>NC_072442.2:29047962-29353981 GCF_028878055.3 Symphalangus syndactylus | reverse complement strand
ATAGCATTTTATTTTTATTATTTTATTATTTTTATTATTTAGAGACAAGGTCTTGCTCTGTTTCCCAGGCTGCAGTGCAGTGGCATAATCATAGCTCACTGTAACCTTCAAATCCTAGACACAAGCAATCTTTTTACCTCAGTGCCCCAAGTAGGTAGGACTATAGGTGTGCACTATCTTGCCTGGCTAATTTTTAGATGGGGTCTCACTATGTTGCCCAGGCTCAAACTCCCAGGCTCAACTGATTCTTCTGCTTTAAACTTTTGAGTAGCTAGGACTACAGGCACATGCCACTGGAACTGCAACTTCTTTTCTGATTATTATTTTTTCTTGACTTAACTCACATTCAAGGTCTTTTCATTTATCCTTTACATGTGATGATCTCTGTACTAGGAAACAAGTAGTCCCTTTCTATACAGCATGCAAGTTCCCCATTCTCACTCCCTCTCCTCTCCTGCAATCCCTTTCATCCTTATATTTATTTTAATTTTTGTAGAGACAGGGTCTCGCTATGTTGCCTAGGCTACTCTTGAACTCCTGTCCTCAAGCAATCCTCCTGCTTTGGTCCCCCACAGTGCTGGGACTGCAGGTGTGAGCCACCTTTCGTTTTCTATTTTATCCCTAGAACCTAATCTCTTACTGTCGACAGCCAATTCTGACTAATCTTGTTTATTATCTGGGCCTCTTTTCTATCATTTATATTTATTCCATTAAAAAGGTCAAAGACTCCATAGAGCCCATACCTTATTAAATCTGGTTTGTAAATAACTAAAATTATGCTTGTCTTTGGCAACTGTATAACGACTCCAAGGCCCATTTAATTAGCAGAAAACAGAGATTACAGCTACATGCTCCTTCAGCTATGCCAGCTCTGTGTATAAGTCAGCCTTTCTGACAATCCATACCTTGCTTTGTGATTTGGGGGAGCTGCATGTTTGCTATCCTACCACCTACCTATTCCTATTTTCAGTATCAGCTTTTCCTGAGAAGGGAAAAGGTATAAATATTGATTTCAAAGTCAGGCTTATGTTTGAATGGCAGAGACTCAGTAGCTGTATAATCTTTCCAAAACTTTCAATTTATAAAATGAGCATACTAATATCTATTTCATTAGATGAGACAATGCAAAATATCTAGACTCTAGATCAATATTTGGCACATAATAAATATTAAGCATTATTTCCTTTTTATAAAGGAAAACATGAATTGAAAAGGAAAAGTAAGGCCAGGCGCGGTGGCTCACGCCTGTAATCCCAGCACTTTCGGAGGCCAAGGCGGGCCAACCACTTGAGGTCAGGAGTTCAAGACCAGCCTGGCCAACATGGTGAAACCCTATCTCTACCAAAAATATAAAAAATTAGCTGGGTGTGCTGGTGTGTGCCTGTAATCCCAGCTACTTGGGAGACTGAGCCAGGAGAATCACTTCAATCTGGGAGGCAGAGGTTGCAGTGAGCCGAGATGGTACCAGAGCACTCCAGCCTGGGCAACAAGAGTGAAACTCCATCTCATAAAAAAAAGAAAGAAAGAAAGTAAAGGAAAAGGAAGATACAAAGACAACTTAGCTTCTGCAAAGTCTATTCAGAAAAATGTATCTATGTCACTATAATATTAATAAAAATATTTTCTCAAAGAATGATTTTTCTTAAGAAATTAGTAAAATATTGATGTTGATTGATTGAGACAGGTCTTGCATAATTTATTTATAGAGACAGGTCTAGTTCTGTTGCCCAGCTGGAATGCAGGAAGTGCAGTGGCCCATCACAGCTCACTACAACCTCCAGCACCAGGGCTCAAGCAATTCTCTCGCCTCAGCCTCCCAAGTAGCTAAGACTACAGGCATGTGCCATCATGCTGGGCTAATTTTTCTATTTCTGTTGAGACAGGGTCTTGTTATGTTGTCCAGGCTCGTCTTGAATTCCAGGCTTCAAGTTATCCTCCTGCCTCAGCCTCCCAAAGTGCTGGGATTACAAGTGTGAGCCACCACACCAGGCCAGAAGTTAGTGCAATATTAATTAGCATTCTAGTTTAACCATAGGCCTAAATTGTAACATTACATGTTTCTATGCTATTGTATTGAATTCAAATCCAGTTTTCTGCCTATAATCCTAGCACTTTGCAAGGCTGAGGTGGGAAGATTGCGTGAGGCCAGGAGCCTGGGCAATATAGCAAGACCTCATTTCTAGTGGAAAAAAAAATCTAATTTTCATTTAGTCATAAAATGTAGACTAAATATTGTCGAGACTTACCTAATGCAGGCCTTACTGTACTGTAGTCACCATTTATTTCCTAACTGAAACAAGACTGGGAAGGAGGTATACATAAGCAAAGCCAAAGAAATGCCCCAACCCTACTCTGCTTTCACTCTGCCCACTCTAGGTCTTTTCTAAAACAATTATATTTTTTGAATAGTAATACAACTACATGATATCAAATCTTTAAAATATAGTAAAATGCAACTCAGTTTCCCTTCAGAGAGTCTATCTTTACATAAATTTTTATCTTCATCATCAAGCAAATACAAACATAAATTTACAGGCACACTCCTGTATATCCACAGAATGCACCGTTTTACTATTTCACAATAAAATGCCTCAGTTTTACTACCCAAGCTATAGAGAATTTTCATCTCTCTTAACACATTTTTTCGGCTAACGATTTTATAAAGTAAAATTTTTACATTTATTTATTTCAATCCCAAAACATAATACAATGTTCTTAAAAAGATGTGTGGCCAGGCGCGGTGGCTCAAGCCTGTAATCCCAGCACTTTGGGAGGCCGAGACGGGCGGATCACGAGGTCAGGAGATCGAGACCATCCTGGCTAACATGGTGAAACCCCGTCTCTACTAAAAATACAAAAAATTAGCTGGGCGCGGTGGCAGGCGCCTGTAGTCCCAGCTACTCGGGAGGCTGAGGCAGGAGAATGGTGTGAACCCGGGAGGCAGAGCTTGCAGTGAGCCGAGATCGCACCACTGCACTCCAGCCTGGGCAACAGAGCAAGACTCCGTCTCAAAAAAAAAAAAAAAAAAAAAAAGATGTGTGAGATGTCTGGAGATATATTCCAAATAAAACTAACAAAACTTTGAAAAATCTGCTTCAATATCAACAAAAAGAATGTACGTATTATTACACAGGAAGCAACTGTGTGTTATATTAATTATTTAGTAACCAGGAAGAAATGCTTAAGAATTTTATATCCTAAAAATTTTGTTAATTGCATGAATAGGGCCAGGCGCAGTGGCTCACGCCTGTAATCACAACACTTTGGGAGGCTGAGGCGGGTGGATCATGAGGTCAGCAGTTCAAAACTAGCCTGACCAACATGGTGAAACCCCATCTCAACTAAAAATATAAAAATTAGCCAGGCGTGGTGGCGGGCGCCTGCAGTCCCAGCTACTCAGGAGGCTGAGGCAGGAGAATTGCTTGAACCCGGGAGGCAGAGGTTGCTGTGAGCCAAGATCGCGCCATTGTACCCTAGCCTGGGTGACAGAGCAAGACTCTGTCCAAAAAAAAAAAAATTGCATGACTAGACCAGGCATGGTGGATCACACCTGTAATCCCAGCACTGTGGGAATCCAAGGTGGGAGGATCGCGTGAGCCCACGAATTTGAGACCAGCCTGGGCAACATAGTGAAACCTTGTCTCTACAAAAAGTTTCTTAAAAATTAGCCAGGCGTAGTAGTGTGCACCTATAGTCCCCACTACTCAGGAGTCTAAGGCAGAAGGATCACTAGAGCCCAGGAGATCAAGGCTGCAGTGAGCTATGATTACACCACTGCACTCCAGTCTGGACAACAAAGCAACACTGTCTTAAAAAAAAAAAAAAAAATTGCTGGATTCAAGAATACATCCATTTTAATTTTTAAGTAATCTAAATTGTTCTCTGTAGTGGCTTTCACCAATTTATATTCTCATGGCTATGATGTAAGTACCTATTTTCCCATAATCTTACCAAGCTAACATTTTATAGTTTAATATGCACATCTCTTACTATGAGAATGGTTGAGAATATTTTCATATGTTTGAAGGCCATCTGTGGCCGGGTGTGGTGGCTCATGCCTGTAATCCCAGCACTTTGGGAGGCCAAGGTGGGTGGATCACCTGAGGTCAGGAGTTCAAGACCAGCTTGGCCAACATGGTGAAACCCCGTCTCTACTAAAAATACAAAAAAATTAGCCAGGTGCGGTGGCTCACTCCTGTAATCCCAGCTACTCACAAGGCGGAAGCAGGAGAATCACTTGAACCTGAGAACTGGAGGTTGCAGTGAGCCCAGATTGCACCATTGCACTCCAGCCTGGACGACAGCGCAAGACTCCATCTCAAAAAGATAAATAATAAAAAGTAAAGGCCATCTGTATTACCTTTCTGTACACAGTGTTCATATCATTTCCCCTTTTCTATTATATTTAGGTCTTTCTCAAACTGATAAATACCTGAAGGAAAGTGTACTTTGCCTATAATGAGATATTACAGATTTTTTCCCAGTCTATTTGTTTGTTGACTTTGTTATGATGAAATATAACCAAATTTATCCTTTCCTTTTTTGAGGCAGGCTTGCCGTGTTGCTCAGGCTGAAGTACAGTGGCGGGATCATAGCTCACTGCAACTTCAAACTCCTGGAGTCAAGCAATCCTCTCACCTCAGCCTTCCAAGTAGCTAGGAATACAGGTGCATGCCACCACACCCGGCTAATCTGTTTTTTTAAATTTTTTGTAGAGACGAGGTCTTATTATTGCCCAAGCTGGCCTTGAACTCCTGGCCTCAAGTGATCCACCACCTTGGCTTCCCAAAGTCCTGGGATACAAGTGTGAGCCACTGTGACTGGCCTTATCCTTTTCTTAACGCATTTATGCCTGAGGTTGCAATTTTTGAATTTTTGCAATCAGACCTTGGCAATGACCTTGAACAGTAGGACATGAATAACTCCTAGATGCTTAGCATTCCAATAATGGAATACTAGGCATATCTGTCCATGTCTTATGGCTTCTAAGTTTTGGGTTAAGCTTAGAAAAGTTTTTCTTATTCAAATATTATTTTTAAGATAATAATTCTACCATTATTCATCCTGATAATTTTATGATTTCATTTTTTACATTTAAACCTTTTATTCATCTGGAATCTATTCGGGGTAAGGAATGACAATGCGGATCCAATTGTTTAAATTCTGGGTTGTTATTCAGTTGTCCCAACACCACTACTGAGTAAGTGAAGCTCTTTTTAGATGTTTGATTTTTTAGAAGTTAGACTCAGAAGTAGAGATGACTAGTGAGTTCAGAATTAGTGAAACCAACACCAAAATTAGGAATTTAGGGGTCCTAAAACACATATAACATTAAAAGCACAGATCCTGAAGTCCAACATCTATCACAGAGAAAGCATATTAACCAGTACTGTTGGTAGACTTGGAAGACCTAAGGACGGATTATCTCTAATTCAGTTAAAATAACTATGTACCATACAATAGGTATTAATAATAAGCATTTATATGGCAATTTTACAGTTTTTATAATGTGAGTTCACTTACTTTGTCTTCATAACTACTCTTTAAGAAGATGGGCAGAGATTTTAATTTCCATTTATTGCTGAGGAAAATAATTCAGTGGTGGTACCTTGTCCCTTTACTTATAGGAAGTGGTAGTGCCAAACTCAAACCCAGATCTTATATTTCCAAATATTAACACTCTGCTTTTATATCCTGAACCAAGTACTTTTATGCAAAAATTAATGAGACTTCCTACTCACAAGGAGGTTGAAACGATTTTTCAATTAAATATTCAGACCAATCACATACTTAATTCTAAGCATGAAAGGAGTACACAGAAGTAGAAAACATCCTTGGCTTTAAGGAAACTTCAAAGGTCTACAGCAGTTTAAACAAACAAGGCTTGGGAGACTGGAAAATAAACCTAAAGGTCAGGAACCATCTTATCTACTCTCTCCATGTCTTATAGTATTTACTGCTGGTATAACTAGAATGTAGTGTTAGGTCAGTAAATATTTGTTGGTTGTCTAAATGTACTGATCGAACCTTCTAGACAGGGTGAGATATGAAATAGTATCAGACCCCACTTATTTTTCCCAGGGGCTAAACTTTTGTCTGTGACCAAAGACTCAGCTAAATCATCAAACAGTTCTTAGACAATGTAAGGCTACACCTACTGACTAAATGTATTTCACAGAAAAACAAAAATTTTGAACTACATTTCATTTCAAAACTGCCAAAAGGTTATAAAACAATTTCCAGAACTGAATCTAGTCCAACTGCTACAAAATACAACTATCATTCACTCTTGCTTTATTCTGAATTAAACACATCTTCTGCTTCTACAATAAATCATTGTTCATAATATTTCTCATTAGTTGTGCTTTCTTTGTGTTGTTCCCTTCAGATATCTTGTCAACATATATTTTCTTCAGGTCTTTTATTTTTTAATACTAACAATCACTTATCTGCTACATATGATAATTTTTTTTAAACTTCTGAAATATTTTAGCAAATACTAAGGGAGAACAAAACATGAATATGAAAATAGAAGTATAAAAATAAACTCAGTTTACAAAGTTCAATTTGTATCCTGCCACAGATAACTTCACTCCAGAGTCTGCACGCCCTATTCTCACAGATAACTTCACTCCAGAGTCTGCACGCCCTATTCTCCCATCTATCCGGTGACAAGATAGCGGCATTGGAGCCTCAAGGACTGCAATTTTTGTTGGCAAAAGCCTTGCATGGGTCAAGATAATTTTTAAACCTTTGATAAAGAAAGCCCAAAGAGACCAGGCTTAAAATTTTAGTGGATGGTTGCATGTTAGATATGTTAGAGTCCTAAACTCAAATAAAAAGGCAAGTTGACAATAAACTAGTCAATGCAAAGAGCTTACAAAAGCATAAGCCCAGAAATTACATGCAATGCCTAGTCTATAAAATACCAAGAAGGCAGCCGGGTGCGGTGGCTCACACCTGCAATCCCAGCACTTTGGGAGGCCAAGATGGGCGGATCACAAGGTCAGGAGTTCGGGACCAGCCTGGCCAACATAGTGAAACTCCATCTCTACTAAAAATACAAAAATTAGCCGGGTGTGTTGGCACGCACCTATAGTCCTGGCTACTTGGGAGGCGGAGGTGGGAGAATCACTTGAACCTGGGAGACGGAGGCTGCAGAGAGCTGAGATCATGCCATTGCACTCCAGTCTGGATGACAGAGTGAGACTCCGTCTCAAACAAAACAAAACAAAAACAAAAACAAAAAAAAACAAGAAGGCATGACTGTTTACACCAGAGTGACAGGGCTTTCTTGGGTGGTTATTTATAGCAAAGGTTTAGTACAGTCAAAGAAATCTGTCATAACTTGCTTCAATATGCCATAAACGTGGATATATTCTCGGTAAAATCATGTAGGTGCTACAGAAGGAGACACGCGAGAGAAACCAGCACAATGCTTGCACACTGTTGAATCCGACACTAGGAAATAAACAGCCAGTTATGAAACAAACTCAATTCTTAATGTTGGAAACAGAAAAAGGCTCCATTCTTTTTGGAGAATAAAGACACTAACCATTTAAAACAGATGGACTTCACACCAATAATGTGAATATACTTAACATACAGAACTGTACACTTAAAAATGGTTAAGATGGTAAATTTTATGCTATGTGTTTTGGAAAGGGGGAATTCTTTTTTTTTTTTTTTTTTAAGCAGAGACAGGGTCTCACACTGTCACCCAGGCTGGAGTGCAATGGCCCAATCATAGCTCACTGCATCCCTCAACTCCTGGGCTCAAGTGATCCTCCCAACTCAACCTCCCTAGTAGCTGGGACTTCATGTGTGTGCCACCAAGCCCAGCCAATTTTTTAATTTTTTTTTGTAGAGATGGGGTCTTGCTATACTGCCCAGGCTGGTCTCAACTCCTGGCCTCAAGTAATCCTTCTGCCTCAGCTTCCCAAAGTGCTGGGATTACCGGTGCTAGCCACTGCACCTGGTATGTTATGTATTTTTTAACAATTAAAAAGAAAAACAACTTCAAATGAGCTTTAAATTTCCCTTGTATTTTTAAATGAATAGATTTATGTGTTATTGAGTACTTACTATATATATACCTGTTACCATGGAGATGGAGGTAAAATATAGAGAAAACCTAATTCCTCTTTTCAAGAAGCTCAAAGCTTAAAGAGAACCAAAATTCTAAACTGTTTTTCTTTTTCATTTCTTTTTTTTGAGACAGGGTCTCACTCTGTCACGTAGGCTGGAGCGCAGTGGTGCAATAATGGCTCACGGCAGCTTCGACCTTCCGGGCTCAAGCAATCCTCCCACCTCCAGCCTCCTGAGTAACTCGGACCACAGGCATGCACCACCATGCCCAGCTAATTTTGGGGGGGCATAAGAGAAGACAGAGATGGGGTGTCACTATGTTGCCTAGGCTGGTCTCACTGAGCTCAGGTGATCCTCCTGCCTCAGCCTCCCAAAGTGCTGAGATTACAGGCATGAGCCACAGCACCCTGCCTAAAATCTCCTTAAAAACAAAAATTGATATTAATTTTGGATCACTCAAAGTAGGTGAGTAGCCATTTACCTATGCTCTCTTAAATACATTATCTATCTCTTCCCTCTCCTTTCCTCTCTGCAGATTCTACTTGTACTTAAAAGTCTCTGATGCTTAAAATGAACATTCTGAGATTCAAACAGATTTGCTAGCCACTATGAAATGGCCCCACCTTGTGTGCCTGAACAAAGAGAGTAACAATCAGCAATGCTCCTCAGTGTCCTGGAATAGAAGAGGTATTTCAAATTGGAGGGAAAAGCAAATCTAGTCTTCTGGCCATCTTCTAAAGCAATCACTTCCATTCAGTTCAACCCAACACTTACAACTATGCAAACCAATGGGACAAATTCTATCAAAAAGCCAACTCTATTTCAGTCCTCATTATCTTCTCTCTCCTGGGCTCTTACAAAATCTGTGGTCTAGCCGGGTGCGGTGGCTCATGCCTGTAATCCCACCACTTTGGGAGGCTGAGGCAGGAGGATCATGAGGTCAGGAGTTCAAGACCAGCCTGACCAACATGGTGAAACCCCATCTCTACTAAAAATACAAAAATTAGCCAGGTGTGGTGGCATGCGCCTGTAATCCCAGCTACTCAGGAGGCTGAGGCAGAAGAACTGTTTGAACTGGGAGGCAGAGGTTGCAGTGAGCCGAGATCACACCATTGCACTCCAGCCTGGGCAACAGAGTGAGACTCCGTCTCAAAACAAACAAACAAACAAACAAAAACCAATCTGTGGCCTATAACATACAAATTGCTCTTAATCAGAGTATTCTTTGCATTGTTTGCAAAGAATTCTTGTGCCACTGGAAAACAAGTTTAAAGGTAATCAAATCTTTCTAACTCCCTAAAAGAATAGGTTAATGCTTAGTGATGAATACTCCATCAAAATATATTTATTGAGCATCTCCCATTTGTCACCACTGAATTTGCAGAAGTAGAATTTAAAAAGTAAAGGTTTTAATAACTGAAATGTCCTATATTTCAAGTCCTATCCTCTTGGTTTCTCTCTCTCTTTAATTAATTAATTAATTTTTTCTTTTTTAAAAAATAGAGATGGGGTCTTGCTATGTCGCCCAGGCTGGTCTTGAACACCTGGCCTCAAACAATCCTCCTGCCTCAGCTTCCCAAATTGCTGGGATTACAGGCATGAGCCACTACACCTGCCCTTGTTCCTCTCAACACACTTGATCAGACTTCAGCATTCAAACTGTCAAAATCAATTTCCAAAATTCAAAGAATTTGTCAACAGCAGCACACTTCTCCCCAAAGATGCCCTTATACAATAAGCTCCCCCATGACCAGATGTACAGGCACAATGATTCCCATAATTTCTGAGGCAGCATTCATATCACATCTGCAAAGAACAAACAGTAGCTCTTGAATCCGAGAGAGCTAAAAAGTGAATGCAGCTGCTTGGTTTCCAACTAGCAAGAACTCAGAAACTGAAATAATCCAAATGACTGGTATAGTTAAACAGTGTAACAAATGCAATGGAAACTTTAAGCCATACATTTTCCAGACCTTGATAGGAACCTGGGAAATAACCTCTCTGCTTAGAGAGCCCTCAGAAACCCCTGCTTTCATTTTATGTTTCGTGGGGGTTAATTTTTCTTTCTACCACTACACAGATTTCTTATTGCACAGCAAAAGAGCCAGGCCAATCACCAGCTTCAGGGAGAATTTAAAAGGATAAAAATTAAATTCTGCTACTGGATGATTCTCTTTATAATACTGAAGCCACAATACATTACTAAATAGCTCAAATAAAGCATACTCTGATATTTTGCATTCCTTTCACTCCACCCACCCATCACCTCCACCAAAAAAAAAAAAAAAATTAAAAACAGGTTGAGCCACACACAGTATGTTTGACTTGAAAGTTTCGATGACACAGCAGCTTACTCTTGCAAATTACTGGCAAATTTAGCAGTGACTTAAAATACAGTTATAGGAAAAATAGACTAATCTAAGGGTAGAAAGGCAGGGAGGCAGAAAAACCCAAGCACCTTTTTAGAAAGACAACAAATCTATTCAGGTGCAAGATCTGCATCGGAAACAGTTTTCTTTCTTTTTCTTTGGTAAATGTAAGACTTATCCTGAAGAGATTTTCCCAATCCCTGGCCCAGCTTCCACCCATGTTTCTGGAGTAAGCAGTGTCCAATATTATCCTGACAGACAAAACAGAGAGACAAACCAAAAATGTTCCAATAGTATATTGTTCCCTGCCTAGTGACACTTAAACAGATGATGAGCAAGTGATAATTCTACATATATGCATGCAAAAAGGTGCTAATAATAGGGTAAATGTGTCTAATAAGAGGGACACTAATGTAAAAAGAAAAGCTGGCTAGCATTTTATACGGGAAGAACATATAGGATAAAGGTCCTTTCTGATGGTGTGCTGGGCAACTTTTGTACCTAACATTTTAAAATGGAGAAAAAGGGGAAAGGGAAAAGGGGAAGAATACATTTATGAAGTTTTAAAGTAACATTAAAAAGCATAAAATAGGCCAGACGCGGTGGCTCACCCTGTAATCTCAGCACCTTGGGAGGCCGAGGTGGGCAGATCACCTGAGGTCACGAGTTCAAGACCAGCCTGACCAACATGGTGAAACCTTGTCTCTACAAAAATACAAAAATTAGCTGAGCATGATGGCAGGTGCCTGTAATCCCAGCTACTCAGGAGGCTGAGGCACAAGAATTGCTGGAATCCCAGAGGCAGAGGTTGCAGTGAGCCGAGATCGTGCCGTTGCACTCCAGTCTGGGGACAGAGCAAGACTCCGTCTCAAAAAAAACAGAAAATCAAAGTACGTATACAGTCATATCTACCACCTAAACAGCATCACTTTAAGATTCTTTTTTAAAGATAATATACATTGTGTTTAGTTGTTTTATGTGTCAGGCTTTCATGATACAAAGTAAGTTGTAAATGTAAGACTGTCCCACCACTAGAAACGAAAAAAACAATCAGAGCAAAATCCAGGCTAGACTTGGTTTTTAAAAAGTGTGTGTGTATATATATATATATACACACACACACACTCACATATAAAATATATATGTATATAATCCCAGCTACTTGGGAGGCTGAGGCAGGAGAATTGCTTGGCCCCAGGGGGCAGAGGTTGCAGTGAGGCGAGATGTCGCCACCGCAGTCCAGCCTGGGCAACAAAGCGAGACTCCCTCTCAAAAAATAAATAAATAAAAAAATAGAAAGAACCATTAGTGCACGTAGTGGGGAGAAACCAACATACATAATGTCTCACCTTCCCAGGAGCACACTGGAAAAGGTATTTCAATGTAAACTACATGAAAAAAATGCTAAAAACAACAATTAAATGTCAGCTTTTGTTTAAGGGGTCAAGGTATCGGAAACATCTGCAACCCTCTGTCCAATTATTTGCTTTTTACAGTTATTGTGAAGTACCAAGACAAGGCTAAAATAAGCACTAACCGTATCAGAAAAAATGGTGCTATACATTCAAAGATTGAAAAATTCTAAACACAAAGTATTCTATATGTATTAAAATGTAATTTATAGTATTAATCTAGAAAAGATTAAAAGTCTCAATATAAGTAACGTTACCAGAAAACAAAGGTAAACCATTTGCAAATAATCTCATATTTCCTGAAATCAATTTATTAAAGCTGACTAAACCACAAATTTCTGCATTAAAACCAAATATTGCACATTAAATTGTTTGTCTTACATCTCCATATTCAATGATAAAATGTTCTTTGGCATCATTGAGGAAAGAAAAACATTGTTTTACTGTTATCTTCTCTAACTAGAAGTTAGAAGAAGATTAAGCCTTCCAAATGCTCAGTTTTTTTTTCTTTTAAAGGACAATTTCCTTCTTTAAGTTTATGATAGCATACAACCTACAAAACTGGACTAAGCAGCTGATTATTTCATTGATGGGGGAAAATCAGGACACTTTCTTTTTTTTGATACAGGGTCTTGCTTTGTTGCCCAGGCTGGTGTACAGTGGTACAATTATAGCTAACTGCAGTGCAGCCTTGACCTTCTGGGCTCAAGCAATCCTCCCACCTCAGCCTCATGAGTAGCTGGGATTACAGGCGCATATGGCCTTGGCTGGCTACTTTTTAAATTTTTGTAGAGACAAGGTTTCATTACGTTGCCCAGGATGATCTAGAACTCCTGAGCTCAAGCCATCCTCCCTCCTCAGCCTCCCAAAGTGCTGGGATTACAGCCTTGAGCCCCGGATACTTTTTAAAAAACAAAAACTGGAGGCAAACTATAATGAAAAATTGTTTCTAAAACAAAACATATATTGTTTTAAATATACATACATATATATAATATCATTATGGTACACAAAAGTTTGCTGCAAGTTATTTTTGCTACATATGAACTGAAAGAATTAGAAACACTACTGACGCCAAGCGCTGCCTTCCACATTACTACCCACCACGAAAACTTAATATAACACTACTGCTGCTGCGGCTTCTACCCTTCTCCCTCCCAGATGAACTGCCAGGAAAAGCATTCCCTTACCCAGTGCTCAGCGTCTATTTATAACTTTCTTACCCCCCAAAAAAATAAAAGATTAAAAGTCTCAATATAAGTAATGTTTGCAGAAAACAAAGGTAAACAGGCCCTTATTTTACTACTATGAAAACAAACTTACCTGTGCAGAAAATCCTTATTTCATATCATAATTCCTACAATTGAATAATTCTAGAAATGACAAGGATAGCAGAATGACTCTAGGAGTATGTGGTTGATTATTGTTTAATCTCTCTCTCTTTTTTTTTTTTTTGAGACTGAGTCTCACTCTATCACCTAGGCTGGAGTGACTCACTGCAACCTCCACCTCCTGGGTTCAAGGGACTCTTGTGCCTCAGCCTCCTGAGTAGCTGGGATTAGAGGTGCCCACCACTACGCCGAGCTAATTTTTGTATTTTTAGTAGAGAAGACATTTCACCAAGTTAGCCAGGCTGGTCTCGAACTCCTGACCTCAACTGATCCGCCCGCCTCAGCCTCCCAAAGTGCTGGTATTACAGGTGTGAGCCACCCGCCTGGCCTTGTTTAATCTCTTAATAGACTCATGTTGTAACTATATTTGGCACCAAGATTTAGGTATTAAACAATGGTGACAAAAATTGTTCCTCCCTCCCATTTTGTTGTTGTCGTTACTTTTTTTTTAAAGAAAACTCAATCTTTGGCTAAGTGGAGATGAGACATTATGCTGACTGTTATATTATGAATGCACTAAAATAAACACGCAGATGAAGCAGTACGCTATTTCCAAAAGCAGTCCAAGTGGAGTGAGAGCATTTCCATACGAACCTGGCTTTCAAAACTGGGCTATCAAAAGAACAGTTAAATGTAACACAAAGTGGGCCAGGCGCAGTGGCTGACGCCTGAAATCCCAGCACTTTGGGAGGCCAAGGCAGGCGGATCACGAGGCCAGGAAATCGAGACCATCCTGACTAACACGGTGAAAACCCATCTCTACTAAAAATACAAAAAATTAGCTGGGCGTGATGGCAGGCACCTGTAGTCCCAGCTACTCGGGAGGCTGAGGCAGGAGAATGGCGTGAACCCGGGAGGCGGAGCTTGCAGTGAGCCGAGATCATGCCTGGGTGACAGAGCGAGACTCCGTCTCAAAATAAATAAATAAATAAATACATACATACATACATACATAAATGTAACACAAAGTAAGAAACTGTCCAATCACAGTTGATTGATGGTCTTTTTTTTTATCTTGTTTTAATTCACTGCTTGCAATATGTATGTATTAAAGAAGAGTGAAAGCATAAGTAAATTCACGAGTCAAGGCCAGCTGAGAGATTCAAGACCAGCATGTTGTGACTGACAACAGTGAGAGGGAAGGCAAATGTTAAAGGGAGAAGGAGAAAACAAAAAACACTTAAGTTATACACATTAGCACCACTTTTACAAAACCACTCAAGAGGATGCTGTCGCCTTCTCAGAAAAAAAATGGTAGTGGCATTTTTCTTCAAAAACTTTAGGTTAAAACTGTTATTTAATTAAATCTACTTTCTCAGGGACTATAATAAAATAGTTAATGGGCCACTGTAAGTCTTTCCAATCATAACAAAGGCAACAGAAACAATAGACACTTCTCCCAGAATCCCCTCCCCTCACCAACCTCCCAGGGCAAGTGAATGACCAACACAGAAAACCTGGACCTTTCCTACCATTTCAAACTACCTGCTTTTGGAGGAAAAGAGGCAGCTCTGTGACTCTGCAGGAAGGCCTAGTATTCAGTATGGTCCCCTTCCCCACCAATAAAAGAAAAACGGTTCTATAAACACTTGTCAAAGTCCAGTAGGCTTAAGGTAAGGTTTTATAAACATTCATCAAAAATCCAATAGCCTTAAGGATGATGGGTAACACAAGGAGGCACATTAAAATAACTTATAACAAAGTAAAAACAAACCAGACTTGTCTATCTCTGAAATGATCAAAACTTTCTCTGTGAAAGAACAAGAAATTCAATAACCAGTCTGTGAGAAACAAGCAATCTATTCTCTCTGTTTAGTACTGTGATTTTTTCAATTATTCCCATGGATGCTTTTTTTTTTTTTTGTGAGATGGAGTCTCACTGTCACCCAGGCTGGAGTGCAGTGGCGCGATCTCAGCTCACTGCAACCTCCGCCTCCTGAGTAGCTGTGACTAGAGGCATATGCCATCATGCCTGGCAAATCGTTTTTTTGTATTTTTAGTAGAGGGGGGGGTTTCCCCATGTTGGCCAGGCTGGTCTTGAACTCCTGACCTCAAGTGATCCGCCCGCTCAGCCTCCCAGTGTTGGGATTACAGGCCTAAGCCACCGTGCCTGGTCCATGGATGCTACTTTTTAATTTAATTTTATTTTATTTCTTGAGATGGAGTCTTGCTCTGTTGCCCAGGCTGGAGTGCAGTGGTGTGATCTCGGCTCACTGCAACCTCCACCTCCCGAGTTCAAGCGATTATCCTGCCTCAGCCTCCTGAGACCCTGGGATTATAGGCATGCACCACCACGCCCAGCTAATTTTTGTATTTTTAGTAGAGATAGGGTTTCACCATGTTGGTCAGGCTAGTCTTGAACTCCTGACCTCATTATCCGCCTGCCTCAGCCTCCCAAAGTGCTGGGATTATATTACAGGCCTGAGCCACCGCACCCAGCCCATGGATGCTATTTATAACACTAAGTTGGTACAACTAGCTTATGACTCAAACATGTAATCTAGACAGAACAAGAGCAATGAATACTAAATTTCTTTCTTCCCTTTTCTTTTTTTTTTTTTGAGACAGGGTCTTGCTCTGTCACCCAGGCTGGGATGCAGTGGCACGGTCACACAGCTCCTGCATCCTTGACCTGCCAGGCTCCCATGCCCAGCCAATTTATTTCTAAAGTAGTAATTATTTTGAAAAATAATTTTTTAAAAAGTAACTCTTTACTTAGTTTCAGTTACTATAATAATGACTAAAACTCTTTTGGCTTTTTCTTTAAATAAAATATATAATTTGGTGTTTAATTATAATCTCATAGAACCAAAAATAAATTATAGAAACTTCTTAAAAACTGTCGGCCGGGCGCGGTGGCTCACACCTGTAATCCCAGCACTTTGGGAGGCTGAGATGGGCGGATCACCTGAGGTCAGGAGTTCAAGACCAGCCTGGCCAACATATAGTGAAACTCCGTCTCTACTAAAAATGCAAAAATTAGCTGGGCATAGTGGCACACACTTGTAGTCCCAGCTACTTGGGAAGCTGAGGCAGGAGAATCACTTGAACCCAGAAGAAAGAGGTTGCAGTGAGCTGAAATCATGCCACTGCACTCTAGCCTGGGTGACAGAGCAAGACTCCGTCTCTCAACAGACACACACACACACACACACACACACACACACACCTGCGTGGTTTACAACTAACAAACAAGCATGATACAAGTAGGCTGCTTATAATTTTTTTTCTTCTCAAGAGTCAACTTGATATAATTTAAATGGACATGGAAGAATTGCAAAGCAATCCTAACTTTTAATTAATAAGGCAACTGAATTTTGACAAAGGGTAATAAGCAAAAAGCTGGTTTTCTACATAATTCGGAGTTCTCACAAACCACCTATTTGTTTTCTCTCTCTGCTCAAGACCCCAAAATGGTGGCTGTGTGGCCTGTTCTTTGGTTGGAAATTAAGTTCTTCTAATTGGGAGGCTGAGGCACGAGAATCGCTCGAACCTGGGAGGTGGAGGTTGCGGTGAGCTGAGATCGCACCACTGCACTCCAGCCTGGGCAACCATTTGAGACTCTGGCTCAAGAAAAAAAAATGTTAAAAAAAAAAGAAGAACACTTAAAATTTTACTCCCAAATGATCAGGCAACAGAAATAAGATCCCCCTTATCTTGTGTGTCCTACTTCTTTTTCTTGTCTTACATATTTGTTTATTCTCCCAGATCCCATGTCCTACTTCTATCTAACACAATGTAGGCTACAAAGCTCCTCCTCCTCCTCCTCCCTAAACTACCACATCACAAATAATGCATATATTTATGTATTTTGGAAGTAAATTTTCATTAGAAGTATAATTATTAATATACATTTCTGAACATGAATTTATTTATTTAAAAAAATTAAATATACAGCCTGAGTACTATGTACTATTTGCTATTTTAAGTGGAGAAGGTAGCACTATTTAATAAATAAGGCATATGTCAATTCTACTCCTATTCATTGAGATTATTCAACAATGATTACTCAATTAGACTGCCTCTGATAGTGTTCTCCCTATGACGTGTGATAGAAAAAATTCTGGACATTGTGAGAGGTAAAATAGCATGTCTCATGTGCCACAGGAATAAATTTTCCAAAAATCTTTCAGTGTAGCCCTGAAGAAGGCTTAAAAATGTTAAATATCATTTAATTTAGTGGTTTAAAAACAATCTTTGTTGTGTGTAGTAATGATGAATACTAGGTTGCAAATTTCATCTAATTAAATTTCCTGCTACTATTGAGTAACCACAGAATCATAGCTTGTGTAAGGATATTAACCAACCATGCACCTTGTACAATACGGTACTGGGGAGTTGATTCTGATAGCTCTGATCTGAAACTTTGACACCCCAAGTTTTAAAATTAAAATGGAAAAATTATTTTTCAAATACAAGATACTGATCTAGCCTACAGATTTCATTATTGTGATAATCCCCAAAATAATACAGAACAAGACACAAGTCAGTGATTTTTAACTTAGCAAAGTGAGCTTGGCATTTTATCCTTATGTCAAAACACAAGACTAGGCTTTCAGTGAAACAGCAGATGAGAATTCTCCCTCTGCAGTATTATCACATGCGCCATCAATTGCTGCCATGCCTAAGTCTAGCATCATGCCAGCACATTAAGATAGAAGGTAGTCTATGCAGTTTTCACTGGACCAGAAGGACAGAAATAAGAAAGGGAGGTGGAGTCCAGGCGTGGTCGCTCATGCCTGTAATCCTAGCACTTTGGGAGGCCCAGGCAGGGGGATCACCCAAGGTCAAGAGTTCGAGACCAGCCTGGCCAACATAGTGAACCCTCATCTCTACTAAAAATACAAAATTAGCCGGGGCATGGTGGTGGGTGCCTGTAATCCCAGCTACTCAGGAGGCTGAGGCAGGAGAATCGCTTGAACCCAGGAGGCGGAGGTTGCAGTGAGCCGAGATCCCGCCACTGAGTGACAGAGAAAAAACTCTGTCTCAAAAAAAAAAACAACAACAACAACAAAAATGGGTGGGGGGCGGAGGAGATGGAGAGAAAGAAGAGAAGAAATTTTAAAAAAGCAGACTGTGCAAAACAAACCAGATCATGGCTGCTTAGCTAATACAGGCCAACTGCTGTGGAAGAAAAATGTCGTACACCCCAAGTTGTGTAGGTTTCTATAAACATCTAAACACACACACAAACACACAAAACACCAACCTAATTAGGAACATTAATATATGTTGATCCTTTACTATGTTACAGTTTTGAAAATAAAAGCTAAAGTTAAACTATCTTGCACTCTCTAAATTGCCTTATTTTCCTAAGAAGCTAGTGTTTCTTAAGGGGAAGAGGGCTTGTCATGATGGTGATGATGATTAGGATTCCCTCTTTGACGTTTTTTCCCCACTCAAGTTTTACCAATAACTCACTGAAACCCTTATTAAATATGTGCACTTAAGCACAAATGGTAAATGCGATGATAATGACAAGTTCATTTTAACAATGGACGTGTTATTTAAAAATAATTTTTTTCAAAATAAAAATAATGTTAAAAAATTTAGATTTTTTTTTTTTTTTTTGAGACAGAGTTTCGTTCTTGTTGCCCAGGTTGGAGTGCAATGGTGTGATCTCAGCTCATTGCAACCTCCGGCTCCTGGGTTCAAGGGATTCTCCTGCCTCAGCCTCCCAAGTAGCTGGGACTACAGGCACCCACCACCATGCTTGGCTGATTTTTTTGTATTTTTATTAGAGACGGGGTTTCACCATGTTGGCCAGGTTGGTCTTGAACTCGTAACCTCAAGTGATCCACCAACCTCAGCCTCCCAAAGTGTTGGGATTACAGGTGTGAGCCACAGCACCCAGTCAAAGTTTTTTTTGTTTTGTTTTGTTTTTAAACTAAGAGCCAGGTAAATAAATCTCCTTGTTCTATTGCTTGATATCATCAGGGTCTAAAACTAAGCAGTGTGAAAAGATAGAAATAATCAACTTTTGACAAAAACTAGACATGTCTTAAGCTACAGAGCCCAAACTTGTCATGTTTCACAAGAGTCTGATAAATAAAACTTATTACTCCTTAACTGTTTCTTCTCTTTTCTTTTCTTTTTTTTTTTTTTTTTTTGAGACAGAGATTCATTCTGTTGCCCAGGCCGGAGTGCAGTGGTACAATCTCAGCTAACTGCAACCTCCACCTCCTGGGTTCAAGCAATTCTTGTTCCTCAGCCTCCAGAGGAGCTAGGATTACAGGGGTGCGCCACTACGCCCAGCTAATTTTTGTATTTTTGTAGAGATGGGGTTCACCATGTTGGCCAGGCTACTCTCAAATTCCCGACCTCAGGTGATCCGCCCACCTCGACCCCCCAAAGTGCTGCGATACAGGCATGAACCACTGCACCCAGCCCTTAACTGCTTCTAATGGAACTTTAAAAAAATTTTTTCCATATTCTACTTATGTAGAAACATTTCATACATAATTATATTGCCCAGGAAAGGTGAATCAAAAAAGGATCAAAATACATTTTACTCCCTTTATTCAATTCACAAAATGCTAAACTTTAACTTGCTACCTTCAACAAAATATTAGTATGGGCCAAAAAGATATTTTTCCCCCATCAAAATTCTAATGTGTTTTTAGATTGCTTTGGACTGATTTCCCAACATATTAAATATTAGATTACATCCCAAACTCTATCTGGTTACTGTATGGCATGCAAGAAAACAACTCTAAACTGTATTGGTTATTAATAAGTTTAACTTCATTCACATTAAGTGTCACACAAACACTACCTACCTAACTGGCTAAGACCCGAAATTAAGCAATGATCATCTTATGGATTCTGTAGGCTTGTCAATTGATGCTTGTTCAGTTTCCAAGTGTCCTTCGTCATGTTAATCAAAGTGATTACCCTGAAAAAGAGATGATCACAGCTATTTTTCAAGAGCAATAAATGTCAAATTTATTAACAGCCTAACCAAACTAAGAGTTATTTTTAAGTTTGTTTTTTTGTTGTTGTTTTTGTTTGCTTTTTTACCTAAAAGGAGACTGCAATCATTCTTTTTCAGTAGACAATCAAAACCACACCACGAATTCCAACTTTAAAAAATTTATAAAAACATATTAGAGCCGGGCACAGTGGCTCACGCCTGTAATCCCAGCACTTTGGGAGGCCGAGGCAGGAAGATCACTCGAACCCAAGAGTTCAAAACCAGCCTGGGCAACACAGTGAAACCCTGTTTCTGAAAGAAAAAAAAAAAAATTAATTAGCCACACATAGTGGTGTGAACCTGTAGTCCCAGCTATTCAGGAGGCTGAGGTGGGAGGATCACTTGGGCCCAGGAGGTCGAGGCTGCTGTGAGCTGTCATCAAGCCACTGCACTCCAAGCCTGGGTGACAGAACGAGACCCTATGTCAAACAAAACACAACACAACTTATTAGGAATCTAGGCCTAGTAATCTGAACTTTTCTTCTCCTAACAAGTGTTGAAATTGTAAACTAAAACACTGTCAACCATTTGGGACACCAATTGTCTTAGACTGACTACATTAGGAGGACTACGGACTCATGAGCTGAGGCAGAGCGTGGCCCGTTCCCCGAGGGCCCTCCAGGCTCCTCCTGCCCGGGCCGGCGGGTGAGCTGGGGGCTCCGGGACAGGCGGCGCCCTCCACCCTGCAAACACCTGGGGCCCCGCTGTGGCTGCCCCTGGCCAGACCCAGGCCTTGAAGGTTCCCCACCCCATCTCGGTGACTGACGGCGGCATCGGCCTCTCTCAGCCCAGACCCCGCCTGGCCGCGGGGTCTCCTGGCCCAAGCCTGCCGGGCCTCGACGAAACCCCACCAAGCCGCCGGCACGTAGCGCCTTTGGGTGGCAGCGGGAGTGGCGGGCTGGGAAGCCTGGCGGCCGCCCGAACACCACCCAACGGAGGACCTGAGGGTGCAGAGGGCCCGGGAAGGCGGCCTCAGGACGCAGGCAGGCTCGGCTGCCTCGTTAGGCCTCGGAGCCGCGCAAACCTGGTCCCGGTGACCGCTCTGTCCCCATTGGCTGAGACCACCTAGTCCTGACCTCAAAGGACAAAGGTCTTAAGGGGCCTAGGAGAGCGGAGTTCCGAACGATGACCGGTAGAACGGTTAGCGGCCATCGGGCGGTTGGTCTTTGTGCCACTAGACCTTGCTGCTGGAAGAGAGAAATAGTAGAATGACAGGCCATGTTTTGCCCGTTGGAAATGCCCACCACCCTTTGGGAAGATTTACTGGCCTTTTATAGAAGGCCTGTGTATATGGTATGAAAAAGCTGCTCTCAACTCCACCCCAACCTTTTAACCGAAAATATCTACCACATTTAGCCCTTCTATAGATGGAAAGAGCCACGCTGTTTTACTTTTATAAGCAATATTGCATTAAATTTTTAATAATAAAGAAAATCCTTCCCGGGTCGAGTGGGGGGACTTAGAGAACTTCTCTGTCTTACAAGAGGTTTGTAAAATGCACTCCCAGGCTTTTCAAGAAATTAAAAGCAATCTCTTGACAGTTTCCAAAGCAACTATTCATCAAGATGATCTGCCTAGAGAGATAAACATACCCGTACAATACTGTATTTGATCATAAGCAAGTGGTTGCTGCAACTAAAATAAGTACAAACAGTTTCAACAAATGATAGTTGCAGACAACTAAGAAGTTCTCTCTAATCATAGTTTTCACAGATCTCCCTGCTTCATTAGGGAGGAATAGCTCATAATTTGGTTTTAAATCAAAATATCAATTTTCTGGTTCCCTTCTTGCAATAAAGTATAGGGCATGAGGATTCGTGAGTCCCACAATGACCCAAGTCGAAAGACTAAAGACTTCGTCTTTTGGTCTAGCCTAAATGAATTCAGTGTGTGGAATGATACGATAACTGGAATATTAACAAAAAGTTAGTTTGCTTTTTCAAGGTAAAATTAAAATTCTAATTGAGGAATTGCACATGTACCCCAGAACTTAAAGTATAATAAAAAAAGAAAAAGAAAAAAAACTGGACTTCCCCGGGGAAAAATCCGTTTGATGATGTGGTTTCACCGAGTATTCCTTTGTGAACTCCTAGATGAAATTTTCAAGGCAAACAGGAAAAGCACTGAAATTGCTGAATGGGTGAGCATTGTATGCCTGATTTATTAAATATATGCATTGGTAAATATATAAAAAAATTCTAATTGAATAAAATTCAGTGATGGGGAACTCTAGCATGTAATTTGCCACATTGTATCATAAATGTTAAGTTTCTCTCACTAGACTCTGAAGTCCTTCAGGACAAGAACTGAGTCTTGTTTATCCTTTACAAACCTAATACTTAATATGGCAGCCAAACACTAGGGAACAATTAGGTGCTAATATCAAGTGTCAATGATGAACAAGTTCTAGAACAAGATGGTGGTGGTGATGGTCATACAATATTGTTAATGTACTTAATGCCACTGAACTATATACTTTTTTTTAAGAGAAGGGGGTCTCGCTATGTTGCCCAGGCTGTCTTCAAACTCCTGGGCTCAAGGATCCCAGGCTCAGCCTCCTGACTAGCTGGAACTATGGGCTCCACTACACGTGGCTTGAATTATATACTTTAAAATAGTTAAAGTGATAAATTTTATTACATGTATTTTACCACATAAAAATAATAAAAATAAAATTGTATGGCAAAGTCTATCCAAATGTAGAAAGGGAAAAAAAAAGGAGAGAAATGGAATAGCAAGGGACAAGAGTATGTTTTCCAAAGACAAAAAAAAATAAAAATTAAAAATAAAAAAATTAAAAAAAGGACTTACGAGTAGGCATTTCAGGAATAAGAAAAAGCACTCATCAACAAATGATTTTTAAAAAATTTAAAATAGCTATTAATCCTGAAAGTCTGTCTTAAATTAACCTCAATATTTTGTCCAATGATTTTTTTTAAATAACGCCTGCTTCTTGGCATTTTAATTTCTACTACATTTAAAATTTTAAGTTAATTTAAAGGTGTTAATTGCAAAGTACTTCTAAATTACTAAATAATAAATATTCAAATACTGAGATTAGCTCAAACCTCATTATGTTATAGAATACCAATGTACAGCCGAATATCAATTCTTTCACTCTACAGGTCTATACAATTTAATGATAAAAGAATAGACGAGGCACAGTGGCTCATGCCTGTAATTCTAGCACTTTGGGAGGCCGAAGTGGGAGCATTCATTGCTGGAGGCCAGGAAGTTGGACTTCAGCTTGGGCAACCTAGCGAGACCTTGTCTCTACAAAAAAATTAGCTGGGTGTGGTGGCATGTGCCTGTATTCCTACTCCTATAGTCCTAGCTACTCAGGAAGCTGAGGCTCCTGCCTCACTTCGGCCCAGAGGTTCAAGACTGCAGTGAGCTGATGAAGCCACTGCACTCAGGCCTAGGTGGCAAACCAAGAGTCTGTCAAAAGAAAAATAAAATCCATCCTAAAAACTGTAATTGTGTACTATTTTTTAAAAAGTAATTAAACCTTTAGTTTGTTTAGAGACAGAGTCTCTCTCTGCTACCCAGGCTGGAGTGCAGTGGGGCCATCATAGCTTACTGTAACATTGAATTCCTGGGCTCAAGCAATCCTCCCACCTCAGCTAGGACAACAGGAATGCACCACTACCATGCCTGGATATGTTTTTGATTTTTTTTTTTTTTTTTTTTTTGAGATGGAGTCTTGCTCCGTCACCCAGGCTGGAGTGCAGTGGCGCGATCTCGGCTCACTGCAACCTCCACCACCTGGGTTCAAGCAATTCTCTTGCCTCAGCCTCCTGAGTAACTGGGATCACAGGCATGCGCCACCACAGCCAACTAATTTTTTTTCTTTTTCTTTTTCTTTTTTTTTTTTTCAGTTGAAACAGGGTTTCACCATGTTGGCCAAGCTGGTCTCAAACTCTTGACCTCAGGTGATCCGCCTGCCTCAGCCTCAGAGTGCTGGGATTACAGGCCTGAGCCACCGCACCCGATCTGTTTTTGATTTTTGTAGAGAGGTCTCACTCTGTTGCCCAGGTGGTCTCAAACTCCTGGGCTCAAGTGATCCTCTTGCCTCTGCCTCTCAAAGTTCTGGGATTTTTGAGAGGCAGAAGCATAAGCCATCAAGTCTGGCCTACAGTATTTAACTTAGGACAACTACGTGATGGTTTTAAACAAAAAGAGAACTGCCCCCAAATGTATCACTATCAAAGATGATATAAAGTACAAACAGATTATTAGAGAACTACCAAGTAATTCTACAAAAAAGAAAATGGGCATGTTCTAGGAAAAAGCATTTCAGCTCATCCCTACTGCATGAAAAATCACACAAGTTTTTCCAAACAGATAATGAGTCATTAGCAAAATCTTCTTTTAATCTTAGGCTTAAAGTTATTTTAGAAAACCCTTCTGTAGATTACAAACTACTGTCAGCAAACGCCAGGTTCCAAATAAGACACTTAACAAATTTCTAAATTTGTTAGCTAATTAACTTTTCAAATCATTCTGGATCTGTCAGATGCAATACAAATCAGGATTAATAATACAGCTTTAGAGTTTTAATCCAAAAAAAGACCCACACATCTATGATTAATCTTCAACAAAAGTACAAAGAGAATTCAACAATGATAGTGTTTTCAATAAATGACACTAGAACTCAGTGTCCGTATGCAAAAGAAAAAAAGAGCTTCAATCCATACTTTGAATCATAATAAAAAATTAACTCAAAATGCGCAACAGACCTAAATGTAAAACTGAAAATGAAATATTCTAAAAGAAAAATACAGAAGAAAATCTTTGTGACCACAGGCTAGACAAATATTTTTAGAGACAGCCCAAAAGCACAATATATGAATATGAAATAAAAAATTCATAAGCTGGACTGGGAGAAAATATTTACAAAGCTTATTCCTTTAAAAAAAATGTGTTGATTCCTGGCTAACACAGTGAAATCCCATCTCTACTAAAAATACAAAAAATTAGCCAGGCGTGGTTGCAGGTGCCTGTAGTCCCAGCTACTCGGGAGGCTGAGGCAGAAGAATGGCCTGAACCCGGGAGACAGAGATCGCGCCACTGCACTCCAGCCTGGGCGACAGAGCTAGACTCCGTCTCAAAAAAAAAAAAAAAATGTGTTTATTTTGAGTAACTAAGGCTCACCCAGGCTACAGGGCAGTGGCACAATCACGGCTCACTGCAGCCTCTACTTCCTGGGCTCAATTATTCTTCTGACTCAGCCTCCCAGGTAGCTGTAGGACTACAGGTGTGCATTAGCACATCTGGCTAATTTTCGTTCTTTTTGGTGTGTGTGTGTGTGGCTTTTTGGGGGGGGGTAGAAACAGGGTTTTGCCATGTTGCCTATGTAAATAAAATGAGAAGAGGCTGGTTCATACAAGACAATTTTTATTTTATTCAAGTTAACCACGGTAAGGACTGAGTTCTTTCACATCCTTGCCCTTGTCCACTCCCTCTCTCCATTTTTTCCATTTCTTTTTTTTTTTTTTTTTTTTTTTTGAGACAGAGTCTCGCTCTGTCGCCCGGGCTGGAGTGCAGTGGCGCAATCTTGGCTCACTGCAAGCTCCGCCTCCCGAGTTCACGCCATTCTCCTGCCTCAGCCTCCGAGTAGCTGGGACTACAGGCGCCCGCCACCGCGCCCGGCTAATTTTTTGTATTTTTTAGTAGAGACGGGGTTTCACCGTGGTCTCGATCTCCTGACCTCGTGATCCGCTCGCCTCGGCCTCCCAAAGTGCTGGGATTACAAGCGTGAGCCACCGCGCCCGGCCATTTTTTCCATTTCTTTTCTTTTCTTTTTCTTTTTTTTTTTTAACAGCCTGTGTTACCCAGGCTGTTTTCAAACTCTTGGGCCCAAGCAGTCCTGGTGCCTCAGCCTCCAGAGTAGCTGGGATTACAGGCCCACAGTCTTTTAAAGGTAATTAGCACTGTTAAAATTATGCCGATTAAGGACATTTTTTTGTAAGATGCTTGAGACATTTTTGTTAGACTGAACTCATAGGCAGAACTTAAAAAAAAATTTTTTTTTGTAAGAACTTTAATCTTACCTCTAGATACATTATCTAGTCTGACAGCCTGTTCACAGGTGAGGAAAGGTTGTGCTAGCAACGTATTTAATTTTTGAGTACATTGTGGCCCCTTTTATTAAAATATACTATTAAACACAAATAATACAAATGTAAAACGGATATTGTTAAAAGTTCACGCTACACCGTAACAAGTAAAAACTGAAAGAAAGCCCTCCTTTCTCCTATTTCATTTCTTAGAGATAACCATTGTTTTCAATTTGTTACCAGTTTTTTAGTAAAGTTTTAAAATTTTAAAATACACATGCTGTTTGGAAGATGTGCTTCAGAAATATTGCATATGAGTTTATTATAATTATTAACTTTTGTTTTGTTTACTTATATATAGATAAACTTTATTTTTTCAAGTAGCTTTAGGTTCACAGCAAATTTGAGCTGAAAGTAAAGACACGGCCTCCTGCACATTTGGTATAATACATTTGTTACAATAGATGAAAGGTCCACTTTTGGTGTAGTTCTATGTGTTTTGGCAAATGTATAGTGACATTTATCTATCATTATAGTATCATAGAGAATAATTTCACTGCTCAAAAAATCCCCGGTGTCCACCTGTTCATCCCTTTACTTTCTTCCCCTCAAATTCCTGGCAAGTACTGATCTTTTTACTGTTTCCGTAGTTTTGCCTTCTCTAGGATGTCATATATTTCCAATCATTATGTAGCCTTTCCAGATTGGCTTCTTTCACATACTGCTGAATATGTATCCAAGATTCCTCCACGTCTTTTCCTGGCTTGATAGCTCATTTCTTTTTAGTGATAAATAATAGTCCACTGTCTGGTATATCACAGTTTACTTATCTATTCACCTACCAAAGGACACCTGAATTGCTGCCAAGTTTTGGCAATTATGAATAAAGAATGCTATAAATATTGGTGTTTTGGTTTTTGGGTAGACATAAATTTTCAGCTCCTTTAGTTAAATACTAAGGAGTGTGATTGCTGGATTGAATGGTAAAAATAGGTTTAACTTCGTAAGAAACTGCCAAACTGTCTTGTCTTCTTTTTCTTGACAGTGTCTTTTGCAGAGTAGAAGTTTTAAATTGTAATAAAGTCTAACTTACCAATTCTTTATTTCATGGGGTGCCTTGGGTTTTCCATTTAAAAAGTCATCACTAACCCCAGTGACACCTAGTATTTTGTTTACTTTTACTTGGTGTTTGTGTCATTGTGATGAGACTACATTTATTTTAGTGATAGGAGGAAAATGTTTTGTGCTTCACTACCAGGGATTACTATGATTGTTGTGATTACTGTGATTGTTTACTTTTGTGGGAGTTGATGGTGTTTATGTTTTTGTGTTAACGTTAAAGAAATCAATTAGCCTTTTTAATAGGGTAACTTTAATTCAGCTTAAATCTGCAAATTTGTGGGATTTTAGACCAAGAAATGGCATGAAAGAGTGTCTAGTTCAAGTTCATTTTACAAATGAAGGTACAAAGAATGAGGAATACGACATGATTTGCATGAGGTCATACAGTGAATTATTAATGAAGACAGGACTTAGAATTGCTGATAACCATTTTAAAGAACTGAGATGAAAGATGTATTGATAATTTTTCTTGTATAATACATTTGATGATGTGTTTATTTCTTACTCTTTTCGACTTAGTATCGTGGCTCCTAATTTTTAAAAGGGTAAGTTTTAAAACAGTGAAAAATATAAACAGATTTTATACTTTTCAAGGAATCTACAATCTAGTGGGAAATATGTCCAGAGACATGGGCTCTGATTAGTGTTGCTCAGTGGAAAGGGACAAACTTTAGGAGACAGGTTCAGAGGACGTAACAGTGCCACCAAATAGAGGCAACTGAGGGGGTAGGGTGGCCTTCAGCCAAATAGTAAAATACATAGAGATGGGGGAGGTAAGCTGGGGTGGGGTGAGAAGGGTGGGTGCGTTTTAAGTAGAGAGAAAAGTGAAGCAAAAGCTGAGAGGTGAAGAAAGAGCTTTGTACAGTTGCTGCCGAAGAGGCAAGTGGCCAATTTGGCATGGCCTGCTCCAAGTACCTTTCAGCTGGGGTTACAATGCTAGAATTCCCTTTCTGCCACCATTGGGTCCACTGTTAGGCTAATGGTGTTTGTCTCATCACAATATAAATACTTTTTAAAAGGCACTAAACATTGTTCTAAGGACAGGGTCATTCTTTCCACACTGTTGTCTTCCTCAGTTGACCTCTCTTAGAGCCATTTGCATTCTAAGACTTATCTGACCACATCAAATTAAGAGCTATGGTTCCCCACTAAAGGAATTTCAAACAGCTGGACAGAATTTTTTTGGACAGAGGGACCATCCACTGAAAGTGCTTGGCCTTGAAAATCTTTATAGGTAACAAATTTGGCTAGGTGACATTTGGGTTTTTTTGTTTTGAGACAGGGTTTCACTCTGTTACCCAGGCAGGAGTGCAGTAGTGTGATCACTCCTGGGTTCAAACCATCCTCCCACCTTGAACTCTTGAGTAGCTGGGACTACACGTGCGTACCACCACATTGGCTGATTTTTGTTATAGAGATGGGGGTCTCACTATGTTGCTAGGGCTGGATGAGATGTTTTCTGAGAAACGGTCACATTGACACCCGTACACTTACCACATTTCCTGGACAAATCCTAGCCCACACTCCTCCAGCTCCATTGCCCTCCAGCAAGCAGTTATAATTAAGTTCTACAGGGAACTTAATTATAACTTCCCAAGGGAAGGGGAAGCTGGGTGGAGCACAGAGCACACACCTAACCCACCCCAAGGTAAATTAAAAGGTACCACCATATCCTTAAAGCCATAATGGGTGGAGGGTAGGAGCAGTGCTGCCAGGCCTTTCCAGCTGTGTAGTATGCCAACCTAGCCAGGCCTTTCCTGGGCCCTGGGTTTGGTCTGAAGACCCTATGCGGGAAGGGGCTGCCCTGCCCTAGGGACAGAAGACTTGGCCTGGGGCTGCGCTTAGGATACCAGGGTTCCAGTCCCTGCCTTGTCACTCACTTTGTGACCTGGGACAAACACCTCTCTGAGCCTCAGCTTCCTCATGAGGTGTTAGGCCCTAGATTATCTACAAAGGCCCTCCCAGCTCTTCATGTTCCTTTTTTTTTTTTTTTTTTTTGAGACAGAGTCTCGCTCTGTCACTCAGGCTAGAGTGCAGTGGTGTGATCCTGGCTCATTGCAACCTCCACCTCCCAGGTTCAACTGATTCTCCTGCCTCAGCTTCCCATGTAGCTAGGACTACAGGCGCACGCCACTATGCCTGGCAAATTTTTGTATTTTTAGTAGAGATGGGTTTTCACCATGTTGGCCAGGCCGGTCTTGAACTCCTGACCTCAGGTGATCCACCCACCTCAGCCTCCTAAAGTGCTGGGATTACAGTCCTGAGCCACCGTGCCTGGCCTTTTTTTTTTTTTTTCTGAGACAGAGTTTTGTTCTGTCGCCCAGGCTGGAGTGCAATGGCGCTATCATGACTCACTGCAACCTCCGCCTCCCAGGTTCAAGCGATTCTCCTGCCTTAGTCTCCTGAGTAGCAGGGACTGTAGGTGTGCACCACCATGCGTGGCTAACTTTTGTACTTTTAGTAGAGTTTGGGTTTCACTATGTTGGTCAGGCTGGTCTGGAACTCCTGACCTCAGGTAATCCACCTGCCTTGGCCTCTGCTGGGATTACACGTGTGAACCATCGCGCCCAGCCTTCATGTTCTCATTCAAGTGAATGGTTTGGAGAAGGGAGAGAGGAGCTGTATACAAAAGTCCCCCTTATCCGTGGGGGAACATGTTCCAAGACCCCCAGTGGAGGTCTGAAACCATAGGTAGTACTGAACCATATTGTTTTTTCCTATATATACAAACCTATGATAAAGTTTAATTTATAAATCAAGCACAGTAAGACATTAACAATAAAATAGAAGTATAGCAATATACTGTAATAAACAGTATGTGAATGCAGTCTCTCTCAAAATATCTTACTGTACTGTAGATCTTAGCAACCTCAGCATTATTTCCTAAGTCAAAAATCTTCACCTTTTCACATAAAGGAACTTTATGGTTTCTCATTGGCATATCCGAATTGTCACATCGCTACCATTGCACTTTAGGCCCTTTGAGAGGGGTCTCACTGTTGTGGAGGCTGGAGTGCAGTGAAGTGATCATAGCTCACTGCTGCCTCAAACTCCTCGGCTCAAGGGATCCTCCCACCTCAGCCTCCTAAGTAGCTGGGACTACAGGCATGCCACCATGCCCAGCTAATGTTTTTTTAAGAGATGGGGTCTTGCTATGTTGCCCAGGCTGGTCTTAAACTCCTGGCCTCAAGGGATCCTCCTGCCTCAGCCTCCCAAACTGATTACAGGTATGAGCCACCACACCTGGCCCACTATTAAATAACATAAGAGTTACTTGAACACAAGCACTGTGATACCTCAATTTGGTAGTCAATTTGATAACCAAGATGGCTACTAAGTGACTAACAGGAGGGGAATGGGAACAGAGTGGAGTCTCAGAAAGAGCAAATTGCCTTTAAAGATTTATGGTGTGAACAAAATGGCCTCTCTCCTCAGGTCACCTAAGGTTTCCCAGGCATTGACTTTTTTTTTTTTTTTTCTGGAAAAACAGCAGCAGCTAATTCTGAGTCCTCCCTCCTGAGCCCCTGGTAGAGTGTTCTCTCTATGGAGCCCGGCTCCCCCCTCGGAGCAGGACGAACAGCTCTGAACACCCCTGCCTCCCTCTGGCTGCCGGCTCTGTGGTCCTGGGCAAGGCTGACCTGAGGCTCAGGGGACGCCAGAACTGTGTGCCCTCACGATGCTCAGCCACCCATGCTGTTCATCCCCTGCTCCCCACCCAAAGACCTCCACATTTCTCCTACTGTGTCTCCTTCCAACCTGCTCCTCCTCCTCTCCAGCCAAACCCCTCCACTGTCACCTTCCCCAGTAACTGGCACTTGGCTGAGGACTCAGCTTCCCCACAGCCCTCTCCAGCGCAGGCTATTCACCTTCTCACACTCTTCAAGGTCAGAATGAGCGGCCTCCCCGCTCCGCAAGGCCCTGTCCACACTTTCCCCTCCACTCTCATCCCATGCTCATCTTCCTTCTGGTTACTCCCCCGTGTGCAGTGGCATTTTCGCCACCACCACCCTGGGTGGCCTTCCCTTGACCTCATCTCCAAGGACCTTCCCCCTCCACTCCATTTCAGCCGCACACTCCCAAGGGCAGAACCTCTTCCTGACCCCAGGAATTCAGGTATTGCACGCCCTCCTCATAAGCTCCCACCCTTCCGGTCCAGTGACTCCCATCACCCTGGCACGTGTTCCTCAGCAGGCCTCAAACCCATTCACTCCTCCACTGTCTCCCTGTCTTACAGCCCCCTTTGGCCTCACCTCTCCCTCTCCCCCTACCTAGCTTGAACTGCACCCTCCAGCACCTCAATCACACTTCTTCAACTCTTCAAACCACCTTTCGCTTTTCTGAACCCAAACTCTGTAGGGGTCCAACAGCCTTCTTCTGGGTAGACCCCGCACTAGAGAAACGCAAAGCACACAGCCTAAGAGATTGGGGCCTCCAGGTCAGCGGCCCCCACCTCAGCTGGGCCTTAATGCCATAATCCCTCTGTCCTAGCCCATAGCGCCCCAAGGGAAGGGGAAGCTGGGCGGAGCGCAGAGCACCCACCTAACCCTCCCCAATCCTTCCATTCCCTCCGCCTCCTCCAGGGCTTTGAGCCGCATTTCCTGCTCTTCTCGAGTAGGGGTAACCTCTCCCACTGTCCAAACTAAACTAGCTCAAGTCTTTCTCACCTGAAAAATAAACTCTCGAGTGCCTCTCTCTCCAGCTACTGCCCCATGTCTCCTCCCCTTCGTGACCAGCTGTCTACACTTCCTGCCTCCATTTCTCCACTTTCTTACTCCCTGGCTCCTGCCCCCACGACACAACTGTTCCCCACAGGGCCACAGGCGGGCATTACTCAGTGTTGACACGGCTGCCCCTCCCGGTGACATAGCCCCCTGCTAGTCCGCTCCTATCTCAGTCCCCTCCTCCCATGACCCGAGGCTGGAGCTCCCCAAGGATCTCTCCCAGGCCCTCTGCTCGCCATCAAACGCGGATGCCTCACAAGCCTACGTCTCCAGACAGGCTCACCCAACTGCCTCCTCCATCCAACGCTGCAGCCCACTCAAGGTCCACGTAGTCCAAGCTGCATTCCTTCCTCGCACTCCCTTGCCCTGTGTCCCCTCTTAGCAAATGGCAGCCTCGGCGATCCTGCCCCGAGGCAGGCCTGCGCCCAGCGTGGAGATGAACATCAGTATTTGCTGAACGAGTAAATGAATCCTTAACCTTCCCTCCTTCTCCACAGCCGGTGAGGATTCCTGTCCATTTTACTGCCTCCTACGTCCCTCGAGTCCTCCCCTCTGCTTCTTTGTTCACCGCGGCCAGCTGCCTCCCCAGACCCGCAACCCCGGCTGGGCCGGGAACCTGCACCGCGGCGCTCGTGCCCTGCTCTGCGACCCCTGCTCCGTGACGCCCGCACTGCACGGGGGCACCGCGGCCCAGCACAGGCGCTCGTCACTAGTACACGAACTAGCTAGGACTATAGATGCACACCACCACACCTGGCTAATTTTTTATTTTTTGTAGAGATGATGTCTTACTGTTACCCAGGCTGGTCTTCTGGGCTCAAGCCATCCTCCTGCCTCGGGCTCCCAAAGTGCTGAGATTACAGGCGTGACCCACCGTGCCCAGAGTCAGCTTTATTTTTTTTAATGCTGACTTACTGCAGAAGGCCCACGGGCTACTGCAGTTTTCATATTGCTGTTGTAGTGGCGAACGGAGCCACGAGGGAAGGGAGCACCGCCGGCAGCTGCCCGGAGCCCAGGATACCACGCAGCCAGCACCGAGACGTTGGGCTGGCGCTCGCATCCGCGATCTGCAGTAAGTAGCGGCGCGCCGAACGACGAGACTAAGCCCCGCCCACGCGGCGCTCCTGGCGGCCAATGGAAATGGCTTACGAGACGCCTTCTGCACGCGCTATACTTATACGGACCAATGGGTGCGCCCTGTGGGGAGTGCCGCCCCCTGTCCGCGAGCCTCCTCTTCTCACCAGCCAGTAGGAGCGGTCTGCGTAGCCCTCACGGGGGCGACGCGTCGCCCGAGGCTCGTGGTCCGGGAAGGCGCGGGGATTTGGCCCCTCTTCTCACATCAGCAGGTCCAGGCCCAACCGACAGACGATGGGAGCTCCAGCAACCAGGCGCTGCGTGGAGTGGCTGCTGGGCCTCTACTTCCTCAGCCACATCCCCATCACCCTGTTCATGGACCTGCAGGCGGTGCTGCCGCGCGAGCTCTACCCAGTCGAGGTGAGGGGCGCCCGTCTTATCCCGGCCCGCCGAGGCTCTCCCGCGCGCTGCGTCCACAGGGCCTTCACCTCCTCCGCGCTCGCGCACCCTGGGTTCCAGTTGCCTCCCTCGGGTCCTGCCCATGCCTCCCCCGCTCCTAACCCAACTTTATAGTTCGGTGTTTTCCTCGGGCTTTGTCTCTATCCCAGACCCTTCTCCCAAGCGGCAGGGGCGAACGCTTTGTTTCCTTTAAAGTCACTTCTTCCATCGGTTTAAGGTTTCCCGCGATTCCACCTCTGGCCGGTTGTCAGTGTCTGAAGGAAGTAGTCTGGATGAAGTGGTGTCTAAAGTCACATGTTAGGTTTGCTTTAAGCTTCTGCTTTTTTTTTTTTTTTTTTTTTTTGGAAAGGCTTTAAAATACCAGTCTGATCCCAAAGAAAAAATCCGAGTAGAAATAGACCTGTCTGAAGGTTTAGCACGTTGGTTGGTGCAGCTGGGGCGTTCACAGGTCGTCACTGCTTCAAGATCAGGTTCCAGCAATTTCCAGAGCTCAAGAGTAAATTGCCATCTTTTCAGATTGGCTCTTCAATATTGGGTTCGAGTAACAGTGATCTCCTGAGTAAAAATAAAGGTGAAAATACCGATTTCCTGGTTGTTGGGGAGCATTCTTTTAACCCCAAACTCTGCTTTAATGCTTTTTTTCTTCAAAGCTACAGTTTTAGTTTCCCGGTTCGTTGGGTTTTTTTTTTTTCTGGCATCTGGACCCTGTGACCTTCTTCCATGGAATTCCTGTGCTCAGTTCTGTTTCTCCAACTTACCTAGAACTGTAAGCAGGACTGACTTGTCTACCTGAAGATTTTATTTTGCGTCTGTTTCTCCTTAAATGCTTTTTATCTGCCGAGGAGGGGTTCTTTACCTGAGGGTCATGAACTCCCAAAAATGGGTGCAAAATGTGTGTGCCTTTTGTTTCCTGGAAGGAGAATATAGCTTCTATCGACTTTCCAAGGGGCTAACTCTCCCAAAAAGGCCACGGCTCAAGAATGTTCCACCACTCCCATAAGTCACCCTTTTTTGTTTGCTTCTAGAACCAAACACAACTGGAAGACCTCTGACCTCCTTTTGCGTGGGAAAAGCGTAGGTAGTATGTGGCAAGGTGCGGTCTGGGGACTTGGTTCTTCCAAGAACTGGTGGTGACTTGGGCAGGTCAGGGCTCTATATCCTCAACTGCTGAGAGAGTTGAGTTAAATTATAAGCTCAAACATATACAGGGTTAGTTTTCATATTGCTGTTGTAGTTACCACAAAGCGAAGGGGTCATCGCAGCTCTGCAGTAACCATTAATTGCCCTGAAGAAAGGAAAATCTACTACAGTGTTGTAGTTACCACAAATGTAGTAATTTAACAGATTTATTTGTTTACAGTTCTGGAGGCCAGAAGTTCACAATGAAATCTTACAGTGCTCAAATCAAGGCAAGGCTCACTCCTTTTGAGGGCTCCAGGGGAGAATCTGGTTCTTGCCTCTTCCATTTTCTGGTGGCTGCCAATGTTCCTTGGCTTGTGTTCACATCACTTCAATCTCTGCTTCGGGTCATCACATTGCCTCCCTTTCTGTAGTCAGAGTTCCCTCTGCTTTGCTTTTATAAAGACACTTGTCATACATTCAGGGCCCACCAGATAACCCAGAAAATCTCCCAACTCAAAATCCTTAATTACATCTGCAAAGTCCCTTTTGCCAAATAAAGTAATAGTCACAGGTTCCAGGAATTAGGATGTGGTTATCTTTGGGGGCCATTATTCAGCCTACTACAGGGCCAGATAGTACAGACTCTTCCCTAAGACCGAAGAGGTCATCGCAGCTCTGCAGTAACCATTAATTGCCCTGAAGAAAGGAAAATCTACTACAGTGTTGGCCTATCTGTGGTTTTTGAAACCTGTGTGGCCAGCAATACTCAGACAGGCTGCCTGTTTACAATCTCTGGTGTTATAGGACCTTTTAATACTTGGTAATTAGCCTGCTACTCCATGTAGGCATTCCAGACTTCACAGCTGTTGGTTTCTTTATCCTTCCTGGATGTGCCATTCCCACAAGCCCGTCTTGCTCACCCCTAACAAAATACACTTAAAAGGTGCTCAGCATCATAAAGATCCCATTTCAATGTTTACATTTGATAACATTTTCTCAGTCTTTTTTTTAGAAACAGGGTCCTTTGTCACCCAGGCTTGGAGTGCTGTGATGCAGTCATGGCTTACCACAGCCTTGAACCTGAGCACAAGAGATCTTCCCATCTGTCTCCTTAGTAGCTAGGACTATAGGTGCACACCACCACACCTGGCTAATTTTTTATTTTTTGTAGAGATGATGTCTTACTATGTTACCCAGGCTGGTCTTCTGGGCTCAAGCCATCCTCCTGCCTCAGGCTCCCAAAGTGCCGAGATTACAGGCGTGACCCACCGTGCCCAGCGTCAGCTTTATTTTTTTAATGCTGACACTGCAGAAGGCCCAAGGGCCAGTGCAGGCAGCATCTGGCCAGAACGTGTGTGTGTGTGTGTGTGTGTGTGTGTGTCTGTGTGTGTCTGTGTGTTTTGTGTTCGTGGGATGTTAGGCATTAGCACAGGGGCATCCTGGTTGTGTGTGTATCTGTGTGTGATGATGTTTGAAGGCATTAGCTCGGGGACATCCTGGCATGGAAGGTCTATGTCTCCATTCTTGTTGCTTTGGTGTAGGAAATGATGATTTTGTTGCTTCTCTATGGGGCAAATAATAATAAACGCCTTGAGTTATTCTCACATTCTCTTTGAAAAATGCCAAAATTTAACATCTGTCATTTTCTTCGTGAAATAGAAGGAATTTTTCCCTAGAGCTGAAAAGCCCGTAGGAGATCACCTAGTGGTTGGGCTGAAATTTGCAAAATAAATTTTTTTTCTTGGATTGCACCAAATCACTGCTGGGAAAAACTCATTTTTTTATTTACTTTTTTTTTTTTTTTTTTTGAGACAGTCTCTGTCGCCCAGGCTCGAGTGCAGTGGTGCGATCTCGGCTTACTGCAACCTCTGCCTCTCGGGTTCAAGCAGTTCTCCTACCTCAGCCTCCCGAGTAGCTGGGATTACAGGTGCGTGCCACAACACCCGGCTAATTTTTATATATTTTTAGAGATGGCGTTTCACCATGTTGGCCAGGCTGGTCTCAAACTCCTGACCTCAAGCGATCTGCATGCCTCAGCCTCCCAAAGTGCTGGGATTACAGGTGTGAACTACTGCGCCCGGCCTGGAAAAATTCCTATTTTATTATGAAACAGTAATAATTTAGTTTGGATGAGAACATGGAAAGGAGAGGATGGGAAGCATTTTGTAGTATCACTTGCAGCAGGATAACATTGCTTCTGGTAAAAATAAGGAAAAACAAGTGAGCATCTGGCTCTGAAATCAGTCTGTGTTCCCATTCTAAATTACAGAAATACAAGATTGGTGAGTAGCAACCCCTGGTTTAGAGATCCATGTGTGCAGGCCAGGTGAATCTTTCAATGGATAACAAGGGTGAGTTGAGTCAAATGTGAGTCAGGTATAAATGGAAACAGTTTCATTACCTTTGGTGGGGAGGCCATAACTAATAATTTTTAATGACCAGTTGTGAGCTGTGATTTTAATAGGATTAAACTTGAATATCTCCAAATATGTATTAATTACATTCAATTAATCATTATATGCTAGCCATTATTTTAAAGACTACATGTATTAAGTCACTGTCTTACCAGTAGTGAAGTAGGCACTATTACTGGCTCTATTTTATTGATGGGGACACAAGTGTAGGGAGATTAAAGGCCTTGCCTAAAGCCAGGCACTCTACCCCAGGTCCTACACGCCTCACCCGTCTGCCAGATGCCTGGGCTTTCTACTCTCCTACTCACAATTAGTCCCAGCCTCATTCTGGCATCAGGTGGCAGGTATATGACTGTGGGCAGATGGTTGGTTAAGATCATGATAATTTATTATTACTACATCTGGGTGATAAGATTGTTTTTTAAATTTCGCTGATCTCATCTTGTAGGCCTTAGAAATTAAAGTGCTGTACAAGTCTGCCTCAATTTATGAAATAGTTGGATCAGAGAGGTTGTATACAAATTGAATAGAAAGTGAAATTCAAATGGCCAGAATGCCTTTTTTTTTTTTTTTTTTTTTTTTTTGAGATGGAGTCTCGCTCTGTCACCCAGGCTGTAGTGCAGTGGCTTGATCTCGGCTCACTGCAACCTCCATCTCCTGGGTTCAAGCAGTCCTCCTGCCTCAGCCTCCAGAGTTGCTGGGATTATAGGCGTGAGCCAACACACCCAGCTAATTTTTGTATTTTTAGTAGAGACGGGGTTTCACCACGTTGGCTAGGCTGGTCTTGAACTCCTGACCTCAGGTGATCCACCCGCCTTGACCTCCCAAAGTTCTGGGATTATAGGCATGAGCCACTGGGCCTGGCCCAGAATGCCTCTTAAATTTTGCAGTCAGGCCGGGTGCAGTGGCTCACACCTGTAATCCCAGCACTTTGGGAGGCGGAAGCGAGGATCGCTTGAGCCCAGGCGTTCGAAACCAGCCTGGGCAATGTGGCGAAACCCCGTCTCTACAGAAAATTAGCTGGGCTTAGTGGCACATACCTGTTGTAGTCCCAGCTACTGGGGAAGCTGAGGTGAGAGAATCATCTGAGCCCGGGATGTTGAGGCTGCAGTGAGCCGAGATCAAATCACCACACTCCACCAGCCTGGGCAACAGAGACTGTCTCAAAAAATAATAATAATAATTTTATAGTCAATCTTTTAAAGCAGGTAGTTTCGTCCAGTATTTTTAAAAATCTAAAAAGCAAAAAAGGGATCATAAAACATCTAGTCAAAGTTGCTCATTTTACAGATGAGGAAATAGAACCCTGGAGAGGGACAGTGACTTAGCCTTTGTGTTTCTTACAATTCAATCCTATTCAAACCACATCCCATCCAGAAAAGTGCTTAGAAGGAAGCAAAGGGTATTGCTATGAATTTCAATTTCAAATTAAGTACAAATTTGGAGATCCTTTGGTCAATAAATTGGTTATCTAGCCAGAGCCTTTCTGAAATTAGTAATATGCTAACAGGATATTTGTTTCTGGATGTTTGCTTAAAGTGCTCTTGCAGCAGTGGGGCTTCTATTTCACAGTAGCGAGCCTTTATCTTTTGATTAAAAATTAACAGGAAAAATATTCTTGGATTTTCCATTGTAAGATAAATTCTTACCCTGGAGTTGCCTTTATTAATCATAATATCAAGACTTAACTTGTCTTGGAAGGCCTGTGTGTCAGGACAGCGCCACGTCCAGGAGGTTAAATGTGACAGACGTTTAGTAGTCCACATAGAGCCAAAGCACTAGGCTTTGGGTTCCTATAGAAGCCCAAGATGGGAAGCCTTAAACTCTGCTTCTTTTCTCTGCCTGTAGCCAGGTCAGCATAGATCCACATCCTTTTTATTTGACAGGGCAATTACAAGCGTGGGGCCCAAGCTAGAACTGAGACACTGAAGCCCTGCATAACCAAGAAGCTACTAGGTAGTTTGTAGTTTGGGGCAGAGTTTGTTCTTCCACTAAAATCCTGTCTCCTAAAATAAACCAAAAATTAGAATTAGAGGAGTTAAGGAACTTGTTTGTCATATTGGAATTAAAGTGTCCAAAATTACATCGCCACAGAGGTTAGATTTACCTCCCCGTTCACTCCCACCCCCACCCCGCAAAAAGAAGAGGGAAATTCAATTCATTTCTGCATTTGAGGGAATCTGGCCTTTGGTGTTTGGTGTGTAGTTGCCATTGCAAAAGGGAAAGTGTCAGGATGGGTTTCACGTGTATTTGTTTTTTTAAACAAAGAATGATATTGTTGGCAGAAATGTCACATTTGTTCATTCAGTGAACACCCTGAGTGCCTATCAAGTGCCAGATACTTATTGTTGCTCCTGAGAGTGGCCAACACACCTGGATGTGCTATCTTGGAATTATGAACAGATTCTGGTAACACAAAGAAGGGGCTGGAAGAGTTGAGAAAATTTCAGAGAAGGGAACATTTGAGTTAGGGATAGTAAGTTTTTATTAAATGACCAATCTAGGGTGTGTCACAAAAGCCAGCTGGACATGCCATCTGCTGCCGGGTAGTGGGGGGGTGGCTAATTAATGACAGGCTCCTTCAGTGTATTTTCAAATGAGCTGACGCCAAGCCTGTTGAGGCCGGGTGGCTGTAATTCATCATGATCGTTTTCTTTTTCAGTTTAGAAACCTGCTGAAGTGGTATGCTAAGGAGTTCAAAGACCCGCTGCTACAGGAGCCCCCAGCCTGGTTTAAGTCCTTTCTGTTTTGCGAGCTTGTGTTTCAGCTGCCTTTCTTTCCCATTGCAACGTATGCCTTCCTCAAAGGTTGGTGAATGGTGGGAAAATCCCATTTTTACTCAGAAATCAGGTCCCAGAAATCTTTTGCGAAAGTATCTCCAAAGGGAAGGGGATGGTCCCCATAGTTTGTGGGAGAATGCCACAGGATCTGGGGTAAATAGCCAGGGTAGATTTTGTAAAGGGACATTAGTGTGGCTCAGGCTCATGTCTGTGGTCAGCGGGGCTGCATGGCTGCCTCAGTCGTCTGGAAATCCCTTGCATACACATGAAACCTGAGACCACTTAAATGATGAGCTTGTTCCCTTTTGTTTTGTTCCCCAGCAGAATTAATTTTTTTGTTGGCTTTTATCTCTCTGCGTTGGATAGTATCATACTGACTTATAAGCTGTAGCATCAGGCTAATCCCTAACGTGCTTCTCATTTTAAAATTATTCTTAGTGTTCTCATAATCAATGCTTTTTGAAAAAGGTGACCATACACGTGTACTTGATAATGAAGCTAAAACCGCTGAAAATGCTCGTTTCCCATTGGCACCTGCTGGGGTCACTGAATCTGCCTCCTGATCCTCTCACCTATATATAATTACTGAACAAACAGATGCCACGGTGCAGGGATTTCCCTCCCCTTGGATTTTATACTACACAGGTTAAACCGGTAATGGCAGTTTTATTGCGCTAGAGTTTTTCTAAGTTATGTGCTAACCCCCATTCTTGGTTCTTTGGCGAGCTGTCAGTGAGCTGTCATGTAAGTCTGCATGTTGGGCAGTGTGGCACATCCAGGTTTCCAGTTCCGAGTTTCCACTTCGAGAAGGGGGTAGAAGAAAGCAGGCAGGCAGAGACAGTGGGAAGGTCATGGACACCTTTGAGTCATGAACAGACCTCACCATTTTTCTTTTCCCCTGACTACCTCAGGAAGCTGCAAGTGGATTCGAACTCCTGCAATCATCTACTCTGTTCACACCATGACGACCTTAATTCCGATACTCTCCACATTTCTGTTTGAGGATTTCTCCAAAGCCAGTGGTTTCAAGGGACAAAGACCTGAGACTTTGCATGAACGGTTAACCCTTGTATCTGTCTATGCCCCCTACTTACTCATCCCATTAGTACTTTTAATTTTCATGTTGCGGAGCCCCTACTACAAGTATGAGGAGAAAAGAAAAAAAAAATGAAGGAAACAACCACTGGCCCAGGGTAGAGATGCCTACAGGGTGGTTGCTTGTTGGATACAATACAAGGAACACTGCTCAGAACCCACGTCTTCAGCAGCATTTGCAACACCGACAGCAACGCACAAGAGCAAGATGGTGTCAGGAACCACGTCAAACCCTCACCTTCTTCCATTTTTTTTTTTTTTTTTTTTTTTTTTTTTTTTTAAGACAGTCTCACTCTGTTGCCCAGGCTGGAGTAAAGGGCAGTGGCATGATCTCAGCTCACTGCAACCTCCGCCTCCTGGGCTTGAGCCATCTTCCTTAGCCTCCCAAGTAGCTGGAACTATAGGCGTGTACCAACAGGTATGGCTAATTTTTTTTGGTTTATTTTTGTGTGTGTGGAGACAGGGTTTTGCCATGTTGCCCAGGTTGGTCTCGGAACACCTAGGCTCAAGTGATCTACCCATCTCAGTCTCCCTAAGTGCTGGAGTTACAGACGTGAACCACTGGGCCCAGCCCAAACCTTCACCTTCTAAGGGCACTGGGATGAACAGACCAATCGGCTTGAGAGTGGGCAAAGGGGTGTGGGCTAGGTTATAAGGAAGTGGTACCAAATACCTGTGTGCCTGAGTTCCACCGCAAGATTACTAAAAGCAGGACCAGACCAGAAATTGCTAAAGAACATGGCCTGTTTGACATATTCATGAGTCACCTGACCCACAGCATATATGCTTATTATGACAACCTTCCACTCCTGATTCTCAAGAGTGTATCACCTGTCAGCAAAATGAACAGTGGGATATTTTGGGCCATTTTAAATGTGAAATTTTACGTTTTTAATGTTAATTCAAAACTATATCAATGTTTTCTTGTCCCCACCTCTATAACCCAAGGAAAAAAGAGAAAACATACTATGCAAAGGAAGTTTAAACTTAGTTTTCCTTAAGGGTCAGCCCAACAATGACTTTCAGTCAGAAATGGATTAAACTGGAAAATGTTTTTGTTTCTGTTGTAAACAGATCATCCTAGGAGAAGGTTTTTTTTGTTTGTTTGCTTTTAAGTTAGTTTATTTCTAAATCTTAGTCTTCCACATTTCTAGAGGCCACCTGACACAAGTCCCTTATCTGAAGTCTAGCGTCTCAAGGCTGATCTGGAAGTGTGCTAGTATGCTCCCTAGTGGATAACTTAATCCTTTAATACAGTTCAGTCGTTCCCATCTTGTTTTCAGAAGAGAAGGTAGCTGCAGCCAGGCATAACATACCCACTGTGTGCATAGAGGGTCTCTTCACGTTGATGTTTGGCATTCCATCAGCTTTCTCTAAGTCTTTGCTCAAGTCCAACCTTAAAACGATGTTAGACAACAGGTCCCAGTCAGTTCCGTCTATTTTCACCCATTTTGCTCACAAGCCATATTGGCCTGATTAGTGGTACTGTCTGACTCACGTGTGTGATCTAAATAAAGGTAGCTGCTGACCACTGCCTGGTTTGTTTTGTGGACTGCGGGACAGAGAATCCAGGGTTCTCTGACGAGGAGTTAAACGTATTTCAAGAGCAACAGGAAAAAAGGTACATCAAGCCATTTGAAAACAAAAATTTATTGCTTCTCCTTCCAAAGCTTTGTGAATTTACAAAAAAAGGATGAAAGTTTACAAACTGCTTAGTTCCAACTAAGCATAAGAGGTGAGAATGTACACTGCAGGGCCACCAGCAGCAGCTGTGCACTGATGTTAAAACTGGCTCCCCCAGACTTGTAGCGCTGTCTTCAGGGGGCTGCATTCCTTACATGTCACCTCTTGTGACATAGGTCATTGGTCAAGCCGCTGGAATGCTACAGAGGTTTTTTTGGTTTTGAGGGGCTTTTTTTGTTTTGCCTTCCTACTATAAAAGTGAAATTTTCAGTTCATTTCTGAAAAATAAATTGGTCAATAAATTCATTTTGTTCTGCTTCTACTTTACACAAAGCTTCATATTCAACCCGATACCTGAAAAACAAAATTGTTAGAGGCCCTGAAAAAAAGATGAAGTAAACCACAGACTTAATTCTTCTAGAGAAGGATATAGAGATTTAAATGATTTCAAGAAATGTTGTGAGTTCAGAATGAAGAAAGAAAGAGGCAAAGCCCTACCCAGAGCCACCCATGAGAAATCTCCAGCCCTAGGAAAGTCTTCTTTCACAGAGCCAGCCAACTTCGTGGACCCTTTCATGCTCAAACTACTAGAGGTGGCTTGATATTAACAAGTTTTCTATTTCCTTCCCATCAAATGTAATTTTATTTTAAAAAATCTTCAAATCAGGATGACAAGTGAGATGCTATTCCTGGGAAAACGATGAAGAATAAGGACAAGAAGTGATCATTCCAGAAGGAAGAGTGGAAATTCAGCTGTGTAAAGAACTTGCTTTACATCATGACTTCTTACCTTTCTAGCTGCATTTTCTTTTCTGCTATTAGGGCTTGAAGTTGCTGCTGTTGAGCTTCTCTCTGCTTTGCTATAGATTTGAGCAAGTTCCGAGCACCGATGGCCTACAGTATTGCCAGAGAAGGCCATGGCTTCATTAAAACCGTCTACAGCATCAAGTCCTCAAAGTGGGGAGGAGTTATCTGGGAGCTATGTCAGTCTTCAGAGAGGAAAAGAAAGTGGAGCCCCAAAGCTTTTGGGTTAAGTCAGAAGGATTAACCTACTGATCACAAAGTGCCTCAAGAACTTGACAGCAGCTTTGAGGCAGGTCTAGGAGTATTTCTAGAGCCAGGGACACAGGCACAATAGCACATTTGGTGGTGCCATTCAGCCTTGTGCCTTTTACCAATCATACTATGTAAACCTTCATTTCTTCATTTATAAAATGAGGATAAGACCATCTACATCAGTGCTGATATGAAGAAACGAGGCCAGGTGTGGTGGCTCACGCCTGCAATCCCAGCACTTTGGGAGGCCAAGGTGGGCAGATCACTTGAGGTCAGGAGTTTGCGACCAGCCTGGCCAAGATGGTGAAACCCTGTCTTTACTAAAAATACAAAAAAATGGCCGGGCGCAGTCACTCATGTCTTAATCCCAGCACTTTGGGAGGCTGAGGCGGGCGGATAACCTAAGGTTGGGAGTTTGAGACCAGCCTGACCAACATGGAGAAACCCTGTCTCTACTAAAAATACCAAATTAGCCATGGTGGCACATGCCTGTAATCCCAGCTACTCAGGAGGCTGAGGCAGGAGAATCGCTTGAACCCAGGAGGCGGAGGTTGCGGTGAGCCAAGATCACACCATTGCACTCCAGCCTGGGCAACAAGAGAAAACTCCGTCTCAAAAAAAAAAAATACAAAAAACTCAGCTGGGTGTGGTGGCACACACCTGTAGTCCCAGCTACACGGGAGGCTGAGGTGGGAGAATTGCTTGAACCTGAGAGGCAGAGGTTGCAGTGAGCCGAGATCGCACCACTGCACTCCGGCCTGGGTGACAGAGCAAGACTCTGTCTCAAAAAAAAAAAAAAAAAAAAAAAAAATGATTAAAGGAAATAAAGACCGGCATAAGTTCAGTAGGTTAAGTGGACCAGAAGTTATTAAAATCTTAAATAAAAATTCACCCACCCACCCCTCTACCCCTCTAAACAAATCAAGAGGGAAGAAGGATGAGAGGGTAGTGAACTAGGGTCCCAGGCCAAGATGTAGGCAGAAGACATGCTGATCTTACCTTCATCTTTTCATTTTCTGCTTCTTTTGCAAGTTGATCAACAAGCTCAATTAAACCACCAACTATTTTCTGAAACTGGCCAATTTCTTTTAGGAAAAGAACAAAAAATAAAATATTTCCTCAGTATCATCACTCCCCTTCGGTAGAGTGCTGAGGCATGAGAGGGCAGAGCTGACTGCCCCTTCTAATTTGTGTTAAAATAGTTTGGTGTGGGCCAGGCGTGGTGGAGAGCACCTGTAGTCCCAGCTACTCGGGGCTGAGATGAGAGGATCACTTGAACCCAGGAGTTAGAGGATGTGTGATCATGCCTGTGAACTGCCACTGCATTCCAGCCTGGGGAACATAGCAAGACCCTGTCACTTAAACACTTTGGTGCCTGCTGGCCTGTCTCCTACCCTTGGTCTGAACCTAGAGAAGGGTGGCCAGCTGGACCAGGGCATACCCGGACCTTGCATCCCCACTGAGCCAGCCAGCTGCTATGACCTCAGGCTATGAAAGCACTAGGCCCTTGCTGAGCTCATTCTCCAGACAGACCCCAACCCTGCTTCCCCAGGAGTGACAGGAAGCACTGTTGTTCACAAAAAGGCAGCCTCAGGACACAAGCACTGCCTCTGGACTAGCTACAGGTATAACACCAGATTTCAATTAACAGTGGGGATGGGGGCTTCCCACTTGTAATCACAGAAAAGAAAGCTCACAGCATTAAGTGCCTAATCTCCCACTCCCTTTCTCCAGTGTCCTGGATGTGACAGAAACACAATTTACCGAGGGGAAACTAAGGCCCAGAGAGGTGTGTGCATGGCACAGCAATCACAGGTTAGTGACAGAACCCAAGCTACCTTTCACTAATCAAGCTCTCTCCACAACCTAGGAAGCCCCCAGAAAGCTCAGAAGTCCCTTGCTCTAGCTAGATCTGGCTCTGTACTGGCATTGCGCTTGCTTGGCTGCTGGGACAGGAGGCTTCCTGAAGATTTCTAGCCAAAAGATGACTTCAGTAAGTCTGTTGAGCTGCTTCTAGAAACTTCACCCATCACTTCTAACTCCAAATAACAGAGAACCTGCCACTGAGAAGACTCTCTGAAGAAATCAAATCATGAGTACATAATTCTATTTCCCACCCCCAAGCCATGGTTGTGTTCCCAGGAAGTTTAAGGTTTCTAAGAGCAAGAAATGAAAGATGGCATACCTAAAAACACCCTCCCCTCCCCATCCCAGTGTTTGGTTTGACTGGTGCTCTGTTGGGGACACATGAGAGCACAAGAGGGCAGACAGAAAAGGCTGGCACATGGGAACTCACAGACGCCAGATTCAACCATCAGGGAGCCAGCAGCTCCACTGTGGCAGGGCCAAGATGAGCCTGGGGTACAGTTGGAATGGCAGCTCAAAGCTGAGTGGCACTGTATCTCCCCAATACTCACTGTCCACAAAGTCTTTGCACTCTTCCTTCAGCTCTATGGTCTGCTGGGTAACCTCTGGGTCCAACACCCTCAGCTTGTTCAGTTCATCAAAGTGCAGCCCTGCTTCACCCAGGATGTCCTTGGCCATGGCTGTAAAGAAACCAGCCCAATTCCTCATCACTTCCCGGCCACCCAAGGAAATGCCTCCTGCCAAGCCAGCCCCACTCCTGCCCTTGGACACCAATGCCAAAAACCCAGATGTTCCAAAGGATCCCCGTTCCCTCTGCCACCACCTCTCTGAGCCTCACCTGTTTCCCATCCAGGTTCCCTAGAGGAGTTCTGCTCTGAAGGAATGACAGTGGCAGTCAGGAGGAGGTGTGTCATAGGAGCAAGGGTCAGGAAAGAATAAAGTCCACTTGCTTGTCACAGGCATCGTTCATTCAACGCACATTTCTTGAGTGCCTACTACATGCCAACACTGCTAGATGCTGGGGGTACAAAGATGAATGCAACACGGTGCCCGCCCTGAAGAGCACATAGTTCAGCTGGAGGAAGACAGACACGGAAACTGAAAAATCACACTGTGTTAAATGCTTGTTTAGAAATATCAGTAAAGAGCCAGAGGAGGACAGAGCCATTAATGAAGGAGTGACATGTGAACTAAGTTGTAAGCCATAAGTGTATTTATATATCACCAGTTATGTACCGAAAAGCACATGAAAAGGCTTCTCAAATACATATACTGGAACAACACAAAAACCAAATAAAGGAAATCTGAGTGAATTAAAAATTATGGTTAAAAAATACAAAGTCAGGAGTAAGAATATTACTCAAAACGTATGCTTGCCTGAATTGAGAATCAAAGTTGGGTCATTCTCTTTCTAGCAGAAAACACAAAAAGGAATGAAGTATCAGCAAGAACATATCAAGACAGGAGGCCAGGGATAGGTATTCCAAGCAGAGAAAACAGCGTGGACAAAGGCCTGAAGTCACTGAAAGGACCTATCCCACCTAAGGACGAGAGGAAAAAGAATGGAGCTGGAAAGGTGAGCTGAAGCCAGACCAGGAAGACCCTGCATGCCAAGCTAAGGAGTGGATTTTTTCTGTAGGCAACAGAGAACTAACAAAAGATATCTTCTCCCTTTCCAAGCCACCTTGCATTCCTGTTCCAAAGGATGCCTCAATTATAGGAAGGAAATACTGAAAACTCACCCTCGTTCTGGCTCAACACACACACACACAATTAAAAATAGACATCATTATGACCTGTTTAAAAAGGGAGGCAATGCTACTTACATATAGCAATTGGCTGCTATGCCAATTTCTAAAACCCAGGTGCTCCAAAGTCTACCATCACCTGGACCTGCATCAGCCCCTTCCCTCTGCCCCCACTGCCCCCACTGCCCCCAGCCTCAGCTGTTTCCCTTCTGGCTTCCTTAGAGAAGTCCTGTTCTGAATGGGGTGATTCTGGGGTTGGCTGTCCAGGGCAGGTGTGCCACAGGAGGAGCAATGGTTGGAAAATAATCAAGTCTCACTGTTTCCAGAACTTCTGGTTTTTAAGAGGACCAGAAATCCAGTATCTCAATGTTGGTATGTAATTCAAAAAAAAATTTTTTTTTTTTTTTTTTTTTTTGAGACAGTCTCGCTTTGTCGCCCAGGCTGGAGTGCAGTGGCGCAATCTCGGCTCACTGCAAGCTCCGCCTTCCGGGTTCACGCCATTCTCCTGCCTCAGCCTCTCCGAGTAGCTGGGACTACAGGCGCCCGCCACCACGCCCGGCTAATTTTTTGTATTTTTTAGTAGAGACGGGGTTTCACCATGGTCGAGATCTCCTGACCTCGTGATCTGCCCGCCTCGGCCTCCCAAATTGCTGGGATTACAAGCGTGAGCCACCGCGCCCGGCCGTAATTCAAAAATTTTAAATAAGGGGGAAAACCCACATCCAACACTGCATGGGCCAACTAATACATGTCTATGAGCTGTCCGTAGACGACTCTGGCCTTTGGCCTCACTGGAATCCACTGATGTAAGTGAGCTAGCTAGCATCATCCTTTTGAAGCATTTTGTTCATCTGTAGCTTCCTTAAAATAGGGCTTTTTAAAAAGATCTGGCCAGTGCGGTAGCTCATTCCTGTAATCCCAGCACTTTGGGAGACCGAGGTGGGAGGATCACTTGGGCATAGGAGTCTGAAACCAGCCTGGGCAATGTGGCAAAATACCGTCTCTACAAAAAAATTTTAAGATAGCCAGACCTGGTGACATGTGCCTGTAGTCCTAGCTACTTGGGAGGGTGAGCTGGGAGGATCGCTTAAGCCCAGGAGGTGGAGGCCGCAGTGAGCCGTGTTCACACCACTGCACTCCAGCCTGGGCAACAGAGTGAGATCCTGTCTCAAAAAAAAAAAAAAAAAAATCTGTCTTTCGCAGCTACAGGTCATTAATCTGACCAGCTGCTCCAGAAAGACTGAAGTAACATGACAGAGCAAATATCTGCTTCAACTTCCACCCGCTTCCCTGAGAGCATGCATTTATTCAGAAACATCCACTGAGTCCCTGCTCTGGGGACAGACTAGTGAAAACAATGCGTCTGGACAGATGGTAAACAAATAATCACAAATCGTGATATTACTATAAGGAAAAGTATATGGTGCTGTGTGAAGTGCTGCAGGAGGACACAGTTCATGGGGGGCGGACTTGGAGGGGAAGGCCAACAGAGGCCTTCTGAAAAAAGTGACACTTAGACCTAAAGACTGTCTAAAAGTTTGTCAAGTGAAAGGGGAAGCAAGGCATTGCAGGCAGAAGGAAACACGTATGTGAAGATCCTGAGGCAACAGGAAATTTGACGCATTCCGAGAACAGAGACTGAGCAAGAGAAGGGAACAGAATGAGGCTAGACAGGGAGACAACAGCTGGATCACGGAAGGCTCTGAAAGACGTAGTCATGAGCTTGGATTTTATCAGAACCCGCTGACAGCCAGCGGGTTCTCAGCAGACCAACAAAATCAGACTTAGAAAGATCACTCTTGCTCAGCCTGAGAGAACGGATTGGAGGGAACAAGAGAGGGCAAGGCCCCAACTACCTTCTTGTTCATCACTCTAACCCTAGCCCCTAGCATGGTGCCCACACATAACTGGCACTCAGTAAATGTTTGTGGAATGAATGACCGTGGAAACAGATAGGAGACTATTACAGTAACCAAGGCTGGCAGCCGAAGACAAGTGTTCCGAGTTGAGATGTTTTGTAAGTCGAGGTGATGGGGCTTAGTAATGGACTGACTGAATGTGGGGGTTTGGGGATAAGAGAAAAACAAGTCAGGCATGACTCCCACGAATCTGGCTTGGCCCACCTATCTGATTGGAAGGGCTGGCTTAAAGAGATAGGTAAGATGGAAGAAGGGGTGCAGGGAAAGAGTTCACAGATTCTCTACCAACTCCCATCACACGCGTGTCTGAGCATCTGAGCAACACTTGGCCCAAGAGCTGGGACTAAGCTCCCTGAGCATGAGGCGGTGGCATACTTTCTGCGCCCCGGTATCCCAGATGCATGCGAGGCACTGCGAGCCGACTCTTTACTATGTAAACTCCCCGAACTTATCCAGCCTCAGTTTCCTCGTAAGATCGTGGCAAGCATCAACGCATCAAACTCCAGGCCTAAGCTGGGTGTGAAAGCGCTCCCTGAGAGTGGGGCGGAATTCCCACGTCTCTCTCTGCCCGGTACTGCCTTTCCTCAGGACGCGGGCCTGTCAGGCTCCTCTAGCCCCTGGTCCACCCGCATCCCCCGACCCGAGGTCAGCCTACCTGCCGGCCCCGCGGCGGCAGCGCGCTGCAGCCCAGGCTGATGTAGACAGGCAGCTTCTCCCAGGTCAGCGGCAGCCGATACCCAACCAGCCTGCCACCGCCGCTGCCACGGCTACAGAGCCTGTTTACCTACGACGTCACTACCTTCCTGACCCCGGAAGTACTTACAGCACCCATTCCACAGAGCTTGCTGGGAAACAGAGGCCCGAGAGGAGGTCGGGCCTACAAGACCCAGAAGCCTTAGCGCCTGCAAGGCGGCCGGAAGTGGCTTTGCCCTCTCCGCGAAGACCCTCGGGGGATTCCGCCTCCACCCTTTCCCGGATAGAGCGCTATGCATGCAGGGACTTGTAGTCTCAGGCTCCCCAGCCGGCTGGGCTGGGCAGCACTCCGGGCGGAGTCCGCGAGCGCAGGATGTGAGCTCACAGCTCGGGACTGCTGGCGGGCAGGCGGCTGCAGGCTAGGGGCGGCTCGGAGTCCGCTGGCCACCCAGCTGAGAGGAGAGGCGCCCCCGGGGACGGTGAGAGCCGGGCCCGCCGATGCCCTCGGGGAAGGGATGGACGGCCCCTGCTGGAGTAGAGCGAGCCCGGCCGGGTCCTGGGGGAAAAGGCGCGGGTGGCGTAGGGGAGATGGAGAGCTCTGATCTCCCACGGAGGGTGGGCGTGAGAACCAGTGTGGGTTTCTCGGTAGTGAGGAGTGGTCCGGGCTAGAGAAGAGCCCACACCGGCCACATTTCCCAGGACTTTTTGGGTGACGCTTAACCTTTACACCTAGGGTTTCTGCTAGATCCGCCACTCTAGCCCTCAGCTTTCCTCCCGCCGTCCTCCGTGTCTGACGGATTTCTGGGTCCTTCTCCCTTTTAGACCCCTCCTCTTTCCACCGCCGCGGCTGTTTCCCCTTTGTTGTGCTTGGGTTCCCATTAGCTTCGTTGCGTGAGCCACGGATCCGCCCCTAGCCCCAGGCATCCCCAAATATCCACACACAAAGTGCGGAAGGAAGAGCACTGTGGCTATCAGTGGAAACTTCATTCTCACTGGAATTACTTTCTGGGGCGTCACCTGCCACAGAATTCCTGGAACCTATTGGTCTGGGCGGAATCTGATTGACGTCATCCAGGGGCACAAAGCAATTGCTTTGTAGGAAAGGAATAGATTAGCTCTGGATCCGCCGACCTCTCTTGGCAGGCCTATCCTTTGAGCTCCTTTGCATTGGCAGAACATGTATATGTGCTTTCTCTGATCCTGGGAAAACTAGGACTAGGCACAAAATACATAGGGAACTTGCTAATACCTGTTAGAGAGGTGGATTTATTCCTTTGAGGTGGGCGGAAAAAGGGAAGGTGATCTCATACCATTCTAGTGTTTCGTAGTCATTGGCAGCCTCCTGGTGAGGGCTCACCTCCCATGCCCAAGCCTTGTGGCAAATGAAAGAGTCTCCCAGACAAGCCGCCAAAGGAATTCACTGCTTCACACAGCACCCACGCTGGCTGTCCACTTCCTTGGACATTCTTCCCAGGGACTTACCTAAATCTTTTCAGGGACAATTTCAGTCTAACAAACTGACATATGTTAAATACTTAAAATGTGCATGGCATTGTGCTAAGCACCATTAGGGGAACACAGCAGTAAACTTGGGAAACCAGTGCCCTGCTTCTGGGTTGCACTTACAAGGGATGAGCAACTGTAAACCCCTGCATGTGATGAGCATTCGGTGAAATCATTCCACTTTTTTTCTGTCTCCATTATTACCAGTGTGGTCCAGGCCACCATCATCTCTTCTTGCCTAGACTACTGCTTCCTCTGGTCTTCCCACTTTCTCTCTTGCACCTTTGCAATTCATTCTCTACCCAGCAGGAAGTTATCTTTTCAAAATACACTACAAGCAAGTCAGATCATATCACTCCCCTGCTTGCAACCCTCCAATTGATTCATATACTGTATAGCAATTAGTATGAAATCCACACTTTATCATCTAACGCCTGCCTTCCCTGACTTGATATCAAACCAACTTCCCCCTACTGTCTGTGCACCAGCCATTATGACCTTATTTCTGATCCTAAAACTTGTTTTTATTTTGTTGTTGTTGAGACGAGATTTCCCTTTGTCACCCAGGCTGACCTGCCCAGGCTCAAGCAGTCATCCCACCTCAGCCTCCCAAGCAGCTGGGACCACAGGCATGAGCCACCATATCTGGCTAATTTTTTTTTTTATTTGTAGAGACAAACTCTCACTATGTTGCCCAGACTGGTCTTGAGCTCCTGGGCTCAAGCAATCCTCCCACTTCGGCCTCCTAAAATGCTAGGATTACAGGTGTGAGCCACCACACCCGGCCCCTAAAACTCGTTTCTAACAGGAACTTTGCACTTACTCTTCCATCTGTCTAGAATGCTCTCTTCAAACCTCAGCTGAAATGTCACCATCCCAAAGATGCTTTTCCTGTCCCTCTGTCTAAATTAGTGCCTCTCCCTAATCACTCTCATATCACTGCTTTGTTATCTTTATTGCATTTATCAGGTTCTGGAATTATCTGCTTATTTATTTAAGTCCTTGTTGATAGTCTGTTTCCTTCCACTAGAATGTAAACTCCATGTGGACATGACTTTCTATATTCTCTTCTGAGTACCCAGTGCCTGGCACATAGGGGTGCAATACATGCTAGCTCTCTCTCTTTTTAAAAATTCCTATTATGATGCTTCTTTGAACTGTTTGAAGGCAAAGACAATATTTTTTTCATTGTTCCCTACTGCTTAACATAGTAAGCACTCAGCAGTTTAATTGCTGAATGAGTTAAATGAGCTAGTACATATTAAATGCCAAGAGATGGGGTCTTGCTATGTTGCCAAGGCTGTTCTTGACTCCTGGGCTCAAGAGATCCTCCCACCTCAGCCTACTGAGTAGCCAGGAGTACAGGCAGGTGGCAGCACACAGCTCACCTCATTGTTTTTAGATTTATCCTCTGATCTTTTCTAGTCCTTTCTTCTCCCATTCTTATTGGGAGGGAAGAGGAGAGTAGGGCTGGGCTCCCTCTCAGGAAAAAGAAAGGAAAACAGCCATCCTATAGCTGTTCTGCCCTGAAAAATGGTGACAATTTCAGGAACTTGGGACAAGGCTGGTGCCAAGAAAGGGGAAGGTCAGGAAGCCCCAGCCGAAGCCCAGGTAACCTGCGCCAAGAACACTGGCCAGCACCCCCCCACCCAGCTCACTCCATTCTCTCCTGAAGCTGCTTTTACTTTCCTTCCTGAAGCCAGACTCTCGGTGGTGCTCAAAATAAACACTGGCACAGGCTGCTCTTGAGGCTGGAATCTTTAGAAAGGAAGTGCATCCTGTCCCTCTGGCTCCTGGGAAACTCCTAGGCTGGCTGGATTCCCAGTAGGCTTGGTTGGAAGTCTGGGATCCTGGGAACCTTGACAAGAAAGTCACTGGAATCTGACTGGTAGATCTCTAGGGTGATCTGTTCCTCTGGCCCTCTCTAAGTGGTTCCATGGGTTTGCTTGTCTTCCTTGCTGCCCTGAGTGGAGCTGAGTCTCAGGGAGGCTGATGAGGTGACTAGGGCAGGAGTCTGGGAGACTGCCTCCAGCCCTGGTTCCTGCTATAGTAAAAATGGCAAGGAGGCCAGACGCGGTGATTCATGCTTATAATCCCAGCATTTTGGGAGACTGAGGTGGGTGGATCGCCTGCACTCAGGAATTCAAGACCAGCCTGGGCAACATGGTAAAACCCTGTCTCTACCGAAAAAAAAAAAAAAATTAGCTGGGTGTGGTGGCGCGCACCTGTGGTCCCAGCTACTCAGGAGGCTGAGGTGGGAGGATCACTTGAGCCTGGGAGACAAAGACTGCAGTGAGCCGAGATGGCGCCACTGCACTCCAGCCTGGGTGACAGAGTGAGACCCTGTCTCTAAGAAAAAAAAAAAAGAAAGCAAAAGGGCAGGGACTTAGCCTCTGCCAGGGAGCAGTGCTTGGGCTTGTCAAGGAGAGAATGAGTACAGTCGTGTTTCTGCTCTTGTCTCCTCCTGGGCTCTCTCAGCTGGTTCGTGTCTTCTCCCGTCTCCCATGTACAGCACTGAGAGTATGAGGCTCTGGCCTCCACTGGCCACTCACTCGTGACCCTTTCCACCACGGCGGAGCCTTCCAAGCCTACCTCCTGCCGTGTGGTGATCTACCTGCAGCGGCAGATGTCGGGGGACACCTGCCTGTGCCCAGCCTCAGGGGCCAAGCCCAAGCTCAGTGGCTTCAAGGGAGGAGGGTTGGGCAACAAGTATGTCCAGCTCAACGTGGGCGGCTCTCTGTACTACACCACTGTGCGGGCCCTGACCCGCCACGACACCATGCTCAAGGCCATGTTCAGCGGGCGCATGGAGGTGCTGACCGACAAAGAAGGTGAGGCACTGGGGCTTGCTGCTCGGGGTGGGGAGGGCCGGAGGGGTTCCCACGGCAATGACCAGATCTACAAGTCAGTCACTTTTCCTCTTCACCTTATGTAGGGTGTCTTCACCTGGAGTCCCTAGTAGAGCTTCAGAATTCTGTGAAATTGTATATGGAATGCTGTGTGTATGCATTTTCCAGGAGAAGAGCCATACTTTTAAAATATTTAAATAGGACGAGATTCTCATAGGAGCCGTCACCTTAAGACTGGGCAGCGGGCAGAAGGCCGGCAGCAGCTGGTGATTTCTGTGTTGGGCTGGGCCTGGTGCCCTGAGCCTAGGCCCCTGTGGCCTCTACAGCCTAGAGGGCTGTCTCCCCTGTGGGATGTGCCAGTTCTGGGATTCAGAGAGGAAGGGTGAAGAGCAGCCATGGCCCTGAGTGCTAGAACATCCATCCCTGCCTCTGTCACCCTGCGCGAGGGCTTTGTGCTCGTGGCCCCCTTCCCTGCCACCCGCCGCCGGCTCGTCAGGTGGCCTTTGCCTGCCTCTGAGGTTCCTGGTGGCAAACTAACCCTGTAGGGCCTTCTGCACCCCTAGGCTGGATCCTCATAGACCGTTGTGGAAAGCACTTTGGCACCATTTTGAATTACCTCCGAGATGACACCATCACCCTCCCTCAGAACCGGCAAGAAATCAAGGAATTGATGGCTGAAGCAAAGTATTACCTCATCCAGGGGCTGGTGAACATGTGCCAGAGTGCCCTGCAGGTACATGGGTGAGGTGGAGCAGGGTGGGCAAAGGTCAGGGGTTGCCCCCTTGTGGGATGGAGGACTCTGGTTCCTGGCAGGTTGTGTGGGAGGCGTGGTTGAGGAGTGCAAACCTAATGAGACAAGTGGGATGCCACCCAGGCCCACCAACCTAGCAGCCAGGTGTTCACACTTGGCAGCGTGAGTAGGCCTTGCTTCTGGTTTCTATGCTTTGCTACCTGGATTTTAGGGGATGTTTTTGTTTTTGTTTTTTGAGACAGGGTTTCACTCCTGTCACCCAGGCTGGAGTGCAGTGGTGCGATCTCGGCTCACTGCAACTTCTGCCTCTTGGGTTCAAGTGATTCTCGTGATTTGGCCTTCAGAGTAGCTGGGAATACAGGCATGCGCCATGGCACCTGGCTAATCTTTGTATTTTTTGTAGAGATGAGGTTTCACCATGTTTTCCAGGCTGGTCTCAAACTCTTGGGCTCAAGTGATCTGCCTGCCTCAGCCTCCCAAAGTGCTGGGATTACAGGTGTGAGCTACCGCACCCGGCCTGGATCTTGGGTTTTCTAACTGGGGGTCTGCTTTCCAGCTGGCAGTTTCTATTGCCAGGGGCCTCATGATCTGTATCTGACACTTCCTCACCAAGCAGCAGGTGGCCATGGCAGAGGGGCTCCAGAGGTACCTCGCTAAGCTTCGGAAGCAGAAGATCCTAAAGAGAGTTCTCTGTTCTGTGTCGCGCAGGACAAGAAGGACTCCTACCAGCCTGTGTGCAACATCCCCATCATCACATCCCTAAAGGAGGAGGAGCGGCTCATCGAATCCTCCACCAAGGTACCAGGACCTCTGAGGGATGCGGGCCGGGGATGCCGGTCCCCTGGCCTGGCCCTCACTCTGAACTCCTTCACAGCCCGTGGTGAAGCTGCTGTACAACAGAAGCAACAACAAGTATTCCTACACCAGGTAGGGTGCGTCACAGGGCTGAGCAGCCAGAGCAGACACTGGGCAGCAGACCCAAGGAATACTGCCTGTACTCCCAGCATGGTCGGCGTGGGTCTGGGCCTGGGTCTTGGAACTGGCTGTTCTGCGTTGGGGAAAAACAGAAAGTAGAAGGGAAATTGGGACAGAGGCCTTTGGAACTCAGCAGGGTGCCCTGGCTGGGATATAAATGATTGAAGGTGAAATGCGCCCTCAACGTGTATCACGAAGGCAGCACGGCAGGTGTTTTCACACGTGTCATCCTACTGGGTGGAGGGGATGCTAGGAGGCTGGTGAGCTGAGGGTCCCCCAAGCCAGCCTGTGCAGTTCACACTGGGCGGATTCCCTCCCCACACCCTCCAGCCCATGTCTTCTCCATAGGCCACAGTTAGGTAGACGCAGGTGGCTGCAGGTTCAGAGTCCCAAACCCTCCCTATGATTCCCTGTGGACAGGCACATTGCCACTGTCACCCCCACAGTAAGGGAAGGAATGCCTCCCACTGAAATAGCGGCCTCGCCTCCTTCCTTCCAGGCTTAGTGAGGGGAGACCTCCTTCCTCAGTTGTCCCTACTTTGACTTAAAACCAACTCAGTTCCTTTTCCTCACAGGCCCCCCAACCCAGAGGGTACCCTATGATCCTTTCTCTCCTGGCCCTCTGGCATCTTGCTTTCATTTCTGCAGGACAGGATGCGGGAAGGGAGGGAGGGGAGGGCCCCACTTGTCTAGCACCCACCCTCGGACTGGAACCTCATTCCCAGGCCTCTTGGCCCTTGCGGTTTTTTCAGCAACTCTGACGACCACCTGCTGAAAAACATCGAGCTGTTTGACAAGCTCTCCCTGCGCTTCAACGGCCGCGTGCTCTTCATCAAGGATGTCATTGGTGACGAGATCTGCTGCTGGTCCTTTTATGGCCAGGGCCGTAAGCTGGCAGAGGTGTGCTGTACCTCCATCGTGTATGCCACGGAGAAGAAGCAGACCAAGGTGTGGGGGATTGCCCCTGCATGGGTCGGGGAGGACACATACCCACGGTGTGGGGGACGTGGTCGGGGTGTGACCAGCACGGAGCAAAAGGGGCATGGACTTGGCTCTTTTTTCCAAACACGGTAATGGTGCTGGGCAAGGACAAAGCCAGAACAAGGGGTGTGGGGAATGGATGGGAACCGCTTTGTTCCTGACAGCACAGGGCAGGGGCCGTTGACCAGCAGGAAGTAGCCTAGTACAGTGGGAAGGACTGGGTCTTTGAAGTTGGCCCAATTCAGGTTTGAACGCTGGCTGGCACCACTTGCCAGTTTTCTGACTTTGGATAAGCCACTTAAGCCATCTGGGCCTCAGGTTCCTCATTTGCAGACATGGGGATGACAGTATGAATTTAACGATATGAAAATGATACAACTCTTTGGAGCAGCAGTGTGGTGTAGAAATAGCTTGGGCATTCGTGTCAGAATGCTGTTCAGATCTCCTGTCTCAGCCAGGGACAGAGGCGGGCACAGCACTTGAGCCCAGGAGTTCAAGACCACCCTGGACAACATGGTGAAACCCCGTCTTTACAAAAAAATAGAAAAATTAGCCAGGCATCGTGGCACACACCTGTAGTCCCAGCTACTCAAGAGGCTGCCGTGGGAAGATGCCTTGAGCCCAGGAGTTTGAGGCCAGCCTAAGCAAAATAGCAAGACTCCATTTCCAAACACTCTTAATAATAATAAAATAAAATCTCCTTACTGGCCCCAACTAGCTGGGGGTTTCTGGCTAATCAACTTAGTGCCAGGTACACAGGAGGCATTTGATAGGTGACAATCATCACAAACTCAGCTGGCCCCTCTCCCCCAGGCTGCAGCCAGTTACCCCAGAGAGTAGCTGCCTCCTGTGAGTGCAGGTCCTGGAGATGATACACTGGGGTGGATGGCAGGTCATCCAGGAAGGGCCGTGTGGGTGTGAAGAGCTCAAAGTAGCCAGACTTGCCAAGCAACTTGTCGACCCCCAAACTACTGAAGTGCCTCCAGCTGGGAGATCTGCAGAGGGTTTGGGGAAGGCCAACTTACAGGTGGCCCTGCTTCCTCCTGCGGTTTTTGGTGTAGGGGTGGGAGGGAGGGCGACAGGTGGCTCCTGACCCTATCGGTGGTGAAAGAGTTCAGTGGCAGGTCTCTAGTGGCTGGTGATGCTGCGGCGGAAGTGGCAGCAGCACCTGGCATCTTAAGTATGTTGTCTTTCATGAACTCGTGTGACCCCTCACAACACACCTGTGAGACATGCAGGGCTAGAGCCACTCTCCCCATGTGACAGATGAGTGAACAGAAGCTCGGTCCAACAGAGCAGGTCTGGCTAGAATTCAGGTGCTTGACTGCCTTCCCTTTCTCCTTCCTCCAGGCAGGTCATGCCAGTGACACACTGCGTCGGGCAGGCAGAGAAAGGCAGCGAAACCACTCAGCATAGCACCTGCTCTGTGTATGCCTCTGCTTGGTGGTTTACTGTGTGCCAGGCTTCTGCTAAGCAATCACATCTTTCCCATAATGTTGACAGCAACTCTCAGCGGTTGATCTGAACCATCCTTTTGTACATATGGGAGCTGCAGCCCAGAAGGGTTCAGCCCAAGGCTCCACAGCTAGCAAGTGGTGGAGCTGTGTTTGGACCTAGGCCTGGCCCACCCTCTATGCCCTTGGTCTCAGGCTGGGGCAGGGGTGTGGAGGATGTTGGTCTTCCCTGTCCTCATGTCTGTAGAGTACATCCCCTCACCCCGCCTTCGGAGGGAGGCTGGCTTTCCCTGGAGATGGACCGCCACCTGTCTTATGAGAGGTAGCAGAGGGCTTATGGAGCCTCAGGGCCAGCCGCTCTGACACACGGCTCCCTCTCCAAGATGAAACCTTGCTCCATCTTCTTCCTCCCTCACCCTAGGTGGAATTCCCAGAGGCCCGAATCTATGAGGAGACACTCAACGTCCTACTCTATGAGACTCCCCGCGTCCCCGACAACTCCTTGTTGGAGGCCACAAGCCGTAGCCGCAGCCAGGCTTCCCCCAGTGAAGACGAGGAGACCTTTGAACTGCGGGACCGTGTCCGCCGCATCCACGTCAAGCGCTACAGCACTTACGATGACCGGCAGCTTGGCCACCAGTCTACCCATCGCGACTGACCAGACCCTCAGGGAGTCAGGGCACGGGAGGCCCTATCTCCCATCCTGTGGAAACCGCCCCATTGGCCACCCCATGCTGCTGCTGCCTGGGTCTCTGCTCCAGCACCCAGAGGCATGACAGGCCCTGCTCAGAGGTCAGAGGGTCTGGGCAGAGGAGGGACCACATTCCTCTGCCTTGCCCCTGAGCACTTCTGGAGACCGAGTCCCATCCTATCTGCTCACCATCACCCTTCCTGACAGGGAGCTGCTTCTGCTCCCTGGGGAACATGGACTGACCCACCTCCTGCTGAGAACCTTCCCCTAGGCCCTCTGCGGAAGGGCTACTGCCCCTTAGGCCTCAGCTGAGGCCCATGGGGAATGGATTCATTCTGGGGGAAAGGCAGCTCCTGGTGCTGTAGAGGCCCAGTTTTATAACAGAAAGTGGGACGTCTTTTTTCCTAAGGTGTTTAAGCACAGGCTTGATAAGTTTGGTTTTTAAAAAATAATCTAGGAAATGAATAGTTCTAAATCTAGTAATGAGGAAACTGGGCATTTCTTTTTCCCTCCAGGGTGCCAAAACCCTACATATGACAGAACCCTTGGCCCTTCCCCATGCCTGTGGGATCTGTTTCTTTAAAGCACTTTGTACTGTTATTCAGGAGGTTGATATTCTCCCTGACCCATGTCTTTCTACCCTAATCCCCGTTTCCCTGCAGAATCAATCTGAGGGAGGGGATAAAGAGGAAGCAATAAAAAAACCATTTGACAGAGCAGCTCTGGCTTTGCCACCCTGGCCAGCAGCTCACAGTGCACCGAGGAGGGAAGGATGGCTAAGCTGGGACCTGCAGTCCTCACAGGGTGCCTGTGAGAAAGGACATTTTACCCCCCCATCTTAGAGTCACATCACTGACTCCTAGGTCTAACACGACTGCTCTTTGTGATTCTCGAGTACCCTTGGCTTCCAGCCATGCTGTCCTCACATACAGTAAAGCCAAAGAGCTGTCACAGGGGCCAGAAACATGAGCCACGGCAGGAAGACCGTGGAGCCCGTGGGCACTGCATGGTGCTGGCTGCATGCCCATCAGCTAAAGACGGCAAACTCAGAGCCCAGTGCTCCCGGCAGCCCCCGCAGAGGTGGCACATGCTTGGCCACACATCTACTCCCTGCCCACAGCATCTATGCTCTTGGTTTGTCCTGGCTGGGATGGTGGTTCTGCCCAGTGGTGTCTCTGAGCGCAGGATGACAGGAGCAACCGAAGCACCCTGAAGGCCTTCACTCAGCCATGGAGATGCCAAGCATTAGCCAGGAGGTGAGTTCCTCTTGGTAGGGCTTTGGTTTTCATTCCTTTTTGTTTGGCTTAGCCAAACCAGAATTCAGCTTATCTGAATTATTTTCCAAAGGAATGCTGTCAGGGAGCGACTGTTCTGCCAGCGTAACAAAGCAACGTAGCCACGTATAGTACCCACTTTCTGCTCTTTGGAGAGAACACAGGTTATGAAGTTCATCTCTCTTGACTACTCTTACGATAGCTGATGCCACAGAGCCTATGGGCAAATGCCAGACCCAGGGTTAGACACTCACAAGGACCTGAAGTGACATGATGGTGGGACAGGGGAAATGTGGCTTTTTAATTAGGCATTTTATGTTAGTCACAGTCTTGAATGTATAAACAGCACTAAGACTCTCACATCAGTACCTTGGTGATCAGCTACTAGTTCTTCCAGCCCTCATTGAGGTAACGAGATAAAGACAAATCCATTTCTCTGGCCAAATGCAGGCTTTGGCTTTATGGCTTTCCCACAGAGACTGGAATGCGTCAGCCTGAGACCACTGGCCTATTTTCTCAGCTGCCCTCTTGAGGTCCTTTAATACTCAGACTCCCAGCCTCCCCACTGAGGTGTTTTGATGCTTGCCTTCTGACCTCCCCATCCCCTTTAGTACCTGCCTACTACTTTGACATTCACATCCTCAGTGTCTCAGTCTTTTTTGCTGAGAAAGCACAGTAGTCTGGGACTGGGCATTTATCTTCTCTGACTGAAAATCTCTCCTTGGTCTTAAGGAAAATACTAACACTGAACTCACTGACATGATCGTAGCTTCTTTAATCAGACTTTGTGACTTAAAAGTTTGGGGGTTTTCTTTGAAAGTTTCCAGCCCTATTCAGAAAGCAACTCCTGGCTGTGTGCGTTTTTCAACTCCAAGCAGCCCAGGGGTAAGTAAACAAAAAAGTATGGATGAAGGTCAGACTTTCTTGTCAGTTTCTGAGAAACCTGGCAGCCTGCTGTTAACAACACAGACCGGTATTGGGTTTTATTGAATTTGGTCAATGTGACCAAGATTGGCCTAAAGGATGGCGCAGGTCCTGGGCAGGAAAGAATTTTTCCTTTATCACATAACTGTAATATTTGGTTGCTCAGCATAAGTGATGGAAGCAAACACTAATTTCTAATAAAATTGTGTTAAACTCAATGGTACAGAACCGTGTTTACAGTGAGCAGGCCTTGGCCAGCTTGCGGCCATGGGCTGAGTTCCTGTGCGTCTGTTTATCATCTGACCTTGTGTTCTAGCTAGGTCGTAAGCGCGACTGTACTGTTGCCCTGCAACCCCAGCTCCCCCTGGAGGACTAAGGACAACACTAACAAGGGCTGGAACTGTGATTTAATATTAATTCAAGAAAACGACCTCTAACAATCACTGCAGTGGCGGAGGAGAAGAAATCCTAAGAATTGGGGCAAGATGCAGCACAATTCATCTCTGGCTCTTGGAAATCTGAGAGAAGCTCGGGAAGTAGCTTGGCTTGGTCATCATCCATACCTAAAGCTGCTCCTCGGCCAAATTCCTGCATTTGTGGTCTGGATGCTTGGCAGAGTCATGCTGAGGGCCGACACACCCATTGCTCCAGGAAACCCGACTGGCTTGCCTCCCTCCTCTCCTGGGCCTAGCGAGGCCAGAAATGGCAATGGTTGGTCAGTGCTAAGAGCCAGGCCACTTCAACCCTGACACTGGCCTCCCTCTCTGCATTTGGCAGAAGGTAAAGTGAACAAGAGTCCAGTCCAGCACCCCCACCAACTAGCTGAGGCACAGTGACCCTAGGAGATGTCCAGCCAGGCTCCAGGCTGAGAAGGAAACAGGCACATGCCCTGCCAGGGGGGCAGCTCCCTGGAAGGGCAACAAAGAAAGCAGTCAAGAGTGCACACTGGGTCAGAAGGGGAGCCTGAGACTGGGAGCAGAAATGGCAAGGGTGGCCAAGCGTGCACTGGTTTACTGATCAAACCTCATGTGACAGGCCAGGAAACTCCTCCAGGCCTGTGGCAGCTGAACACAGTTCCCTGGTGGAGAGGTTTACTGGAACATGGTGTAGGCAGGGCTTATGAGGAGGCCAGCCTTGGAGGTGTCCCACATGGGTCTTCTGAAGAAAAGTTATACCACCCCTCTCCACAAAAAGAACCCCACAATCAAATTGAGAGACCCACTGTGGCCCATGATGGGGAGAGAAGAGTTCTGCAGCAATTGTGGGATGAGAGTTGTTCTTCCCAGTGACCGCGCCTGGGCACTTGGGGCCTCAGCTGGCCTACCAGTGAAGGCCTGAGGGTGGTGTCTTCTCATCTTTATTGCTTTCCAGGGAGAAGGGAGGGATCCGAACATCAAAGTGGGAGCCATCAGGTCTTTCAAAGCGGAACGTGCCCCTGCAGTCAGAGAGAAGCTGGTTTAGAAGGAGCCAGGGCTGAGGCCTCCTAAGGATCTGGATGGCCCCATGCCCTCAGCTGCCAGCCACAGAGGACATGTGAGCCTGAGCTCTCTTCTATCTCTAGCTCATGACAGGATGACTGGTCCAGAGACCCAAGAGCCCCTCATGGTTATCCATGAAAAGAAAAAGCTGCAGTGGCTCACGCCTGTAATCCCAGCATTTTGGGAGGCTGATGCCGGCAGATCACCTGAGGTCGGGAGTTCGAGACCAGCCTGACCAACATGGAGAAACCCTGTCTCCACTAAAAATACAAAATTAGCCAGGAGTGGTGGCGCATGCCTGTAATCCCAGCTACTCGGGAGGCTGAGGCAGGAGAATGGCTTGAACCTGGGAGGCGGAGGTTGCAGTGAGCCAAGATTGTGCCATTGCACTCCAGCCTGGGCAATAAGTGAAACTGTCTCACAAAAGAAAAAGGAAAAACACAGCTGTCCAGATTGTGGCCTTTAGATACATGCTGCATAAGCTAGCCAATTGCATTTTCAGGTTAAGGAGTGAAACACCAAGGGAAAAAACCCAACTATATGAGCAACTCTGCAGCATCAAATCACCAGACCTCTTTGGCCTAAGTCATAGGGAACTGGGAAACAGGCAGTACTAGAAAATCAGACAAGTCCCACACAACAATATAGCAGATAAGGCTCCCTCTAAGAATAAGTTGGCCCAGAGTTAATGGCAAGCTCTAAGCTCTCACTTTTCTGACCTACAGCTTCTGTTTGTGGAGCTGGGTGGCCCCTACTGCTGTGCACACTCACTCACCACATGTGCCCACTGGAAGCCTGCAGCGAGACGTGGCTGCTATACTGGAACGCAGGCTGCTCCTTGGATAACACCGGTTCCTGTAAAGGTTTAGGCAAAATGGGTCAGGCCAAGCCCCAGGGACATGTTTCCTGCACCCCAGGGTTACATGCTGACTGCCAGTTCATCAAGACTGGATGTCCCCTACCCAGCCACCACCACAGCAGGCACTCCCACAGCATGATACACTTCCTGCCAGTACCTCCTCCCACAGATGGCCATTTGGCCTGGGCCTTTTATGCTGGCTCTGGGAAAGATAATCTCAGACTGAATGTCTGAAGGCACTGGGCAAAGGACCTCCTCTGCAGCCCAGGGAACACAGTGAGACCCCATCTCCACAAAAAAAAAAAAACCTTTAAATTAACCAGGCATAGTGGTGTGTGCCTGTAGTCCTGCTACTCAGAAAGCTGAGGCGGAGGATTGCTTGAGCCCAGAAAAGTAAACTATGGTCTCGCCACCGCACTCCAGCCTGGGTGACACGGCGAGACCCTGTCTCTCAAAACAAAGGACCTGCTGTGGAGATATCCCCCCAGTGTCCATTCACGCATGCTACGGGCACCACAGGAGGTACTCTGCACACCTCTGCTGCTTTAATTCTCCTAATGATCATAAGATAACTGATGTGATCCACATTTTAGCAGTAAGGAACTAAGATTTTGGTTAAATAACTTGCCCAAAGTTATGCTAATATATAACTCAGCTGGAATTTGAAGTGACTAGCAAAATCCAAAGACCTGTTCTTATTCACTTGCCCAACTGCCTCCCCAGTCCCCGCTGACTTTGATAAATGCTTGTTGAATGTGGCCCCTGACACCAGTACTGCTTGTGACTTTATTTCTCAGGAGACAGCGTTGGGTAGGCAGGAATTATAAAATCAGATCTCTTCAAGGACCAGCAGAGGATGTAAACATGTAAAGGGGCAAAGAGGCAAGACCACAGGGATTGGTGGCGGTGCGTGCCCCACCTAACAACATTCAAATTTTGATTTTTAAAAGACACTATACCAGTTTTAAAAACTACACAAGTTTTGACTTCAGACTCACTTGGGTTTAAATCGAGGCCCTGCCACTACTAGCTATGGGACCATGGGCTAGTTATTTAACTTCTTAGTCTCACTCTTTTCATCTATGAAATGGGTTTTAAGAAACCTATCTCATGGGGTTGTTTTACGATTTCTAACCCAAAACAACACAATGTAGTCACAAAGTGAGCCTCTGTCTATAACAACAAAGGAGAAGGAAGCCATGCACTAAGCCCCCAGGCTTGCTGCACAGGACCAGAATTACTAGACCAGGGATGCTCACCCTGCCCACTACCCCTCGGCCTCGCACTGTCTCCAAGGTGCCAGAGAGACTGAATATCCTCCAGTGCCGCTCCCGGAGCTGTACCACGTCACTGTCAAGGTTCTCCAAACGGATACAGTAGCGCCACTGGGGGGGGGTGTGGGAGAGAGAGTTTAAAAAGAATAAACTTTGGGTAACCCTCCTCAGAATTCTGTGCAAAGCGAAAGTCAACAAAGCTGACACGTGCGCTGCACAGGTTCCACTCCTGCCAGAAGGTGAGCTCCCCCACCTCCACCCTGACCCCCAGGCACATCCCACAAGCTCCCCTTCTCCCAGACAGTGACACTCACCCAGTACACGTGGGAATTCTGGGCTTCCTAGGGAGAAAACAAAAAGAATTTAAGTCCCACAGGGCAAGACCAAGTGTGTTCCAATCAACATCTCTCCAATGCAGTTGATGTATTCCAGGAAGGTTGCAGACAGACCAAGCTGAGGGTATCTGTGGGATAAGGATGATAGCTGAACCATGGCCTACACACCCACAGGGAGGCAACATCCCTGTATCCACTCCTGGCCTCCCCACTCCTCATCCCTTCAAGATCGCCAACAGAGCTGGATGCCAACGGAAATCAGCTACAGGGCTCTTACCTTTTTCACTGCCCTCCTTGCCAGCCCCGCCCCCATCCTTGCTGCCCTGAGCCCCTGTCCTCCTCCTGTCTCCCATTACTGTCCCTTGCTATGTTTTAAGTTGGCCTCCTCCACTACTATAAGGTCCTGGAAGACAGGGACGGTGTTTCATTTATATTTGTATCTAAGCAGGCACTGACTATACACACTTTTCTGACCTATAGCTGTCTGTGGAGTTGGGCGCCCCACCACTGCACATGCTTACAGCCAGGCCATGTGTAAGTATCTATAATGTGTAAAAAGTGTTATGCCTACACTGATTTAAATAATTATGTGTATACTCTTCATAAACTTGGCTCTCTCTGAGCAAGAGGGAAGAGACAGGATAAAGGATTCCTTCCTGGGACCTATGAGTTTTCCTGCCTGCTCTAGGTCTTGGTGTCAGCCACTGTCTAGAGGCTACTCAACCCCACCCAACACATGCCACCACTTGGGAGCAGAACCACAGGGACATGGTTTATATTTAGACTCCCCTCCCCCGGCAGTCACCTTAAGGACACCATGCACCTTGGGGCCTACCCCTGCTAAAAAGGGTCCAGGCTGGCCACATACCCTCATGCCCATGTAGAAGGGGATGACAGTGACACGTATGTTCTCAGTTGTTTCCCGATGAACATCGGAGAGCTCCAGCCAGGGGTGATTCTTCTCTTGCCAGGCCCTTAGCGTCTCCCGAGCCACAAAAGGGGGTGCTGGGGCAAGACACAATTGGTTAGTCCAATTGCGTGTTGTGGACTAGATAACAGTCCAGTGTGATTGCCCCTCCTAGAAACCCTCCCTAGTGGTGGCCCAGGCAAACAAGGTGCTCATACATGAAGCAAAAGTACAGGCTGGAAGAAGGCACAGGACTGCCACCAAGAATAAGCCCTGAGGAGCTAGTGTGATACTATGGGAACAGAATCGGACTGGGAGCTAAGAGCCCTGGTTTTCAGCCCTCACTCTGCTACTAACACCCTTGAGTCCCTTGTCATCATCCCTGATCCTCAGTTTCCACATCTGTAAGGAAATAACTGCCATCTGTCAGGTATGACACCTATGAGGCATGACAGCTGTGACAGGAGGTTGAAAAGGGTTGCGGAAATAGAGCTTTGGAATTATTTCTTTTTTTTGGAGACGGAGTCTTGATCTGTTGCCAGGATGGAGTGCAGTGGTGTGATCTCAGCTCACTACAACCTCTGCCTCCTGGTTCCAGCAATTCTCCAGCCTCAGCCTCCCAAGTAGCTGAGACTACAGGCGCACGCCACCACACCCAGCTAATTTTTATATTTTTAGTAGAGACAGGGTTTCACCACACTGGCCAGGATGGTCTCGATCTCTTGACCTAATGATCTGCCCATGTCAGCCTCCCAAAGTGCTGGAATTATAGGCGTGAGCCACAGCGCCCGGGCCTTTTTTTTTTTTTCCGAGATGGAGTCTCACTCTGTTGCCCAGGCTGGAATGCAATGGTGTGATCTCGGCTCACTGCAACCTCCGCCCTCCTGGGTTCAAGTGATTCTCCTGCCTCAGCCTCCCAGGTAGCTGGGATTACAGGTGCCCACCACCACGCCCAGCTAATTTTTGTATTTTTAGTAGAGACAGTGTTTCACCAGGTTGGCCAGGCCAGTCTCGAACTCCTGACCTCAGATGATCCACCTGCCTGGGCCTCCCAAAGTGCTGGGATTACAGGCGTGAGTCACCGCGCCCGGCCCTGGAATTATTTCTATGATATTCTTTGATGAAAAGGCCCTCCCATTCCACCTCCCCTTCTTGACAGAGATTACCTTTTGTCTGGTCATACAGAAGAAATCTTTCAAAGAGTTCATGTTGGATGGGAACCTGATCAGTGGAGGTGTAGGGGAGGATGTCTTCATGGCTGACATAGTCCAAGCCTGGCACAGAGATGCAAAAGACAGTGGTGAAACTCACAGGAGAGGAGATGGGGTTGAGAAGAAACATTAACTGGCCTTGTTCCAGTATGGGATAACCCTGGTATCATACCTCTCAGCATCATAATCCCTCCCAGTGGATGACACGACATCAGAATCCTCTCCCTGAGACACACCAGACTTCTTCTTGACGGGCACCATTCAAATGCTAACTACTCACCTGGGATGGCATAGAGGGCCCGACTGTCATCATGGTTAGCCAAGAAGGTCACAGCTTCTGTCTGAGATCTCTGAGACTAAGGCAAGAAGTGAATCAGTGGTGAAACCCTGTCTCTGCTAAAAAGTACAAAAATTAGCCTGGTGTGGTGGCAGGCGCCTGTAATCCCAGCTACTTGGGTGGCTGAGGCAGGAGAATCGCTTGAACCCGGGAGGCGGAGGTTGCAGTGAGCCAAGATTTCACCACTGCACTCCAGCCTGGCGACAGAGTAAGACTCCATCTCAACAAAAAAAAAAAAAAAAAAAAAAGACGTGAATCAGGGCTTTGTTGGCGACTGTGCAGTACAAGGCCTTGGGGACCAGGACTGACCTGGGCTCTGTTTGACCTCCTTCCCTCCCTTTGTCCCCACTGGGATGCAGGACTTTCCATGGAGAAGACCCCCAAGCCCAGCCATCTTGCTTACTTACTATATGTGGGCAGTCACGGGCATCAATCAGCACCTGATAGTAAGTGTGAGTTTTGCCTTTCACCTCCTTGGAGCCATGGCCAGCAGGGTTCTCTGCTCTATGGGGTGGGAGAAGGAGGCCAAGATCACCAGGAGAAATGGGAGCTGTGGCTGACTCAGCTCCCTACTCCTCCTGACCTAAAGAGGCTGGTCCCTGATCTGAAGGGGCTTTAGCACCAGCTGGATACCTGCTCTGCAGCACCTCAGCTCAGCTGCTCCTCAGTTGGGGCAAATTAGAGCATGGAAGACCATGGTATGGAGCCATCATCTGACCGTGTGGATACCTCTTAAAAGAAGGGGGCCATGTTGAGAAAATAAAATTGCCACCTCAGTCCCCAGGGCCCAGAGTACTCTTGTCTTCTTATATCCCAGGGACTGTCTGTGATCACTTAATGGGGCTGAACCTTTTCTGTTTTAATGTATTCTAGGGATGATGTGAGATTGAGGGAAAGACTCCAGCTGAACATCAAGAAATCAAGAAGACTTGTCCCCCAAATGCCCTCTGGGGTACTCATAATGAAAATTAGGAGTGGCCTAGGAAAGCATTCTGGGGAGGCCTAAAGGGACTCTCTGACTTAGACTATCCCTGGCACTCAGCACTTTTGTCTCCATGGGTCTTAGTCCCAGAGAAGTACTCTGGGGATGTTTCCAAGGCCTAGGAGGACTCTGTCTTCACCCCTAGTACCCCAATTACATATGTCTGCCATTTCCTCCTGAGGATACTGTGAGGCACTACCACAGGGAAACTTACTTTTCTGGAGCTGCAGAAGCCACATCCCGGTCATACAGTCTGGCCTGCCAGGGAAACAGGACGACACCTCGATAGCCAAAAATGCTATGAAGGAAAAGCTGGAAGGAAAGAGGGGCCTCAGCGAGTCTGCAGTCCAGCAAATCCATCCAGACGGGCCCCAGACCACAAAGCAGCACAGGTGGAGGCAACTCCAGCACAAGGTCTTGCTACCTTTTCCCTTGAAGTCTGTGATCAACCAGACCAATGCTGGAACACTCTTATTTCTTCTTTACCTGGCTGACTCTACTCATCCTTTAGGTAAAAGCTCAGCCCTCCAGGAAGCCTTCCCTGACCCCCCTTCCACTTAGCACAATGTACAGCTATGGGCCATTTGCAAATCGTTCATTCTTTTCTAGACTAGAAACTCCACAATGGCAGGAATTATGTCTACTTTGCTTTCTGATTTAACCCTAATGCACAATGTCTGGTCCATTGTAGGCACACAGAAAAATAAAATGTTGAACAAACAAAAAGTTTTCCTTATCTACAATATCCTAGAAGGGCCTAAATCTATCCCAGTGGACCCAGAACAAAGCTGATATAGAAAAAGAACCACACATCCAGAGTTTACCACACTGAAGCCAATTTTATTACGGCAAAGCATCAAAGGTTTACTTTTCTGAAAGCTCCCTCCACGGCTTCCCACCATCCACTATGTTAGAGAAATCTTCAGCAACTTGGCTAAACCTCACTATAGTCCACACCATCCCTGTCCACGCTAACTTGGAAAGAGAACCCACTGACACATTAAGTGCATTCAAATCTAGGAGAACAGAAACCCTATCTATAAACATTTGATTCTGGGCTGGATGCGGTGGCTCACGCCTATAATCCCAGGACTTTGGGAGGCCAAGGCAGGTGGATCACCTGAGGTCGGGAGCTCGAGACCAGCTTGACCAACATGGAGAAACCCCATCTCCACTAAAAATACAAAATTATCCGAGTGTGGTGGCGCATGCTTGTAATCCCAGCTACTAGGGAGGCTGAGGCAGGAGAATCGCTTGAACCCGGGAGGTGGAGCTCGCGGTGAGCCGAGACCATGCCATTGCACTCCAGCCTGGGCAACAAGATTGAAACTCCGTCTCACAAAAAAAAAATAAATAAATAAAATAAAATAAAAAATAAATAAAAATTTGATTCTGGTCTGGCACCAAACATCAAGGTAGAATGAATGGAACACCATACCATGCAGGCCTGTGATCTAATCTGACTTCTTTCAGAAGCAGAGCACTCTGTGAAAATGAAAGATGACCCAGCCCAATACTCACCTGCCCGGTCTCATATTTTCCATTCTGTTTTGGCACCTCAAACACACCGACTGTCTCCAACACTTTGCCCTCTGGTCGGTTTCTGAGTAGGAAGGAAAAGAACAAGCAACAGAAAAGCTGAGAAGGTAATGGTACTTATCCATCAGAAAAAGCTCCTAGGATACTGAGGGGCCAGGGCGACGACAGCAGAGAAGGGTTTGGGATAGTGGGACCAGCTGGAGCAGGAAAGACTTTCTTCCTCCTTGGTGAAAACCTCCACAGTCTCCCAGTGTTAGATGTGACTGCTCCCATAGTACTGTCTTCTCTCTTCACTGGGCATTCTTCATATCATGCTCTCACACTCTGCTCAAATGTACCCCTGCCCTTGTTTCTTCCCTAACCCACCCTCCTGACCTCCCACAGCACTTTAACTGTCTTGCTCACTTTTTCAATTTTTTGAGAAGGGGAATATCTTTTTTTTCTTCTTTTCTTACATTTTCTATATCACAAGTCATCAAACAATATCCTGCCCCCTTTACATTTCAGTTGTGTCCATGTCTTATCTTTATGAAATACTGTAAATTCCCTGGGAGCAATGCCTGAGTCTGATTAGCAGCTGGTACTGCCCCCTCAGAGCCTAGTGTAGAAGAGGTGCTCAAAAAATATTTGTCCTGTATTATAATTCCATGTCCATCTCCCCCTCTAACCTGTAGCCCTTACATTGCCCTTGAAAAGCTTAAACATCTCTGGATTTCCTAGGGCACATCGCCTCTCTCAATATCGTTTTTGTTCATATTCTCACAGGGGTCTTAAATTGCAAATAGCTATCCTCTCTCCCCAATGTCAGTGTCTAATATCAGCCACTAAAATGTCAGTCACCACTCTGAACAGGGCTGCTCTTTCTAGGGGCCCTTCAAATAAAGGCTGTTTTTACTGTTTTGGAGATGTGAACTTTATGCTTCCTCCCACTGATCCACCAGCCCGTTTGATCCGCCTGTCCCATTCGCGGAAACAGTTTCCACACCATCCCCATGGCCTCAAACCCCCTTGCCCAAGTCACATATAGAAAATCGATCTCCCCGAAGTCACTTGGAAACCTGGGGCCTACGAGGGTCCACACCCAAGAGTCTCGTTTCCCATCTCTAGCATCTTTCTGAGGGAGACCTTGACCAAATCCAAAGGCTGAGGATTCAAGCCAAAGCCCTAGGGCTGAATTAAAAAGCTGCCCTCTGACATCGGTGCTGGGGACCCCAGCCGGGGAAGTAGGATTCACTCGGGGAGGGTAACCTGTTCCCCCTCAGAGCCAGCCCTGTACAACCAGGGCTCTGGGCCGCGCTGGCTTCCCTGCTCCTGGCACATGTCCCAGACAGCGCAGGTCGGCTCCCTGCTCGGGACCCTCTCCCGGGTCAAACTCCAGTCACCCTCAGCAGGCCCGGGCCCCTGGCCTCCGCACTGACTGGGAACACACTCTCTGGGCTCCAGGTCCAGTCCTCGCGCCCCCCTGGCTCCGTCCCTCACCGGGACGAGAGGTGCCTCCGCGTCGTCGTGGTCGCCGCTGGCGAGAAGGCCCCAGCTCCAGCCGCCGCACACAGCGGCCTTGGCCATCGGGCCCCAGTCAGCGACCGGGACCACCAGCGGCTGCCCACGGCCAGGGCCCGCCGGGCTGCACAGGCTGCCATGTCCCGCCCGAGCGCCCGCCCGGCTGCTGACACACAGCCCGACCCGCGGCCGGGCGGCGTTCCGCCCCCGTCCCACACTGCCCCGCGCGCCGTCCCGGCCCTCTTGGCCCGCCTGGTCCCAACCCGGAGCTCAGAGCTACTTCCGGCGCGCGCAGAGTTACTTCCGGCGCGCGGCAGGCGGAAGTCCGGGTTGGGGGTCACCTGACCGGAGAGTCAGCTAGATATGGCGTCGTCTTTGCTTGCGGGCGAGCGATTGGTGCGTGCTTTGGGCCCCGGCGGGGAGCTGGAGCCAGAGCGGCTACCCCGAAGGCTGCGGGCCGAGCTTGAGGCCGCGCTGGGGAAGAAGCACACGGGCAGTGATAGCTCCAGTGGCCCCCAACGCTTGGTTTCTTTCCGTCTCATCCGGGATCTGCACCAGCACCTGAGAGAAAGGGGTGAGCCCCAGTCTCCAGTCCGGGGTCGCCTCCTTGTGTCCAGATCGATCCCCTCCTGAGGTCTTTTCCCATCATTTCCCTTCTTCTACGGAGCACTCATCTAGACAAGCGAAGAGTCACCCCATAAATCCCAGGGCCACCCACTTTCTTAACTCCCATGGGAATTCCTCGTGGATGACCAATTTGCTTGTGCCGTTTCTGCTCTTTTGAGAGCCTCCTCTTCACTTCCAGGCACACCTAGGGCCAATTCACCCTTGAGAAAGTCTAGGTTTTTACTAAATACAAATATCACAGGTTCTGTCTCTTTTTTTTCTCCACTTTAGGAATCAGCTTAGCATAGTGAGCTTGTAGGAATCCGGATTTCTTTCCACCTCAGAAGCAAGAGTGGTGAAATCTGATACTTTGTTTTGTTTTTGATATGGGATGACAAAAGCTGTGTTGAAAGATCTGGCCTGGGAGTAGCATGTGAGTTCCAGTCCTAGCTCTGTCACTAATCCTTTGAAGGAGTCATTTCTCCTCGCTGGGCCTCAGTTCCCTTATGTGTAAAGGGAAGGAATAGGACAAACTAGCACATAAGGTATTTTGCCAGAGGTAACATAGACCAGCCAGAAGTGCAAAGGGTAGACTGCTCTATTATTAGAACTAGAAAGGACTTAGAAAGAGATTGCCTAGTATTAGTGTCTTCTGAGCATTTAGCATCACTATGACCTGAACCTATTTAGGGAAGAGCTACTGTGGCCACAGACTGATCTAACCCAAAGGCACAAGTAAATGGCTTGCGTGTTAGTTGTAACACTGGCAGGATAATTGAGAGCTGACAGCTAAAGTCACCTGTGCAGCACTGGGAGATACCTATATAGAATTATCCAAAATTGTTTTCAATTGAAAATGATCCTGGAAATGGATTAATGTAGAGATGGCCCTGTTTTATTTTGGTAGAAAGAAGGGCTAGACCCCTCTTGATCTTAACCCTCAACCTCAGCTCTGTGGATCATTGTGTTTGTGAAACCTTTTCTTCTCAGATTCCAAACTATACCTCCATGAGCTCCTAGAAGGCAGTGAAATCTATCTCCCAGAGGTTGTGAAGCCTCCACGGGTATGTAAGGGATACGTTTGTGAGAGTGGTTATTGACTGAGTCGGGCTTATCCATGATACAGTGAACTTATAAATCAACTTTTAGGCTTGAAAAATTGTTTTTGAAATCTTTGGGATCTGGGGGAGCCAGATATTGTCCTCCCCGTCAACTGTTTGGAAAATTGAGATCCAAAAAAAAAAAGTTTCAAAGCATTGGAGTTATAACTAGTATGTGGGTCTCCTGATACCTTTAGCAGTGCTTTTCCCCTGGAACCAATGATTGTGATGTGCTTTCTAACAAGCTGGGAATATCATTCTTCTCATTTGATTTTTCTGCTTCAGAACCCAGAACTAGTTGCCCGGCTGGAGAAGATTAAGATACAGCTGGCCAATGAGGAATATAAGCGGATCACCCGCAACGTCACTTGTCAGGTAAGGGCCTGCTCTTCAGTACATGGTCTAGGTAGCCCCTCAGAGTAGGGCCCTACACTGGAAGAAGGTACAGAGTTTAGAAAAAACATGGAAACTTGGTTTCTATACTGTTCAGGGACCACAGGAGCTCTGCATACAAACTCAACACAGTTCCCATCTCGTTCACTGAGACTCTGGGCTGAGATGGTGACCAAGTTTTAAACATCATAGAAGTGGGAGTGAGTTAGCCGGGCGCGGTGGCTCACGCCTGTAATCCTAGCACTTTGGGAGGCTGAGGTAGGTGGATCACTTGAGGTCGGGAGTTCGCAACCAGCCTGGCTGACATGGTGAAACCCTGTCTTTACAAAAAATACAAAAATTAGCCTGGCATGGTGGCAGGCGCCTGTAATCCCAGCTACTCGGGAGGCTGAGGCAGGAGAATCACTTGAACCCAAGAGGCGGAGGCAGAGGTTGCGGTGAGCCAACACTGCACCATTGCACTCCAGCGTGAGCAACAAGAGCAAGACTCCGTCTCAAAAAAAAAAAAAAAAAAAGTGGGAATGAATCTTGGAGGCTTTTTTTTTCTTCTTCTTCTTCTTTTTTTTTTTTTTTTTTTTTTTTGAGATGGAGTCTCACTCTGTCACCCAGGCTGGAGGGCAGTGGCAGGATCTCTGCTCACTGCAGCCTCCGCCTTCCAGGTTTAAGTGATTCTCGTGCCTCAGCCTCCCAAGTAGCTGGGATTATAGGCATGCACCACCACGCTGGGCTAATTTTTTGTATTTTTAGTAGAGACCACGTTGGCCAGGCTGGTCTTGAACTCCCAACCTCAGGTGATCCTCCTGCCTCGGCCTTCCAAAGTGCTGGGTTTACAAGGTGAGGCACTGTGCCCAGCCATTGGAGCCTTTCTTCTGACAGGGCTCCCTACTACTCTATGGCATGCTCCTACCCTGGAATAGGAGAGTATATGGGTACTGGCAGCCTATGTCCTCTCTCCGAAATGCTTGTTCTGTGGTCCAGAAAAGAGTCAAAATGGTTCCAGACAAAAGAATCCATGGAGAGGGCAGAGTTAATGTGTTGGAGAATAGAGAGGGCTGAGCCCAGACTGTCGATGGATGCTCTCTGAGCTGCTTCAATTCTGAATCATCTTTTTCTTTTTCCCAGGATACGAGAGATGGTGGGACTCTCAGCGACCTGGGAAAGCAAGGTGAGGTACTAGGAGATCAAACTTCTAAAACCTCTTCCTGAGATGGGTCATGACACTCAGGCTTGTTGTTTGACTGGAACCCAGTTGGTGGGGGAGCCATGAGATAAGAGCACCTCCTAGAGAATGTGGAACTAAAGAAGCCCTCTCTGGCTCCTCCCCAAAGTGAGATCATTGAAGGCTCTGGTCATCACCATCTTCAATTTCATTGTCACGGTGGTTGCTGCCTTCGTCTGTACTTACCTTGGAAGCCAATATATCTTCACAGAAATGGCCTCGGTGAGTAGGCACTGGGCAGGGCAGGGTGCCCCAGGTAGGGGTGTTAGTGGGTGAGGGAGGACGTATGTGAAAGTGCCTTGCACAGGTTAGGTATTGAACAGATATTTATGCCATTAACAAGGGGAGCATTAGAGCTTTCCAGCAGTCACAGGGGGTTAGGTAATAACCCCAGAAGCCACATTCTCTTTTCTTCCCCGCCCCCAACTTAGAGGGTGGTTGGGGGCTCTCCATCTTCATTAAAGGTGCTGGGGTACAGAGCTGGTTGTTGGCCTGCATCCCTTAAGCCTGGTTCTCCCCATCTCCAGCGGGTGCTAGCTGCACTGATCGTCGCCTCAGTGGTGGGTCTGGCCGAGCTGTATGTCATGGTGCGGGCAATGGAAGGCGAGCTGGGAGAACTGTAACTGGTGCTTCATCATCAAGTCTAGAGAAGACTTTGGGGGCTTCAGGCTCCAATTGCCAGTCACCGACTCAGTCAACCCATCAGACTTTTTGTATTCAGCTCCAGTTAGTCAGAAGACCAGCCCAGGCCAGCTCCTGTTTCTGTGGGGAGCCCTATCTTCTGTGAATTTCCAAAGGGAGCATTGGAGGAGATTGAGATAACACATCTTTAAAACGGAAAGAACTGGTCTTGGTCTATCAGTACCTCTTCCTGAATCTGGTACCCATCTGCCTTCTCCAGTCCATTCTGGACACTGCTGGGACTAAGGTTTTTCCATCAGGAGCAAATGAAATCCAGGCCTTCCCAGAGTAGACCATACTGCCTTGAACTTGTCCATATGTACAAACTGATCACCAGCTTTCTCCATACATTTTTAATGCAGACCTGTAACTGAGTTCAGAAGCCTCCAAGAAAACAGAAAGGATCCCCTTTCTCCAGGTTGTGCTGGAAGAGGAGCTGATCAGAGACATCAAACAAGAGAAAGATGGGTTGCTAGAGGATGGTAGAACTGGAAGCAAGGCAGCTACCTTTTTGCAAAAGGAAATGGTATTAGGCCCCTTTTCCAGAAGATAAGACAGACTCATAGAGATCAAATGATCAGTATGGTTCTTCCTCTGTTAAATGGAGCCAAAGATGCCTATGTTGTCCTGAAGTCTTGTAATGTTTAACTTCTGAGAACTTAGATTAGTGGTGTGATGATAGAGTCTGTATAACGCACTGAAAAGGGTATCAGGCTTAGTTATTTATCCAATAAATATTTATTGTATCCAGGGTATTCTTATTTTTAACTCCTGTGACAACACAAAGCATAGCGATTTCCATAGTTCTAACTGTTCAGGGTCTGCTCCTCCTGGTACACTTTTTGGTTCACTGTATGTACTCCTGTTGTCTTTTTTTTTTTTTCCAAAGCACTTTTCTGTTTTCATAAATTACATACTCATTCACTCAGTGGACACTTCCTCTACAATGTTTGCCAGTTTCTGTTAGTTGGGAGAAGTGTCAGCTGTGAGAAGAAAAAGTAGGTGGCATTTTACAGTGTTTCCAGTAACCTGAGCTGTATAAAATTTGTGTTAAAAAGCTACACTGGGCCAGGTGAGGTAGCTCACACCTGTAATCCTAGCATTTTGGGAGGCTGAAGCAGGCGGATCATTTGAGGTTGGGAGTTTAAGACCAGCATGGCCAACATAACGAAACCCCATCTTTACTAAAAATACAAAAAAATTAGCCGGGCGTGGTGGTACATGCCTGTAATCCCAGCACTTTGGGAGACCAAGGTGGGTGGATTCTTGAGCTCAGGAGTTCGAGACCAGCCTGGGCAACATGGCGAAAGCCCATCGCTACAAAAAAACGCAAAAATTAGCTGACATGGTAGTGCACGCCTGTAGTCCCAGCTACTCAAGAGGTGGGAGGATCACTTGAGCCTGGGAGGCAGAGGTTACAGTAAGCTGAGTAAGCCAAGATCATGCTATTGCACTCTAGCCTGGATGACAGAGTGAGACCTTGTCGCAATAAAAAAGCAGGGGGCAGGGGGAGGGGAGAACCAAATGCCCTGTCCTCCAGTTCTCAGCATACAGAAGGGAGCTCTCTCATCTTCTAGCCACTCCTGCCTCACTATGCCCTGCTTTCTCTAATGCACTCTGGGTCCAGGGACTGCTTGGCAGGAGGTGGGAAGAACAAGAAGTTTGGGGCCTTCCCAGTTTCTTAGGGCCTGTCTGGAGAGGGAACTAGCATTTTCTGAGTTTTTACGATGTGTCACACACCATGTAAAGCCCTTTACCTACATTATTTCTTAGACCCCAAACAGAGAGCAAATAAGTATCCCCATTTTTTAGTCACATAGAGTTCCAGAGTTGCCACAGTTACATCACAGTCAGGATTTGAATCCAGTGCAGACTGCAAACACCATGGTTTTCTCTCCAAAGCAGAGCAGCTCCAGAGTTGGAGGTGACTGGAATGTCCTAGACTCAGTGGGACCAGGAGCAGGGGGTGCCAGCAGAGACTCTCATCTCCCCAGGGTCTTGTCAGTCAGAGTCCTAAACCCTTCAATTAACTATCCCTCTAATCCCAGCTGAAGCCTGGGTAATACCTCCCACCAAGAATCTGTGTGGAACCTGGCCCTATTTAGGGATTAGGTGATGGAGATAAATTTCCATGGCAAACGGCCCTCGTCCCCGTTCATTTGCAGAGCACAACAATCCAGATTAAGGTACAGAGTTTGGGTTTTATTTGGAGATTAGTTGGTATTACAGATGATGGTGATACCAAAACCCAATGCTGCTGTACCTGCCTCCATCCCAGATCTGTCGGGTTGTCTCCACAGCCCCACGTCAGAGGGCAGCCAATCTGATCTTTGTGAAAATTAAAACAACATAAGCCCCAGCTTCCTATCTTTGTTTCATTACTTTAATGCCATTCCCTCTTCACATCCATAGTTCTGATTAATTTGTCCAGGTGGTCGATGGTCAAGAGAGGGGGCCCTGACCCATAAAGAAGGTGGCTCTCCAGCAGTCTAGATGAGGAGTAGCACTCTCCTACCTCACTTAGCAGTTAGCAAGGTAATGGCCTGGAGATACCTCAGGAGACAGGAGCCTGCCCCTTCAGAGGGAGGAGGTCATCAGCTGGTGAGAACTGGGGACCAGGCCTGGCAAGAGTGGAGGAAAACATGGCCCTCATCTCATCCTTCTGAAGGTACCTCCTGCCACAACAATGAGCATATGCCCCAAAGGGGTCAGGGTGTGGGGTGGCAGGAGCCAGGCCCCAGCGTGCATAGGACCTGCATCTAGGCTGGCCTGGAGGCCAGTAGAAGGGAAGGATGCCTGAGCTAAACTCCTTTCCCATAGGGAATCCCTTTGCATAAAAAGTGGGGCCAGGGGATCCACTTCTGATGTGTTCAATCCCAGGAGGGGCAGGGTGGGCTACAGGTGTCAGAGGAGGGGTCTTGCAAGTTCTGGACCAAGACTAGGAGTGGTCCACACTGATGACAACGGCCGAGGCATAGATGAGGTCAGACAGGCTGCCTAGTGAAGTCTGGGGAGTAGCTTGCTCTAAAGAAGGGTGGACCTCTGAAGCCCCAGCTGGTCCCCATGGGGCTACAGCTTTAGCCCCTTCCCAGCCCTGCCCTGGACCCAAGCCAGGAGCTGGACAGGAGCTGTGTCACACACACTGAGGTGCGCTGAGGTGTGCTGCTGGAGGGTGGAGGTTGGCCTGGCATTTGGGGATCCCAGGGCTGCTGGAGGGTGTCTGGAAGAAAACAGGAGCTCTGGGGGTACTCAGGCCTGGGGCTTAGACTTCATAACTTCCTATTCTTGATTCTTTTGGCCTGGCGGTTCTGGAACCACACCTGCTAGGAAAGAAGAAGTGGTCTCTTCTGGCCCCAGCATCCCCTCCACCCAGGGACAGGGGAAACAGCCTGAAGGCAGGCTACCCAGCGAAGGGGCTGTGGGCCAAGCCCAGATGTTGGCTGTGTGAGAAGGGGTCACAGCTCACCTGTATCTTGGCCTCAGGAAGGCGAGTGACCCAGGCCAGGTGCTCACAGGTGCTGATGTTGGGGTAGGGCCATGCTGCAAACGCCCTCTCCAGCTCCAGCAGCTGCCCTTTGCTGAAGACGGTCCGCTTTCTCCGGTGGGAACCCAACCCACTGCCACCGTCTGCGGGCCATGGTGGAGGTCAAGCTGGGACTCCCTGCAAGAGCCTCCACCCAGCCTCAAAGCCCTCAATCAACCCTGAAGTCCCTACTCCCACCCCTCTTCGACCTTCCTCATCCCTCCATGCCCCGTGTCCTCACCCTGCCCACACTTCCCCCATCAGATCACCTGCTGAGGATGCATCCACACGGTTGGGCATGGAGCTGGATAAGGTGCCAGAGGGCTGTGCCAGAGGGCCATGCCAGGGCTGTGCCCACACCAGACCCCCCCATTTGGGTTTTCTCATGCTCAGGGCGGCTGGCCCCGCCTCCAGGAGTGGAGAGGTTTAGAGTCCAGCTCAAGCAAGGCAGAGAAGTCTCGGTGGGGAAGAAGGGAGGCTGGAGGCCGGGTTAGGCTTATGAGGGTATGGGTGGGGCAAATTGTGTACCCCCTGCCCCTCCAAGGTCTCACAAAGGAAGCTGGACCCAGCATCCCTCCTCAAACCTCAAACTGGCAGTCCGTACCTGAAATCCTATACTTCATGAAAATCCTCCCAGTGGTCCTTTCAGGCAGCCAAAGAAAACCATCCCTCCAGCGCTCCCAGGCACTGGCTGCCCCTTCTGGAGCCCTTAGTGCTCTGAACCTGGCTGCCTTCAGGGGAGAGGGAGTGGAGTCCTCTCCCACAACTGGGGACTGGGCTGGTGAAGTGGGACAGGATGAGAAGGATGGTAGGGTGTCAGTGGGATGAATGGGAGCCAGCCGCTGTCAGCAGGACTGGGGAACAGATGTCACCACCAGATTGCCCTCAGGTCTGCTTTAGAGCTTTGCCTGCATCTAACCCTTTCTCTTTCTGGCCACTCAAGAGCCAGATGGACTTCCTGGGGTTCAGAACCTGGAACCAGAGGAGGTTCCACAGGTGCAGTTGAGGGGTTCTAAGAAAGATGATAAAGATGTTTATGTGTACAGTATTCTCTTCCTTGGACATTCTGAGCCATTTTTTCTTTCTTTTTTTTTTTTTGAGATGGAGTCTGGCTCTGTCGCCCAGGCTGGAGTGTAGTGGCGTGCTCTCGGCTCACTGCAAGCTCCGCCTCCCGGGTTCACGCCATTCTCCTGCCTCAGCCTCTCCGAGTAGCTGGGACTACAGGCGTCCGCCACCACGCCCGGCTAATTTTTTGTATTTTTAGTAGAGACGGGGTTTCACCGTGGTCTCGATCTCCTGACCTCGTGATCCGCCCGCCTCGGCCTCCCAAAGTGCTGGGATTACAAGCGTGAGCCACCGCGCCCGGCGCCATTTTTTCTTAAAATTTTAAAATTTTTTTCTTTTTTCAAGATGGAGTCTTGCTTTGTCACCCAGGCTGGAGTGCAGTGGCGTGATCTCAGCTCACTGCAACCTCCACCTCCCAGGTTCAAGCAATTCTCCTGCCTCTTCCTCCGGAGTAGCTGGGGTTACAGGCGCCCGCCACCACACCTGGCTAATTTTTTGTATTTTTAGTAGAGACGGGGTTTCACCATGTTGGCCAGGCTGGTCTCGAACTCCTAACCTCATGATCCACCTGCCTCGGCTTCCCAAAGTGCTGGGATTACAGGCATGAACCACCATGCCTGGCCTAAATTTTTTTTTTCTCACTCTGTTGCCCAGGCTGGAGTACAGTGGTGTGATTTCTGCTCACTGCAGCCTCAACCTCCCAAGCTCAAGCAATCCTCCCACCTCAGCTTCCTAAATAGCTGGGACTACAGGCACACACCACCCATAAGTTGCCCAGCTAACTTATTTATTTATTTTTTGTAGAGATGGTGTCTTGCTATATTGCCTAGGCTGGTCTCAAACTTCAGGATTCCAGCAATCCTCCCACCTTGGTTTCCCAAAGTGCTGGAATTACAGGCATGAGCCACCATGCCCAGCCAAAAATTCCCCCTTTTTTTTGTTTTGTCCTGTTTTTAGAGACAGTCTCACTCTATTGCCCAGGTTGGAGTGCAGTGGTACAATAATAGCTCACTGCAGCTTCAAACTCCTGGGCTCCTGGGTGGGCCACTTTTCCATAAGAAGTGTGTGCTTTTGAATTTCCTTTCAGTTTCTGCCCTTCACTATCTCTCCTGGTCTTGCTGCTCCCCATCCTAGACCCTAGACAGAGACCTCAAGAAAGGCTCACCCTAGGGGTGGGTTTGGGGAGGCACAGTGACTGGTTCCCCAAGTGCTCAGGAGCCAGAGCTATGATTTCAGATCAGGATGGACAAAAAAGCTGAGCCAGAACCCCACCACCTCTTGCCCCTTCTCTCTCCTCCAAGACCCTAGTCAACTCCAAGGGGCAAAGCAAGCCTCACCCAGGGAGGCTGGCCTGGTAACTGTCATCATCAGAGGGGTTCAAGTGCCTGCTTAGCTGCTGGGGGGTTGCTGGGGGCTGCTTAGTTCACGAGAAGGGTAGCTCTCAGGAGGCTTTCCCCAGCCCCAAACTTCGGTTCACAGAGGTCCTGAGCCCAACATGGGTTGGACACGGCGAGGCCCTTCTCTGTCCCCCTCACCAACCCATTCTGACAGTCTAGCTTCCTCTCCTTTACCCAGGCAGGGATGTGTCCACCCCAGTCAGGACAATAGTTTTAAACTCAGGGCTAAGGGACCTTTATTGGGCTGGGGGAAGGAGATTGGAGGAGGGAGCTACAGAGGGCCCAGCCATGGGGGCTCTGACTCCTACAGATGGCCAGGAGCTGGGCAGCCCAGCCAGTATTGAGCGATGGAGCGTGGGTAGGGAGGGTCCACAGTGTCCACTCGCCGTGTGCGAAGGTTGACTCGGTAGTACTTGTCTGGAAGAGAGGAAAGCAGAGGATGCGTGAGGCCCAGCCTGGCCCTGCCCACTCTTCCCTTGAGAAGAAAGTCTAGAGTCTGTCCCAGAAGGGAGACTGAACATCCACGATGCAGCTAAGGACTTCTGGCCTGGCTTTCTGTGGTCACTACCTGCAGGCTGTTTTCAGCCCTTGTGCACCAGGGACAGCAAGGAAAACCCAAGCTAGACCAGCTTCAGGGGTGGCAGGGGCTCCTACCTCCAGAGAAGAAGAAGACACTCTGGATGGGTTCACAGGTGGCAGGCACAAGCCAGTCCATCCTGTAGTCATCATAGTTGTTGGCTCCCAAGTTGCTCTCCTCACTGGAGAACAAGGACAGCCACGTGGCGCGGGATGGCCGGCGGGAGTTCTGGTCACGGCCACGGCTGTGGCCTCGGTGTGAACGGTAGCCTTTGCGGTTGCGACGCCTAAACTTTTGCTTCTTGGCCAAGGAGGGGCGGGGTGCCATGCCTGAGATGTAGATGTGGCCAGCCATGGCTGCATCCACTTGCCCTGGCACACCGTGCCAGTCCCGGCTAATGAACTGGGGCTGTCTCGTACCAGCTGTGGCAGGGAAGGGGTGAATGAGAGGTCTTGGGGGTCCGAATCTTGCCCCCTCCAGTAGGGCCATTAGAGTTCATCTGCTGCACCTTGCCCAAAGACACACAGTAGCGAATGGCAGAGCCAGGCCTTTGACTCTCAGTCCAATTCCCTTCCCCCTGTGCTTCCTCCACCATATCACTGGTGTCTCGACCCCACCTCCCCAGGCCCCCTAAACTCCTCAGCCATAGCCCCTCCCTCTGCTGGCTGTGCTCTCGGCTGTGCTAGGCAAAGTCCAAGGTGTGGGGTCCAGGTAGTCGAGCTTCCCCCAAAAGGTCAACAAAAGCAAAGTCTGGCCTAAGCAAACAGACTTTGATCGATAGCTCCACAACCACAGCCCCCTGCAGCCAGCCTGGCTCTGCCAATACCAAGGGGTTTCAGCCCTTTTGAGGGAGAAGCAAGACTTGCCCTCTCTCCATACCAGAGGTTCTGCCCCAGAAGAGAAGCTCGAAGATGTCCTCCCAGCTGTCCCGCTGCATGATGGCAAAGTGTTCAAACACAGCCGACAGGGAGCTGCCTTCACACTCCTCCTGACTGGGCTGGTGCTGGAACTGGTACTCCCAGTACTGTTTCCCTGAGGAGTGGGGTGGTGGGCATTAGGAGGGCTGGGCCAGGGCGAGACTGGAGATCCCAGAGGCTGTTGAAGTTAGGATCTCCCAGCATGAGGTGGGGGTCGGGGATGGGCACATGCTGAGGCCTGTCCCCAGTGAAGTGTGAAAGGAATCCAAGACTGCTCCACTGCCTGCTCAGTCTCCCACCCACCCCCTGAGTACCCTTGAAGAAGTAGACCCGCTCCCGGCCACTGTAGCTATGGGCAGGGAGGGCCAAGGCTGCATCCACGTTGTCCGGGATGCCATCGAAGCCGTCAGAGATATTTCGGGGGTAATCAGGGTCCAGGATACCATCCTCAAAGCGCCAGTACTGACTACCCTAAGAGGTGGGGAAAGTGAAAAGGGTTATGGAGGCCGCTGGCTGGGCACAGAGGCAGAGTTCCTTGCCCTAAGGCAGCCGTTCCCAGGTCCAGGTTCACCGCCCAGGACCTGGAGTCTTGGGGCTGCCCTGTGCTCACAGAGCCCCCACCAGGTCCTGCAGGGCCCCAGGTCCAGCCTCCCTGTCCACCCTGTCCCTGGGAGCATAGCTCTCAAACCCTCCCTAGATGCTTTCTACCCTGGCCCACAGCCCCTGGCACCTTGAAGAGGTAGGTCTTCCCCTGACAGTTGATGCGGGTGAAGGCAGCATCGATGGGGCCCTCAATGCCCCAGACATCTTGGATAAGCTTGGGGTACCCAGGCCTCACTGCCTTTTCATCCAGTTCGTAGCAGTACTGCCCTAGAGTGGAAGAGGCGGTGTGAGAGCGGGGACGCTCCTGGGGCAGACCCCCATCCCCAATACCTGTCCTGGATTCACCTCGGAAGGCAAAGAGGGAACCGTTCTTGAGGTCGGTGAAGGCGTCGAAGGGCTTCCCACTGCACAGCTCCTCCTGTGCTGCGGGCTGAGCGCTCCCTGGATGAAGGGTCTCAGGCCTTGGGTCCATCCACTCAGGCTTAGAGGTGCCCACCTCAGGCGCAGGGGCCTCTTCTTCAGGGTTCAGAACAGGTGCCTGCTCAGGATTCCCTTCGGGCTGGGCCTGGAGGTCAGAGGTCAGGGAGGGGCCCCCCAGCTGTTCGTGGACGGTGGCATTGTTTTTCTCCTCACCATCATCATAGACCGCGTACTCATCCTCCGGCATAGTGAACACATCCCCCCGAGTCACTGCAGAGAGTGGATGGTAGTGAGTCTCCAGCTGCAGGGGGCACCCCAGCCCACCCACCTGGGCTCTGAACACACCTTGGGGCTTGCACTCGGCCACATAGTCTGTGCAGCAGCTCTGGTAGTAAGAGCAGAGCTCGTCACACTGGCACTTCTTGTTGGCGTCGAAGCCCTCAGTGCAGCGGCCCTTGCATGACTCTATAAGAAAGGGGTGTCAGTTGGTGCCACCAAGCTCGGACCACCCTTGCCCTCCCTACATTGACCCAGATGGCCAACACCCCCCTGTACCTTGGTCAGCCAGAGCAACCCATGCCAGCAGGGCCAGTATGAGAAGGGGTCTCAGGGGTGCCATGGCAGGGCTTCTAGCTCAGTGCCTGGCAAGCTGGGCTCTGATCTCCCTGAAGTCTCCGCTCTGATGCCTGAGGAAGGGGGGGAGAGGCAGAGACAGGGAGGGAGGGAGGGGACTGGAGAAGAGGAACTGCCTTTTCTGCTGCTCTGTTTGCTCAACCTCCAGCCCATCCCCTCTGCCCCCTCCAGCAGCTGCTGCAGCAAAGGTCACATTCCTGGAACACTGGACCTGGGAGAGCTGGGAGATAAGACCTTTGCCAAGCTCAGAATCGTTAGGTCATCGGAAGGGGAATTAGCACCGTGGGTCTGGAGGACAGAAAGAAGGCTCATTGGGCAACAGCTTTATCTCTCTGAGTCTTAGTTCTTTTCAGTAAAATAGGATTAACAAAGCCTCGCCTCATGGGGTGTTGGGAGATTACATGAACTGGAACAGACAAAATGCCCAGTAGCTGGAGCAGCCACAAATTCCTTCTCCAAACATGGCTATTGATCCATGATTGTTTGATCAGACATATCCCTGGCTGGGTGCTCATTCTCCATTATTTATTTAGAGCAGGAAAAAGGGAGTGGGAGGAGAGATTGTAAGCACTCTGGGGAATTTTATTTTTTAGCATAAAAGAACAAAGTTTCATTTCTGGGTTCTTCTCTTGGGTGCATCAATCTCCCCAGGCTGGAAATTTGGGTAAATATCAACCCACCGGACTGGATTTAATTTGAGTCTTTTCTGAGCGGGCCACTCCCTGTCCCCAGCCTCAGTCTCCCCATCTGTAAAGAGTGGGCTTGTTCAACACACTTTTAGACTCTCAAGAGAAATATGATCCCTTTACCTGGAAAATGCCCACTGGCATGAAACACCTGATTTTGTGCCCAATTTCAGGTGTCCACAGAACTTCTGAAATCCTCCCATCACCTGAAAAAAGTGATCCTGAGATTTTAGCTGACTTTTTCTGTTCTGTAATCAGAGGGGACTGTGATTTTGCCCAATCTCTTCCTCATGGGCTTCAGTGGAGTCAGCTGTGGAATGGAACATCAATTCCCACCCCATAGGCATGTTGTGAGGTTTCGCTGAGAAACAGCCATAAAAGGGCCTTAAGAGTTATGATGATTGTTTTAACCACTTAGTAGGGAAGGGGCACCCAGCGGTGTTGCTCCCACGTACAGGTGTCACGCGGGGCGGGGAGGCGGGGCGGAGAACGGAGACCGTCCTCTCATTCTCCACCCCCTTCCTCCAAGTCCAGCGCAGGGGGAGGCGGCTGCGACTGACTGAGGGGCTAGGGAACGCTGGCCAGGGGCGTGGGCGTGGCTGGGGACGGCTTGGGGGTGGGGCTGCGCAGGAGGCTGGAGGAGCCCCGCGCGACCCAGAGGCGGGGCGTCGGCCCCGGGACCGCTGTGGCTCCGGGGCGTGGCTGCTGCCGAGCATCTCCCAGCTCAGCCGAGCCCCTGCCCAGGCCACGCTTTGTTCCAGCCGCCGCCTCCTCTACCCTCCGGCGTCCGGAGCCATCCCTCGCCTCCTCGCTCTCTCCTTTCGCCCACTCCTTGCATCTGGGTCTGCATCACCTTTGCCAACCGCTCCCCCGATCCTGCCGACACTCCTCCCCCAAACTTCTGACCGGCACCCTTGCCTGGTACCCTTCTCTCCGTTCCTCCCCCTCCATCTTCTTTCCCCGACCCCTCTCGGGTCCCTCTTTTCCCAAAACCAGGGTCTCTCCTCGCAGCCCCAGCCTCCAGGCCGGGGATGTCCCCCGCGGCCCCGCGCCCATGGTCCTGACGCTGCTCCTCTCCGCCTACAAGCTGTGTCGCTTCTTCGCCATGTCGGGCCCACGGCCGGGCGCCGAGCGGCTGGCGGTGCCTGGGCCGGATGGGGGCGGTGGCACGGGCCCATGGTGGGCTGCGGGCGGCCGCGGGCCCCGCGAAGTGTCGCCGGGGGCAGGCACCGAGGTGCAGGACGCCCTGGAGCGCGCGCTGCCGGAGCTGCAGCAGGCCTTGTCCGCGCTGAAGCAGGCGGGCGGCGCGCGGTCCGTGGGCGCCGGCCTGGCCGAGGTCTTCCAACTGGTGGAGGAGGCCTGGCTGCTGCCGGCCGTGGGCCGCGAGGTAGCCCAGTGTCTGTGCGACGCCATCCGCCTGGACGGCGGCCTCGACCTGCTGTTGCGGCTGCTGCAGGCGCCGGAGTTGGAGACGCGTGTGCAGGCCGCGCGCCTGCTGGAGCAGATCCTGGTGGCTGAGAACCGGTGAGCGCGCCAGGCCGGGGTTGGGAGAGCGCCGCGTGGTATGGACAGTCAAGCGCCTGCGTTCCTGTGTGCCTCGCGCCGTGCCTTTGCCTCCCTCACCTCTCTGCCTGCCTGCACTACATCTCTGTTAGGGATCAGCCTGTCTGTTTCACAGATAAGGAAGCTGAGGCTTGGGAAAGTTTAGTGACTTGCTCAGTGGGTCACAGTGAACTAAGATTTGCTCCCAGGGCTAGTGGGGTGAGGAATGGAGTTACAGGACAGGAGTCCGTCCCTGGCTCTATGGATGGAGATGGCATCCTGTTGCCAATTCTCCCTCTCCCCCGCCCCCCAAGCCCACAGCTCTCCTTCCCACCGGCTTAGGTTCCCTTCTATGACACCTTCTCTCGCCATCATCCCATCCCCCTCCCAATGGGAGAAGAAGGGAAACACAATGCTCAGAAAAGAGGGAGGGAGACCTCTCCTTTCCCTCCTCCCCAGGCTGTAAGGCGTGCTGGCCTGAGGCTGCTTACTCCCTTCTTGCCGCCCCAATCCAACTTCTGCTCCATCCTTCATTCTGGTTCTTGTAACAGGCCAGACATGACCTCATTCTGCAGCTGCTGATGGGAAACAGTTTGCTGGGAGGCATGGGTGGGGGAAGAGGACACCGGGTTGCAGAACCCGGCGGGGACCAGGCAGAGTGTGTGTTCTCTCCCTTCACCCCACTTAGCACCAAGATGCCGCAACAGGGTCAAACAGAGGCCTGGTTGCCACTCTTGCATGTCTCTTGGGAGCTCTCCTGGAGTATGAAGACCTCCAAGGACTCACTTTCCCTCCCTTCTGATGCCAGAGCAGACCAAGCTGTCACACTCCAGTCTCATGCTGAAGTCTCCAGCTTCTCAAGCTTAGGAGAGTTTTTGGAAGAGTCACTTTCAGCTCATGCAGCTCTCACAAGTGTAAAGAGAGTGGGTTGGGGGTGTTTTCCTTGCCATTTTCAGAAAGAAAGAAATTACCTTGTGATTGGTGGAAAGATACAACTCTCAAAAATGCATGTATTAAGCAATTTAGGTTGGGAGACCAAGATAGGGTTCTGCTTATTTGGCAAGCCATTAACCTCCCATCTGACATCCATTGCCATGATGGGGATAGGCCATGAATTTGGAAAGGGTAGCAAACAAAATATGTGCTCACTGGGTGTGGTGGGGTCAAGGCTGGTAGGTGTGCCCTGCAGGCTTGCTATGTGGAGTCGGGTAGCTATAACTACAATCCCTGGAGAGTGAGTACAGCCAGCACTCACACAGGAGAGGAGGGCTGCAAGATGCAAACAGTACTGCTATACCTCAAGGTTAAAAATGACAATTCTCACCTGGTTCAGTTACCGAGAGAGGAGTCACTAACCAGTGTCCCTGGTCCCAAGAAACATTACGCTGATCTCTTCAGGACCAAGGACAGAGCACAACGTGCGTGGTTGCTATCACAATACTTCCAAGGCAGGGTCCCTGCCAGGCCCGTGGCTCACGCCTGTAATCCCAGCACTATGGGAGGCCCAGGCGGGTGGATCACCTGAGGTCAGGAGTTCGAGACCAGCCTGACCAACATGGTGAAACCCTGTCTCTACTAAAAAAATACAAAAATTAGCTGGGCATGGTGGCGGGCAACTGTAATCCCAGCTACTGGGGAGACTGAGGCAGAAGAATCGCATAGAACCCGGGAGGCGGAGGTTGCAGGGAGCCGAGATTGTGCCATTGCACTTCACCCCATGCTGGGTGACAGAGCAAGACTCGTCTCAAAAAGAAAAAAAAAAAAAGGCACTGTCTGTAATCCTAGCACTTTGGGAGGCCAAGGCAGGCAGATCACCTGAGGTCAAGTGAAACACAAAAATTAGCCAGGCATGGTGGTGGTCCGTGGTGTGCGCCTGTAACCCCAGCTACTCTGGAGGCTGAGGCAGGAGAATTGCTGGAAGTCGGCAGGCAGAGGCTGCAGTGAGCCAAGATCGCGCCACTGCACTCCAGCCTTGGCAACAGAGTGAGACTCCATCTCAAAAGAAAAAAGAAGGGGAGGGTCCCTGCACCCCTTGTAGACTGCATGAGAATGGGGCTGGAAAGAAGAGAAGGGGAGTGACACACTGCGAATTTGTTTATGAAACTTTTTTCTCCTTCACCAACCAAGCCCCCACTGCCTCATCTCAAAGAAGGCTCTTCTGGGCAAGCATGGTAGCTCATGCCTATAATCCCAGCACTTTGGGAAGCTGAGGTGGGTGGATCACTTGAGACCAGGAGTTCAAGACCAGCCTGGGCAACATGGCGAAAACCCATCTCTACAAAAAATACACAGATTAGCCAAGCATGATGGCATGCACCTGCAGTCCCAGCTACTCAGGAGGCTGAGGTGGGAGGATGGCTTCAGCCCAGAAGGCGGAGGTCACAATGAGCTGAGATCATGCCACTGCTTTCCAGCCTCAGCGACAGAGCCAGACCAAAAAAAAAAAAAAAAACAAAACCTTATTCCATCAGTTTGCCTACCCCTTTTTGCCACTTCCCTCTTGCTTTCTTCTTCTCAGGATGCTATTGCACCCATTGTCAAGGAGCCTAGGTCACAGTTTTCCTGACTTCCAACCACCAGAAGTCCAACAGAATATGGCTCTTCAAATCTGGCCCCACAACACCCAGTGAGGGCCATGTATGACTGCTAGCCCTCTATATTCACAGGCCACCCCCTTCAGGGGATCTTAATGAAGCTATCCTCAGAGTAGTTAAATGGCTTTCCCAGAAATATTCAATGAATAAATGGAGGAGACAGGTTTTTAAAATCACAGAAAGGCGGCCAGGAGCAGTGTCTCATGCCTGTAATCCCAGCACTTTGGGAGGCCTAGGCGGGCAGATTGCCTGAGGTCAGGAGTTCGAGACCACTCTGGCCAACATGGTGAAACCGCGTTTCTACTAAAAATACAAAAAAATTAGCCGGGCGTGATGACGTGCGCCTGTAATCCCAGCTACTCCGGAGGCTGAGGCAGGGGAATTGCTTGAACCAGGGAGGTGGAGGTTGCAGTGAGCCGAGATCGTGCCACTGCACTCCAGCCTGGGCAAGAGCGAGACTCCGTCTAAAAAAAAAAAAAAAATCACGAAAGCCATTGCACATAAATTCAAAAAAGTGGAAAAGCACACAAAAGGTATACAGTTAAAAGTTATCCTCAGCCAGGCGTGGTGGCTCATGCCTGTAATCTCAGAACTTTAGGAGGCTGAGGCAGAAGGATTACTTGAGCCCAGGAGTTTGATTGAGACCAGCCTGAGCAGCATAGTGAGAGCCCTGTCTCAATTTTTTAAAATTAAATTTAAAAATTTTTTAAAGTTCTTCTCAACCAGACCCCGTCTCTGGAGATAAACCACTATAACAAGTTTCTTGTATATCCTTCTAGAGAGAGTCTCTGCATATACAGGCATTTGCATGTATATTATATAGACATGTTTGCAATATATATACAATCTTCCCCTCCTTTGGAGCTGGGATTTGAATCCAGACCTGTGTAATTCTAAAATATGTGCCCATTTCACCAGACCCACAGCCTCTCAGACCACAGAAGAACTGGGAGCTGGGTGAGTAGTTATCACAAGAGTGCAGCACAGTTCCACTCTGTAAAGGTGCCAGGTGCATAGGGAAAAGTGAGGGCTGGGGCATCAGGAGACTCAAAATAAAGTACTGGCTCTGAACTGATACGTTCCTGAGCAAGTCCTTCCCTTCACTGGGCCTCAGGTAAGTCCTCTGAAAATGAGAGTGTTGGCTGGCCAGGCGCGGTGGCTCACGCCTGTAATCTCAGCACTTTGGGAAGCCAAGGCAGGCGAATCGTTTGAGGTCAGGAGTTCGAGACCACCTGGCCAACATGGTAAAACTCTGTCTCTACTAAAAATGAAAAATAAAAAAAAAAATGAACCAGGCGTGGTGGTACATGCCTGTAATCCCAGCTACTTGGGAGGCTCAGACATGAGAATCAGTTGCACCCAGGAGGTGGAGGTTGCAGCGAGCTGAGATTGTGCCACTGCACTCCAGCCTGGGTGACAGAGTGAGATCCTGTCAAAAAAAAAAAGAAAGAAAAGAAAAAGAAAATGAGGGTGTTGGATTAGATAATTTCTTTCTTTCTTTTTTTTTGTTTTTGTTTTTTGTAGAGACGGGGTCTTTCTGTGTTGCCCAGGCTGGTCTCAAACTCCTGGACTCAAGCAATCCTACTGCCTTGGCCTCCCAAAGTACTGGAATTACAGACATGAGCCACTGCATTCAGCCAGATTACATAATTTTCTTATTTTATTTTATTTTTCATTTTTTGCGATGGATTCTCCCTCTATCGCCCAGGCTGGAGTGCAGTGGCACGATCTTGGCTCACTGCAACCTCTGCCTCCCAGGCTCAAGTGATTCTCATGCCTCAGCCTCCTGAGTAGCTGGGATTACAGGCACCTGCTACCACGCCCAGTTAGTTTTTGCATTTTTAATAGAGATGGAGTTTCACCATGTTGGCCAGGCTGATCTCGAACTCCTGACCTCAAGTGATCTGCCCACCTCGGCCTCCCAAAGTGTTGGGATTACAGGCGTGAGATACCATGCCTGGCCACATTAGATATTTCTTAAGCACATCCTGGCTTTTATATTCTAGGCATTTATGTAGTCAGATGTCTAGAAACGCAAAGTGAAAGTGAAGGATCTTGAACTCTGGAGACAGGCAGATCTGGGTTCAAATCTCAGCTGTGCCTCTCAGAAGCTGTGTGACTCTGGGCATGTCATGTAACCTCTCTGAGTTTTGGTTTTCTCATTGGTAAAAGGAATAACTGGGCCAGGCGAGGTGGTTCACGCCTGTATTCCCAGCGCTTTGGGAGGCCGAAGTGGGATGATTGCTTGAGCCCAGGAGTTTGAGACCAGCCTGGCAATATAATGGGATCTTGGCTCTACAAAGTAAAACAAAACAAAACAAAAAAATTAACCAGACATGGTGGTACATGCCTGTAGTCCCAGCTACTCAGGTGGCTGAGTTGGGAGGATGAATTTAACCTAGGTGGCCAAGGCTGCAGTGAGCTGTGAGCTTATGGCATGTTCCAGACTCAGCTAGGTTCTGCAGCGGACACAAAATCACATGCACTATGGTCACTGTGGTGCCCTTTGGGCAAGGACTCCACTCCTGGCTGGGCCTCTACCTCTTTGGCAATAATGTCACCTGTGGAGGACATCACCTTTTTTTTTTTTTAGACGGAGTCTCACTATGTCACCCAGGCTGGAAAGCAGTGGTATAACCTCGGCTCACTGCAACCTCTGCCTCCTGGGTTCAAGTGATTCTCCTGCCTCAGCCTCCTGAGTAGCTGGGATTACAAGCGCACACCACTACACCTGGCTAATTTTTGTAATTTTAGTAGAGACGGGGTTTCACCATGTTGGCCAGGCTGGTCTCGAACTCCTGACCTCAAGTGATCCTCCTGCCTCAGCCTCTCAAAGTGCTGGGATTACAGGCATGAGCCACCGCACCCGGCCATCTGTGGAAGACATCGTTTTTTTTTTTTTTTTGAGACGGAGTCTCGCTCTGTCGCCCAGGCTGGAGTGCAGTGGCGCAATCTCGGCTCACTGCAAGCTCCGCCTCCCGGGTTCACGCCATTCTCCTGCCTCAGCCTCTCCAAGTAGCTGGGACTACAGGCGCCCGCCACCACGCCCGGCTAATTTTTTGTATTTTTTAGTAGAGACGGGGTTTCACCGTGGTCTCGATCTCCTGACCTCGTGATCCGCCCGCCTCGGCCTCCCAAAGTGCTGGGATTACAAGCGTGAGCCACCGCGCCCGGCCTGGAAGACATCATTTGTGGAGGTCAGTAAGGCAGGAAGCCTGAACCTCTCCCAGGATGTGGCAACTCTCCCACCTGCTCAGCGGGCCTCCAAGTTCTCTCTGTTGGATCTGTCCTCTCCACCACAGCCAGAGTGACTTTTCTAAAACCCAAGTATGGCCAGGCCACTCCCCTCCCTGATAGTTTTCAGTGGCTTCTCTTTGACATCAAGATAAAATACAAATGCCTTGAGGTGCCTCAAAAGGCCCCCAGGTCCGATCTCTTTTCACACTCTCCCCTTGAATCTTCTGCCTCAGCCATGGAAGTGTGGGCAGCTCCCCAAGCGCACCAGCTCTCCAACACCTCCAACTCTTTGCATACACCTGTGCCTGAAGTGCAATCTCTCCTTCTCCTCCTGACTAATGCCCACACTATTCTCTTGCCCTAACTCCATAGGGAACCATTCAATATATCTAATGTGTATCTTTCTATCTGTGTTCTGCTAAAATCTTTAAATCTTTATTCCTGGTTTTGTGTGCATGTATTTTTAATGTATATAAATAGTGCTGTGTCACATAGCACATTCTATTTCTTACTTTTTCCCACTCAGTGTTGGGTTTTGTTGGGTTTTTGTTTGTTTGTTTGTTTGTTTGTTTTGAGACAGGGTCTCACTCTGATGCTCAGGCTGGAGTGCAGTGGCCTAGTCACAACTCGCTGTAGCCTCAACCTACTGGGCTCAAACTATCATCCTGCCTCAGCCTCTCAGGTAGCTGGGACTACAGGCCTGTGCCACCATACATGGCTAATTTTTTGATTTTGTAGAGACAGGGTTTTGCTACGTTGCCCAGGCTATCTTGTCCAGGTTCATGTTGCTGTGTTACCACCTGCTCAGTCACTTGGACCTCCCCCCAAATCCTACAGAGTAGGCACCTGCCCATGTTACCTGACTCTTCCCAAGCTTGATACTGATTGCCTCCAACTTCCTCACACTACAAATGACACTGCAGCGAACATCCTTGTCTAAGTGCTCTTGTCTATCTATATGACAATCTCTTTGGGAGAGGTTGCCTGTATTGTTCAGCTTCTGATTTTGCCCATCTAACAGGTGTAATGTGGTAGCTGGTTTTCTGTTTGTTTGTTTTCTGCCAGTGAACATTTTATTCAAGATATGTGTGTGGAGAGTGGTCAGGGACAAAGGAAAGTGGGAATGGCCTTTGAAATAAAACAAAATGATTTAGGTGAAGAAACTCTAGGAAAGGGTAATTTTCTCCATTTAGATCTTTTTTTTTTTTTTTTTTTTGAGATAGAGTCTCACTCTGTCACCCAGGCTGGAGTGCAGTGGCGCCATCTCGGCTCACTGCAAGCTCCGCCTCCTGGGCTCACGCCATTCTCCTGCCTCAGCCTCCTGAGTAGCTGGGACTACAGGCACCCGCCACCACACCCAGCTAATTTTTTGTATTTTTAGTAGGGACAGGGTTTCACCATGTTAGCCAAGATGGTCTCAATCTCCTGACTTTGTGATCCGCCTGCCTCAGCCTACCAAAGTGCTGGGATTACAGGCGTGAGCCACCGTGCCTGGCCTAGATCATTTTAAGAAAAAAAATGACAGATAAGGTTTCTGGTCTATGGAACTAACAAACAAGTAGACTATTAATATAATATCAGATATTAAATGCCCTGAAGACAAAAAAATAAGTTAATGAGTTAGAAAGTGATGGGGAAAAGCCTTTAGATTGGATGATTGGAAGGAAGTAACATTTGAGCAGACACTGTAATGACGAACCATGAAGAGGATTTTGTTGAAGAACATTTCAGGTAGCAATAGCTATTGTTTTAATTTTTGTTTCTCTGATTACTAATGAGTTAGAGCATCTCTTTATCTGGTTGTTCAAATTTTGGATTTCCTCTTCTCAATTGCCTATTTATATCCTTTGCCCATTTTCTTTTGAATTTATTGCCTTTTTCTTCTTTGTTTGAATATTTGCTGACATAGTCTACATATAAACCCCTCACTGATTTTTTTTCTTTTCATTTTTTTTTCTGTCTCTCTTTTTTTTTTCTTTTGACACAGGGTCTCACTTTGTTGTCCAGGATGGTCTCAAGTGAACCTCCCACCTTGGCCTTCATGTGCCAGGCATTGTGCCAAGCATTCTACAGGCATGAGCCACCTTGCCCAGCCTGGTCTTATATTTTCCCTTTTTGGTTTTAGACATTGCAATACCTCTGGCATTCTTTCTATTCCTCAAACACGTCAGCTTCTCTGCCCTCAGGCCTTCATCCTTGCTCCTCTCTCTGCCTGTTATGCTCCTCCCAGATATTTGCACACAGGGATTTCTTCACATTAAGCTCTTAGATGTCACCTCTTCCCACATACCCCTCCTCTCGGCACACTCCATTACATCATCCTGTTTTGCTAGCGCCAAAGCCCTATCACTACGATCTGGTTCGCTCGTTGTTTTCTTGTCTATGTCTTCCTCCATCGCCCTGAGGTTAAGCTCCGGCCAGTCTCAGTTAAACCTCAGCCCCTAGTGCAGTGCCTGGCACAGGGGAGGTCCTCAGGAAACATCAGTTGAATGAATGAATAGATGTGCCCCAGTCATGGGCCACGGAGTGAGGAAAAGGCAAGGGTAAGAGTGGTGTGCTTCGGCCGGGCGCGGTGGCTCAAGCCTGTAATCCCAGCACTTTGGGAGGCCGAGGCGGGCGGATCACGAGGTCAGGAGATCGAGACCATCCTGGCTAACACAGTGAAACCCCATCTCTACTAAAAATACAAAAAATTAGCCGGACGTGTTGGCAGGCGCCTGTAGTCCCAGCTACTCGGGAGGCTGAGGCAGGAGAATGGCATGAACCCGGGAGGCGGAGCTTGCAGTGAGCCGAGATCGCGCCATTGCACTCCCGCCTGGGAGACAGAGCAAGACTCCGTCTCAAAAAAAAAAAAAAAAAAAAAAAGAGTGGTGTGCTTCAAGTGACACTTCAAATTAGGACAAGTTAATATTTGTTGAGTTTTTACCATGTGCCAGGCATTGTGCCAAGCACTCTATAAGGCTTATCTCGGCTGGGCACAGTGGCTCACGCCTGTAATCCCAGCACTTTGGGAGGCCGAGGTGGGCGGATCACGAGGTCAGGAGATCAAGACCATCCTGGCTAACACAGTGGAACCCTGTCTCTAGTAAAAATACAAAAAATTAGCCGGGCATGTGGTGGGCGCCTGTAGTCCCAACTACTTGGGAGGCTGAGGCAAGAGAATGGCGTGAACCCAGGAGGCGGAGCTTTCAGTGATCTGAGATCGCGCCACTGCACTCCAGCCTAGGTGACAGAGCGAGACTCTGTCTCAAAAAAAAAAAAAAAAAAAAAAAAGCTTATCTCATTAGTCCTGATAATAATCCTATGAGGCAGGTATTTCTATTTTCTATTTATGAGATAAGGAAAGCAAGGTAGAGAGATAAAGGAAGCTGCCCAAAGGTCTCCTTTATCCCAGTTAGAAAACGGGCTGAGAAGAAACCAGGACCCAGGGGGATCAGCTCCTGAGCTGAAGCTCTTAGCCACCACACATACTGCCTCTCAAGGGGAGGAGGAAGGGGGAGAATGGCTGCGGCCAGAATAAAGCACCCTTAGAATCCAAGAAGTGGGGTCCTCCCAGGGGAGCAGGTGAGGGTGGGGAGCAGGGAGGGGAATGCTCTCCCCTATATGAGGCCAGTGAGGCCCAGAAAGGGTTAGTGACCAGGCCCCAAACGGGCAAGCCAAGCTCCCCAGGCTGCGGCAATTCCACCATCTCCTTCCACTTTCACTGGGCAGAGACCGCGTGGCGCGCATTGGGCTGGGCGTGATCCTGAACCTGGCGAAGGAGCGCGAACCCGTTGAGCTGGCGCGGAGCGTGGCAGGCATCTTGGAACACATGTTCAAGCACTCGGAGGAGACGTGCCAGAGGCTGGTGGCGGCCGGCGGCCTGGACGCGGTGCTGTATTGGTGCCGCCGCACTGACCCCGCGCTGCTGCGCCACTGCGCGCTGGCGCTGGCCAACTGCGCGCTGCACGGGGGCCAGGCGGTGCAGCGGCGCATGGTGGAGAAGCGCGCAGCCGAGTGGCTCTTCCCGCTCGCCTTCTCCAAGGAGGACGAGCTGCTTCGGCTGCACGCCTGCCTCGCAGTAGCGGTGTTGGCGACTAACAAGGAAGTGGAGCGCGAGGTGGAGCGCTCGGGCACGCTGGCGCTCGTGGAGCCGCTTGTGGCCTCGCTGGACCCTGGCCGCTTCGCCCGCTGTCTGGTGGACGCTAGCGACACAAGCCAGGGCCGCGGGCCCGACGACCTGCAGCGCCTCGTACCGCTGCTCGACTCTAACCGCTTGGAGGCGCAGTGCATCGGAGCTTTCTACCTCTGCGCCGAGGCTGCCATCAAAAGCCTGCAAGGCAAGACCAAGGTGGGTGCAGATGTGGGTTGGGTGGATCAGGGGTTTGAGAGCCTTTGGGAAGGTTTCCCAGAGGAAGTCACATTCAACCGGGTCTTGAAATACACATCAGAATTAGGTGAAGCAAGACAAAGGAGGAGGGGTCCAATCATTTTGGCCTTGAAAGCAAGACCCGAAGTTTGGACTTGGTTTTGGGGGCAAGAGGAAGACACCAAGAAGCTTTTAAGCAAGGGGACACTTGTGTTTTACAAAGATCATCGTAGCTGCTGTGTGGAATGGGGCTTGGCAAGGGTGAGGATGGAGGCAAGGCAACCCAATAAAAAACTATGACTGGCAGGGGTGGGCGTTGGGGGAAGGGGGAGACAGGGATGCCAGTGGCAGAGAGCAGATTCAAGGGATGTTTAAGAGATGGAGGTAGCACTTGGTGGCTGGGAGAAGGAGAGAGAGGGGCTGAGGATGACTCCTGGCCCTGAACGTAGGCAATGAATAAGGTGAACTGGGTGAGAGACAAGTGGAAGTGGGGAAGGGGAAGAAAGTGACTTCTGCAGGACATATGGAGTTTGAGATGCCTGAGAGATGCCCAGCTGGGGAGCTTCAGTGGGTAGTGCAGACTTTTGAGTCTGAAGTCAAGATGGCTGTTAGAGACAGAGGCCTGGGGCTTGGGACAGGACATCAGTGTGTCAGCCAGATAACCCCCATCAGAGTCCCAAGGGGTCCTCATGTCCAGGGTCTAATCCACCAATGACCTTTGCCCACTGCTTTAATTTGCTGTGTGACCTTGAGCACCTGGCTTCCCCTCTCTAGGCCTCTATCTGGGCCTCATTTTTATCCTCTGGAAAATTCAATGAATTGGACCACAGCAGCAGTTCTTACCCTGGGTGTGGGATAGTTTTAGCACCACAAGTTTGTGGGTTGTACTTTTTGGAAACAGAGTTCTACTATATTGCCTAGGCTGGCATCAAACTCTCAGGCTCCAAGCGATCCTCTCTGCCTCAGCCTCCCAAGTAGCTGGGACTACAAGCACGCACCACATTGCCCAGCTGGGCTTTGTTTTTAAGATATTACAGGTTGAAGATTCTCCCTACAATGTCACTCTCTCTTCTTTGCATTTTTCTGTGGATACTTGGAGGTTGGTGATAGCTGGTGCACAGAGATGTGGTGCATACCCCATGGCCCACCTTGTCTGTACCCCAGCTGTCATCTGGGGGTGCTCAAAGGAGTGTGTCTTACAGATGATTTTCACCCATCATGTGTGTCCCTACAGATCAAAAAGAGACTGCTGGCTGGGTGAGGTGGTTAATGCCTGTAATCCCAGCACTTTGGGAGGCCGAGGCAGGTGGATCACTTGAGGTCAGGAGTTCAAGACCAGCCTGGACAACATGGTGAAACTCTGTCTCTACTAAAAATACAAAAATCAGCTGGGCATGGTGGCAGGTGCCTGTAATCCCAGCTACTCAGGAGGCTGAGGCAAAAGAATCACAAGAACCTGGGAGGCAGAGGTTACAGTGAGCCAGAATCACACCACTGCACTCCAGCCTGGGCTACAAAGTGAGGCTCCATCTCAAAAAAGAAAAAGGAGGCTGCTATGTTAGGGGGGTCTCTGGGGCCTCTTTCAACATCCAGTGTTCTAGGAACTTCTGATTCTTCTCTCTGCACTCCAGAGCTGGGTCAGGGAGGACTTGCTCTACAAGGCAGGTCATTCTGCTTAGGGAAAAGGATCTTAAAGGAAGTAGGGAATGAAGACCCCAAGGATTGGATCTGGGCCGCAACCATGATCACCAGCCTGTCACCCCTTTCCCATTGAGGCCAAGTGAGTGTAGTTCAACAAAGACATCTCAAGTCCAACTCTGTCCTTCATAGTGCCAGATGCAGGTTTCCAGTAGTGACTAAGACATGTCCTCAGATTATACTCCAGTGGAAGTTGCATTGTCAAGCAGTGACAGTGGCATTCAGAGTGTGGTATAAGTCCTCGTTGGAGGTGTGGGCCAGGATGTGGGGGAATCACAGCAGGCTGCATGAAGGAGGTGCCAATCAATTTGGATTCTGGTGGATGAGTAGAGTTTCCGTGGAGTGGGAGGATTCCCATGAGCAGACTGGAAGAACTAAGGGTTTGGAAACATAGTGGGCCAAGACCCAAAGGTGTGAAAGCCTTGGAATGTGTGCGTGTGTGTGTGTGTGAAGTGTTAGTGGAAGAATAGGTGAACTGGGAGTGATGGGCAGCTGCACTGTGCCCTGCCTGGCGCTATGCTGAGAGCTCAACTTTATTCCAGGGCCGGTGGATGCTGTAGAAGGGATATAAAGGAAGGATAGGCCCCTCCGCCCCCAACCCATCCGAGTCAGGACCTGGTCAAGAATTGAAAGAATTTCAGGAGGGGGAATCCGCAGGGCCCCATGACTTAGTGGCTGAAGGCGGGGCCAGGGCAGATGGAGGAACTTTGAGTTGTGAGAAGAGACAAGGAGAGGGACTGGGCACGTGTGGGGGCACCTGGAGAGGTGGTGGAACCTACAGCCCTCCCCTCACTCCCTCCCTAGGTGTTCAGCGACATCGGCGCCATCCAGAGCCTGAAACGCCTGGTTTCCTACTCCACCAATGGCACTAAGTCGGCGCTGGCCAAGCGCGCGCTGCGCCTGCTGGGCGAGGAGGTGCCACGGCCCATCCTGCCCTCCGTGCCCAGCTGGAAGGAGGCCGAGGTCCAGACGTGGCTGCAGCAGATCGGTTTCTCCAAGTACTGCGAGAACTTCCGGGTAGAGTCGCGGGGGGTACGCCTCCCCGGAGTCAGAGCGGGCGCCCTGTGCACAGGGACTGCCTTCCCTCCCGGCCTCGCACTCCCGTGGCGCCGGGGTGGCTTTTGGGGGCGGGAAGCCTGTACGCAGCCACCGTTGCGGTCACTCGACTCTGATCTAGGTCCCATCCGCCTCCTCCACGCCATCTCCAGTTCCTTCCCTGGCATCTTGTGCTCGAGGTCCGAGGGCGGAGTAGCAGAGCCCTTCCTGACACCCGATTCCTCCCCCAGGAGCAGCAGGTGGATGGCGACCTGCTCCTGCGGCTCACGGAGGAGGAACTCCAGACCGACCTGGGCATGAAATCGGGCATCACCCGCAAGAGGTACGGAGCCTCCTGCCCGCCGGACCCCAGCTAGGTCTAAATAAGCGCCCCCTCGCCCGCAGCCCGTCCGAGTCTGGACCTCAGCGTCTTCTCCTCCGTGGGGTGCAGGTTCTTTAGGGAGCTCACGGAGCTCAAGACCTTCGCCAACTATTCTACGTGCGACCGCAGCAACCTGGCCGACTGGCTGGGCAGCCTGGACCCGCGCTTCCGCCAGTACACCTACGGCCTGGTCAGCTGCGGCCTGGACCGCTCCCTGCTGCACCGCGTGTCTGACCAGCAGCTGCTGGAAGACTGCGGCATCCACCTGGGCGTGCACCGCGCCCGCATCCTCACGGCAGCCAGAGGTCAGCCCGCCTGCCCGGGACCCCGCCCCAGCCCCAGCCCCAGCCCCGGCTGCGGCCGCAGCCGCGGCCCCGGAAGGGTGAGGGGAGACACGGGGCGGAGCCTTCCAGCCCCACCGTGGATTGATTGATCACAAACGTGGGTCACACTGGGCTCTGAGGATGTAAAGATGAATACGTTGCACTTTGCCTCAAGAAGTTCCCAGTCTGAGATGGGTAGGCGGTGGGAGGACGGAGGGTATTAAACAGGCAGGCGGCCCCGGCAGGAAGCTACCCAGGTGGACTCCAGTGGGAGCACAGAGGAAGCCCAGCCCACCCCATCCACCCAGGTCTAGATTTCAGAGAGGACAGGATGCCTGACCATGTCTTGAGAGATGCACTGGCGGGGAGGGGTGGCAACAGGAAGGGCAGCCCAGGCAGAGGCAGCGGCCGATGGAGAGTCCATGCAGTGGGGTGTAGGCGGGAAGGGTGTGCGTGTGTGTGTTATCCTATTGGCCAACAGCTTACAAAATTTGGGTCTAGAGGTGGTTTAGAGTGAATTCTAGGCCTGTAGCCACCCTCCTTATTTACTAATTTATTTTAACTTACTAATTTACTACTTAGCTAATCTTTATTGTCAATTACAAGGTACTCTGTTTGGTTTTTAAGATACTATCCCATCAATCTCTACATTGATGCTATGCAATGAGTGTTCAGTTTTTAAAATCAGCCTGAAAGAACTCTTGAAAGAATAAAAAGAGGAGTAAGTGTCCAGTTTGAGGGCCAGGCACCGTGGCTCATGCCTGTAATTCTAGGACTTTGGGAGGCCAAGGCAGGCGGATTGCTCAAGTCCAGGAGTTTGAGACCAACCTGGGCAACATGGTGAAAGCCCGTCTCTACTAAAAGCACAAAAAAATAAAAAAAAATTAGCTGGGTGTGGTGGCGCATACCTGTAGTCCCAGCTACTTGGGAGGCTGAGGTGGGAGGATCACCTGAGCCCAGGAAGTTAAGGCTGCAGTGAACTGTGATCAGGTCACTACACTCCATCCAGCCTGGGCAGCAGGAGTGAGACCCTGTCTCAAAAAAGAAAAAAAGTATCAGTCTGAGGAGTTCTGAAAGACATCTGTGTGACCCCCACCCCCACCCCCACCCCCACCATCATCATTAAAGATATAGAATATTTCCATCATGGGTGTTCCTTTTAAAGATAATGAAACTAACATTTAAAGAATTCAAATACATTTCCCACGGTCATAAAAGTCATTAGATGGCAAAACTGGGACTTGAGCCCTTGTCTTTCTGCTTCATAAACAAATGCTGTCTATGAGGGTTATGTCTAAATATTGTAAGAAGATGAATTCATTTTATCCTTTCATTCAGCAATTACAGACTAAGCACTCGCAAGACACAAGGGACCGAGCTTTGGCTGCATTCTAATGCTTCAACCAAAGCAGGTTGGCTTTTATTATTTTTACATTGCAGCTCCCATTAAAACTTCAAGATTTCATTTTTATTTTAATTAATTAATTTGAGACAAGGTCTCATTCCCTCACCCAGGCTGGAGTGCAGTGGCGCAGTCACAACCCACTGAAGCCTCAGTCTCCCGGGCTCAAGTGATTCTCCCACCTCATCTCCCAAGTAGCTGGGACCACAGGTGCGCAACACCACACCCAACTAATTTTTGTATTTTTTGTAGAGACAGGGTTTCACCATGTTGCCCAGGCTGTTCTCAAACTCCTGGCCTCAAGCAATTCTCCCAAGTTAGCCTCCCAAAGTGTTGAGATTGTGGGCATGGGCCACCGCACCTGGTGCAGGATTTCATTTTTAAACAACAGGAAAATCTTAGGGCAAAAATAGCTTACAAAAAATAGTTTGTATAGTGAGTAGGGAGCTATGCATAGTTTTTAAGTGGGAGGAGTGACATGCTCAGATTTGGGTTTTAGAAAGATGTTCTGGTAGCTGTGGCATATGGACTACACTAGGCAATTATTTTCTTTTCTTTTCTTTTTTCTTTTTTTTTTTTTAGACAGAGTCTCACTCTGTCACCCAGGCTAGAGTGCGGTGGTGCATTCTTGGCTCACTGCAACCTCTGCCTCCTGGGTTCAAGTGATTCTCGTGCCTCAGCCTCCCGAGTAGCTGGATTACAGACATGTGCCACCATGCCTAGATAATTTTTTGTATTTTTTGTGAAGACGGGGTTTCACCATATTGGCCAGGCTGGTCTCGAACTCCTGGCCTCAAGTGATCCACCCACCTTGGCCCCCCGAAGTGCTGGGATTACAGGTGTGGGCCACCGTGCCCGGCCTAGACTGGGCAATCCTAGCTGGGTTTGGGGAGGCCATTGAGGAGGCTGGCATTGGAAACCTGAGCCAGGGAAGGGCCCGGAGGCTGGAGTCCGGGATATTTAGTGGGTAGAATCCTCAGAATGCGGTGCCTGGAGCTTGGCACTGAGCGTGGCTCCAGAGGAGCAGAGTGCTGTCTGTTTTACTCACTGCTGAATCTCAAGGACTGAAGATAGTCCTGGCACACAGCAAGCGCTTAGAAGTATTTGTTGAATAAATTAAATGGGAGGCAGGAGTTGAGGCTGATACCCAGGTGTCTGGCTTTGGTGGGAAATAGGGAAGAAGGAATGAGGGGGAGATTCGGGGTGTGTTGAATTTGGAGTGATTGTGGGCAGCTGGCTGTGCAGGTCCAGAGAGAGGTCAGGGCTGGAAGTGCATGCATATCAATGTCCCTAGAACACAGTGCCTGCCTCCTAAGAGGAACCCAACAATAACATGACCTCCCTTCTGTAGGCCCCATTTCTCCTTTTTGGGGCAGGCCACCCTTCCCAGGCTGGGCTGAGAGGGCTGGGTGGACTGGGGACTAAGTCCACAAGGGATGATATACCTGACAGTGAGTGATGCGGAGGGGCCACCTTCACCATGCTGCCTATTGCCCACTTCAGAAATGCTACACTCCCCGCTGCCCTGTACTGGTGGCAAACCCAGTGGGGACACTCCAGATGTCTTCATCAGCTACCGCCGGAACTCAGGTTCCCAGCTGGCCAGGTGAGGCGGGGCGGGCAGGCAGTGGTGGGGCATGGGGACAAGGCTGTGGCACCGACACAGGACCTACTTGCAGCCTCCTGAAGGTGCACCTGCAGCTGCATGGCTTCAGTGTCTTCATTGATGTGGAGAAGCTGGAAGCAGGCAAGTTCGAGGACAAACTCATCCAGAGTGTCATGGGTGCCCGCAACTTTGTGCTGGTGCTGTCACCTGGAGCACTGGACAAGTGCATGCAAGACCATGACTGCAAGGATTGGGTGCATAAGGTAGGTGCCCGTCTATGCCTCTGCGGTCCCAGCATTGGCCCGTGGTCCAGAAGATAGGGTCGTCTTCTATTCCTTCTTGTCTGCACATCGCAGCACACTTAGCCCTGAAGCACCTCCTTGGCCCAGCTGGAAGTCAGGAACCACAGCTCTGACTGTAATAGGACTTTAGCAAACCACAAGGGACAAGAGACTAGGCTTTGGCTCTCTGAGCCTCAGTTTTCTTATCTGCACAGTGGGGTAACTTACCTGTTCCACTCACCTTGTAGAACTGTTGTGAGGATCAGAGAGAGATAAAAATGCTTTGAAAAATAACTTCCATGAGAGACAGGAAAGCATAGCGACAGGCAGAATGGAATAGTTGTTGAGAGCTCAAAACTGAGAGTTTGAATCCTGGCTCTGGCCTCGGGCAAGTTACTTAACCCCAATAAGCTTTGTATTTATTACTGGAAAGAGGGTATAATAATAGTATCTAACTCCCTAGAACATTGTTATAAGGATTAAAAAAGCTAAAATTTGTGAAGTGCTTAGCAGAATGGCTGGCACATAGTAACTGCTCAATAATGGTGGCAATTATTATTATTAATATAATTATTATAACTACTATATCTGTTTGATTCATCATTGTATTTTCAGTGCCTGACACATTGTAGGAACTTATTGAATACTAACAGAATGCATGGATGGATAGATCCATATTGCATCTTCAGGTTATTTTTTTTATTTTATTTTTTTTTTTTTTGAGACGGAGTCTCGCTCTGTCGCCCAGGCTGGAGTGCAGTGGCACAATCTCGGCTCACTGCAAGCTCCGCCTCCTGGGTTCACGCCATTCTCCTGCCTCAGCCTCTCCGAGTAGCTGGGACTACAGGCGCCCGCCACCACGCCTGGCTAATTTTTTTGTATTTTTTTAGTAGAGACGGGGTTTCACCGTGGTCTCGATCTCCTGACCTCGTGATCCGCCCGCCTCGGCCTCCCAAAGTGCTGGGATTACAAGCGTGAGCCACCGCGCCCGGCCATCTTCAGGTTATTAATCATTGATCAGTCAGTAGGAATTGGAGTTGGGGCTGAGGGATGCAGTAGTCATCTGAGAGACAGGATGAGACAAGCAGTCAACTCAGAGACAAGAATATGCCCACGGGGCCGGGCACAGTGGTTCACACCTGTAATCCCAGCACTTTGGGAGGCTGAGGCAGGAGGATCACTTGAGGTCAGGAGTTCGAGACCAGCCTGGGCAACATGGTGAAACCTTGTCTCTACTAAAAAAATACAAAAATTAGCCGGGCATGGTGGCACACACCTGTAATCCCAGCTACTCAGGAGACTGAGGCAGGGGAATCGCTTGGGCCCAGAAGGCGGAGATCGCACCACTGCACTCCAGCTTGGGCAATAGAGTGGGACCCTGTCTCAAAATGACTAGATCACATACAAGTTGGTGTAAATGCTGAGCCAGGTAAGCAAACCTCTTGCTTGCCACGGGGGTTTGGAGAAGGGAGAGAGCATCAAGGTGTCAACGAAAAGAGTCAAACTCTATGAGCGACCATGGCCCGTGACACAGCCCTCAGGAGACCCTGAGAACACGCGCCCAAAGTGGTCAGGGCACAGTCTGGTTTTATACATTTTTGGGAGACACGAGACATCAATCAATACATTTAAGATGTACATTGGTTTGGTTCAGAAAGGCAGGACAGCTCAAAGCAGGGGCTTCCAGGCTATAGGTAAATTTTAAATTTTTCTGGTTGATAATTAGTTGAGTTTATCTGAAGACCTGGGATCAATAGAAAGGAAATGTTTAGGTTAAGATAAAGGGTTGTGGAGACCAAGTTTTACTGTGCAGAGGAAGTTCTGAGGGCAGACTTCAGAGGGAGTAGGTTATAAAATGTTTCTTATCAGACTTAAAAGGGTGCCTGGCTCTTTGTTGATTATCTCCTGAGTCTAGAAAGAAAAAGAAAAAAATGGGGGGAAGGGGATTCTCTATAGAATGTGGCTTTTTCCCACAAGAGACAAACTTGTGGAGCAATTTCAAGATATGGCAGGGAAATATATTTGGGCTTAAAATATTTTTATTTCGGCCGGGCGCGGTGTCTCACGCTTGTAATCCCAGCACTTTGGGAGGCCGAGGCGGGCGGATCACGAGGTCAGGAGATCGAGACCACGGTGAAACCCCATCTCTACTAAAAATACAAAAAAAATTAGCTGGTCGTGGTGGCGGGCGCCTGTAGTCCCAGCTACTCGGAGAGGCTGAGGCAGGAGAATGGTGTGAACCCGGGAGGTGGAGCTTGCAGTGAGCCGAGATTGCGCCACTGCACTCCAGCCTGGGCGACAGAGCGAGACTCCGTCTCAAAAAAAAAAAAAAAAAAAAAAAAAAAGTCTGGGTAAGTGGAAGAGAAGGCATGCCAGGCCATGGTAACAGCATGAGCAAAGGAATAAAGGTAGGGAGGAGAACAGTGCTGAAAGCCCACATACATCTTGGGTACTGCTTTCTCCATATCACAGATGAAGAAACTGAGGCTCAGAAAAGTAGAATAATTTTCCCCTGGCTGCACTACTAGTGTAGAAGTCAGAAGAGCTAGGCTTCAAATTCCATCTATCTGACTCCAAGGCTCATCACTTTCCCAAGATCCACACTGCATTCTATGGCACAGATCTGAGGGGGTGTGAGGGGAGGTGATGGGGTAGCACTGGATTCAGTTGACACCAGAGATGATTGTCTGTATCTCTTCACAACTCCACATCCAGTGATGTCATGTTGGTAGCTTGACATCAGCCATGGTGGGAGTATACACCAAGGAAATTGGCAACCACTACAAATCAAAGTTTTGTTTGTTTGGTTGATTGGCTGGTTGGGTTTTCTTCCTCCATGAATAGCTGGTTATTATAAAGTTACCAGCACACCACTGGCTGGATAAAAACTATGGATACCAGGTAAAGGAGTGTCTAAAGGCAGGAGAAGACCTGTGCTTAAAGCACTGGAAATCAAGGAGCCCATGAAGGAGAAGATGCCAGGGCAGTGGGCTTTAGGATGAAGGCTCTGACACCGGAATGCAGTCCACATGGAGTGTGGAGTCAAGTCCCAGAGGCCATGTAGGAGAGGCTGAGTACTAGGCCTGGTTTGGGGAGGGGCACTGGGCCAGGTGAGCATCCAGGAAGAACGTGGCTGATAACCTAGAGCAGGTGGCAGGCAGCCTTTTGAGAGGAAGAGAAGAGTGTCTGTGAGCTCCATGAGACTTCAGACCTTGCCTCATTCATCTGTGTCCCTGGTGCCTAAAACCATGCATGGTACAAAGGAGGCTCTATGCGATTGCACCAAAAAAAAAAAAAAAAAAGAGAGAGAGGCTGTAGAGGAGTTTATAGAACAATTGAATCAATGATTAAGCAGACAAGTGATACTGATGAAGCTGAGATGCCATGCCTGGGAGAGCCATACATATCTAGTAGATTTAACAGCTTAGAGGACTTGACTCCATTTTTTTTTTTTCTTCCAGTAGAGATAGGGTTTTGCTATGTCACCCAGGCTGGTCTCGAACTCCTGAGCTCAAGCCTGGAGTTCAGTGCCTGCCTCAGCCTCCCAGAGTTCTGAGATTAGAGGCATGAGCCCCTGTGCCCAGCCAGAGGACTTGACTCTAATTGTTTTCGTTCTCAACCAGCTAGGTGATCCTGAACAAACTATTATCCCTTTCTTTTATTTATTATTATTATTATTTTTTTTTTTTTTTTTGAGATGCAGTCTTGGTCTATCACCAGGCTGGAGTGCAGTGGTGAGATCGCGGTCAGCTCACTGCAACCTCCGCCTCCCGGGTTCAAGTGATTCCCCTGCCTCAACCTCCTGAGTAGCTGGGACTACAGTCACAGGCCACCATGTCCGGCTAATTTATATATATATATTTTTTAGTAGAGACGGGGTTTCACCATCTTGGCCAAGATGGTCTCAATTTCCTGACCTCGTGATCCGCCCGCCTTGACCTCCCAAAGTGCCGGGATTACAGGCATGAATCACCGCACCTGGCGGCCATTATCCCTTTCTTGGCCAGCCTCTGAATCTGTGCGATGAACAATTTGTACTGTCTGGTTTTGTATAATTCTGGATGAAACAAATGTCTAAAGATTTCCAGATAAACTGCTGCAGGGTCAGGATTCATTCCAATGCTCAGCAGAGAGGCAGCAGGGCTTGGCTGAAACAGCCTGGACTTGGACTCTCGAGGCTTGCGTCAGAGGACGGGCCCCTCGTGGGCGGGGCGTATGTGTGGCTTAGGACGAAATCCCTTCCTCTCTGGGCTTTTTTCTCTCCATCTGTAAAATGGAGCGGCTCCCCAGGAAGCCAGTCAAGGACGAAGTTAACGCATGTTCTTTCCCCAGAAAGGCTCCACTTCCCAAGAATGCTTGGCACCCCTTGTCGTCCCAGCAGATGGCAAAGAGGTGGGAGGAGCCTTTGTCTTGGACCCGCCCCAGAGGCGCAGTCATCCCTCTTTGGTTGTTTCTGGTGCTTAATTGCCTCTGGTTTTAAAACTCCTTTCCCTGAAGCCACATTAGTGGGTAATCAATATGGAAAACCACAAGCGAACTGCACTCAAGAAAGTAAAATCCCTTTGGTTCCCTTTTGAGAGGAAGAAAAACATTCAATAAGCACTTATGGAACCCGATTAATAGCAAATAATTCCTCAGAACAACGCTTTGAGGTAGGTTTTATTATCCCCACTTTACAGAAGAGGAAATAATAACACCTATTACGTATTAAGCATACACTGTATGCTAAGCGCTGTTCTAATTACTTGCCATGGAATGTTGCGCTTATTCCATGGAACAATCCTGATGATAGGGACTATCATTAATCCATTATATATTAGAAAACAGAGGAACAGGTGTGGTAGTGCAGGCCTGTGATCCCAACACTTTGGGATGCTAAGGTGGGAGGATCACTTGAGGCCAGGAGTTTGAGACCAGCCTGGGCAACATGGTGAAACCCCATCTCTACTAAAAAATACAAAAAATTAGCCGGACGTGGTGGCACACGCCTGTGGTCCCAGCTACTTGGGAGGCTGAGGTGGGAGGATGGCTTGAGCCCAGGAGGTTGAGGCTGCAGTGAGCCTTGATGGTGCCACTGCCCTCCAGCCTGGGCAAAAAGTGAGATCCTGTTCCCCTGCCCCCCATCAAAAAAAAAAAAGAAAGAAAGAAAAGAGAAGACAGAGACTTTGAGAACCTATTATTTTTGCCTCAGGTCGTAGAGCCTGTATCAGAGACTCAATGCGAACCCTGATTTGATGATTCCAGAGTGCAGCCCTAACTGCTGTGCTATGTTTTCTCATTCATTCATTCATTCATTCATCCATCCATTAAATATTTAGCAAGGGCTAACTATAAGGGCTTTGTGAAAGATGCTGAGATGTAAGGTCAGTGAAAAATAGATATGATCCCTCATGTCTGGCAGAGAAGACAAATACTGAGTAATTTACCCATTAATTAATTAAAATTTGCAACTATAATATGTTCTGCAGAGCCTACAATAGGGGAACTGACTTGGTCAGGGCAGTGGGAGACAACTGCCCTGTGTAAGAGTTGATTGAGCTCAGATCAGAAAAATGAATGGGCATTATCAATGGGGAAGGACAAGGAAGCCTATTTTGTGTGTCTGGGAGGACAGGGCAGGGGTAGAGTTTGAGAAGTGGACTGTGGCCAACCACATAGGGCCTCACAGGCCACATGAAGGAGTTTGGACTTTATTCTAAGACCATGCAAAGTCTTGAAGAATTTTAAGTAGGGGGTGACAGGATCTAATTTGTCAGATGTGCATTTTGCAAATATTAGCTACATGAAAGGGCACTGTGGAGAGTGAATTAGAGAAGACAAGGGTGGATGAGGAAAGACTGGTGGGGGCTTAAAGATAATGGGGATTGGAAGAGGGTGGTAGTGGGGTGGAGGTAGGGAAAAATGGTGGATTTGAGAAATAAGTAAGGAGTACAATTGCAGGGCACATGATGGATCAACCTGTATGCAGGAGTGTGATGTTTTTCTTCTGACACCAAATTGTTTGGGGTTTTTCCCACACTAACCACTAATTCTCCAACTTTCCAACACCAACTGGGTATCCCACAATTTAATTCAATTCTGAAATGTCAGTCACGAGGCCCAGGTCCCCAGGCTACCACATTTCTGTTTGATTTGGCTACAGATTTCAGGGTTCCCATGACACCCCAAGGTTCAATTTGCTAGAATGTTTCTTTTTTTTTTTTTTTTTTTTTTTTGAGACGGAGTCTCGCTCTGTCGCCCTGGCTGGAGTGCAGTGGCGCAATCTCGGCTCACTGCAAGCTCCGCCTCCCGGGTTCACGCCATTCTCCTGCCTCAGCCTCTCCAAGTAGCTGGGACTACAGATGCCCGCCACCACGCCCGGCTAATTTTTTGTATTTTTTAGTAGAGACGGGGTTTCACTGTGTTAGCCAGGATGGCCTCGATCTCCTGACCTCGTGATCCGCCTGCCTCGGCCTCCCAAAGTGCTGGGATTACAAGCGTGAGCCACCGCGCCCGGCCAATTTGCTAGAATGACTCACAGAACTTAGGAAAGCACTTCACTTACTATTAGTTGTTTATTATGTCAACCTTAAATCATGAGATTCAGAAAATAAGACTAAGTATAGAGTTTCTTTGAGTGCAAAGTTTGAGAATAGCCACCCAGGAAGCATTGACTCCAAAGGAATGGGGTGAGCATTCCAAACTGGGGAAGTTAAGGTTTCACTTCCACAGGCAAAGAGAGAGGAATTTTAGCAGGACTACAACATTTTCCATACAAGACCAGTGCATATGTTACAGTGCTTTGATTGGTTATAGACTGCTACATTCCAAGGAAGATGACCTTATTACCCCCTGAGGAGGGGTGGTGATCTGAGTGGGGATCTAAGGGAGTCTTATCTCTGGTGTCATTTGGTCTTCCTAAGTAATTACAGAAAAAAAAAAAAATAGGTAGAAGTAAAAAAAAAAAAAATAGGTGGAAGTTGCAGCTGCATGCCTCATGACTCAGGCTACACAGACAAATTCCTGTCAAGGCTCAGAATAATTTAAAGTTCCAAGAGCTTTAGGTTTGATTTAACAAAGCTTGAATAATAATAATAAATAATATTATTAATCTCAAAATCCTGGGCTCAAGTGATCATCCTGCCTCAGCCTCCCAAAGTGTTGGGATTACAGGCGTGACCCACCATGCCCAGCTGAATTATTTAATGTCACAATTATAAAGGACACAGCTCAAGAATAGCCAAATGAGGCCGGGCGCGGTGGCTCACGCTTGTAATCCCAGCACTTTGGGAGGCCGAGGCGGGCGGATCACGAGGTCAGGAGATCGAGACCCCGTCTCTACTAAAAAAATACAAAAAATTAGCCGGGCGTGGTGGCGGACGCCTGTAGTCCCAGCTACTCGGAGAGGCTGAGGCAGGAGAATGGCGAGAACCCGGGAGGCGGAGCTTGCAGTGAGCCGAGATTGCGCCACTGCACTCCAGCCTGGGCGACAGAGCGAGACTCCGTCTCAAAAAAAAAAAAAAAAAAAAAAAAAAAAAAAAAAAAAAGAATAGCCAAATGGAAGAGATACATAGGATCTCTATGTATGGAGGGTAGAGGTGTGGATGCCATGCCTTCTACCACCTTCCCAGCACCTACACCCTTTTAGCAACCTGGAGGCTCTTCAAAACCCCTTGTTTCAGGGTTTTTATGGAGGTTCCATTATGTAGGCATGATTGATTAACTCACTGGCCATTGGTGATCGAACTCAATCTCCAGCACCTCTCTGGAGGCTGGGAGGTGGGGCTGAAAGTTCCAATCCTCTAATCATGCCCTGGTCTCCCTGGTGACCAGCCCTCTTCCTGCAGCTATCTAGGCTACCCCCATAGCACCCCCCAGGCCCCCAGTGGGGAATCAACTCTTTAGCATACAAAGACACTCATCACTCAAGAGATTCCAAGGGTTTTAGGAGCTCTGTGCCAGGAACTCTGGGCAAAGACAAAATATTTATTTTTTATTATACTACAAGGGTTAAGGTAGACATCAAGGTGGGCATCAGGACTGGTGTCCTGCCCTGGGCCCAGCCTCGGGCTAGTGGCCGTCCCAGCACCTGCCTGGTTACAAGGGTCCCTAGATGGGTACAGGGGTATCTTCCTCCTTTCCTTTCTTTCTCCAGGAGATTGTGACTGCTTTAAGCTGTGGCAAGAACATTGTGCCCATAATTGATGGCTTCGAGTGGCCTGAGCCCCAGGTCCTGCCTGAGGACATGCAGGCTGTGCTTACTTTCAACGGTATCAAGTGAGCCCCAGGGCCCTGGGACCAGGGGGGTAGGGTACAAATCACCATGACAGGCAGAGTGTGGGCAAACAGCTGACTAGCAGCTCCCTCTGCCCAGCTGTCTGACCCACATGGCTCCTGTGCCCACAGGTGGTCCCACGAATACCAGGAGGCCACCATTGAGAAGATCATCCGCTTCCTGCAGGGCCGCTCCTCTCGGGACTCATCTGCAGGCTCTGACACCAGTTTGGAGGGTGCTGCACCCATGGGTCCGACCTAACCAGTCCCCAGTTCCCCAGCCCTGCTGTGACTTCCATTTCCGTCGTCCCTTCTGAAGGAGCAGCTCCTGAAACCGGCCTCCCTGGGCTGAGACAACCTGGGCTCTTCTTAGGAAATGGCTCTCCCTCTCCCTGTCCCCCACCCTCGTGGCCCACCTCCAACCCACTTTCCTCAGAATCTGGAGAGGGAAGGGAAGTCAGGCTTGGGCGCGGGAGGTTAGAAGTCCTCCAGGCCCTGCCATTGGGTTGTCTGTCTCCGTCATGGGAAGGGTCCCTGCTCAGTTCCGGAGACACTGGAGTTGGGGTGGGGGTGGTTCTGCATTCCCTTCTCCTGCTCTGAGAGCAGCCAGCTTGAGGAGGATGAAGGAAGGCGGCCTCAGGCAGGAATTAAGGCAATGCCCAGGCGGGCCTGGGCACTGTATTCTGAGCGAGGGCCTGGGCCCAGGAGCCAGCCAGGGATGAGTGCCGCCATGGCTCTCCACTCAGACTGTGCGTGGCCCCTGCACTTACAACTTCCTGCCGCTCTGTGGCCTTGCCCTGTAATCACTCAGTGCCCTTAGCCAGCCTGACTAGGTCCCAGATCCCCTACAGCTTCCTTCGGTGTGATATCTTTTGCCACATCCAGGGCGAGGGTTGAGGCAAACCAGCCCTCCCTCTGACTTCCTTGTCGCTGCAGCCAGCTTTGCTGCGCTTGCTGGTGCACAGGAGCCTCCTGTTTGGGCCTGGGTCTGGGCATGGGTAAGCCGTGCCTCAAAGCCCACCCTACCCCATGCCTTGGTGCTGTGCCTCAGGCTCCTTCCTGGTCTGGCCCAGCTGGCTTCCCCAGCCCCTCAGCCATCCGGGGCTACCCACTGCTTGCTCAGGGACCAGGCAGCCCCCATGGCAGTAAAAGCAGCCTGGACAGAACCTGCAGCTCTGTGGAAAGAGGCAAAGTCCTGAAAAGGCAAAGGGTTTTCACCTAGGACAGCTTCTCCAACTTTAACGTGCATCCAAGTCACCTGGGTATGTTGTTAAAATCAGGAGATCTGGGGTGGGGCCTAGGACTCTGCATTTCTTACAGATTCCCAGGTGAGCTGATGCTGGTGGTTAAGGCTAGCAAATCTCTAAAGCACGAAGCCTTCACAAATCTTTGCCATTTCCCAAACACTCCACTCCATGGTCTCCAGTCATCAGAGCAACTCTACCTGGTATTCTCATCCCCATTTTACAGATAATGACACTGAGGCTCAGAAAGGTTGAGGATAAGCCCAGTTTCCTGTCATTAGTGGCAGCCCCAGATCCAGACCTACGCCTCCTGGCACCCAGTCCACTGGCAGTGGAATTGCTCTCCTGAGAATCATTCTGAGGCTGGGCTATTGCTTCTCCCTTGTTTCAAAGAATCTAGCAGCGGGGGATAGGATTTTGCAACAAAAAGCTGACCCAGAGGCCATACAGAGCAGGAATATCCCGTTGCCCCCTCCTCCACTGGGTTCAGAGGGCAAGAAAGTACCCTCCAGTAAACCCAGGCTCCAGGCCGTGGGGGCTGCTGAAGGCTCTTTCCCCGCAAGGGCCAGGTGTTGACACCTTAAGGCTGGCTGCGCCCCCAGCCCCACTCTTGGCTGTGCTGGCCAGGTGACTCCTAGTTCTTGGCCACATCATCAGAAAGTCAAAGGTCTCACTCCACGTTTGGGGCTCCTTCCTTACACTCCCCTCCCTGCCAGAGTCTGTCTTGGCCAGTGCCAGCCTCGATGCTTTGGTTTTGACCCCACCTGATCCTCCTTTCCTCATGCAGCACAAGTGCTCACTGGGGCCAGAGCCAGGGCATGGATATGACACGCAGGACAGCCTGGACACTGCCCACAGGACAGCATCAATAACAATACAGTGTCTGAGTATCTCCAGGGGATGATTTCTGGCTCTTTGTCTCCAATCAGTCCCACTCCCTCCTGAGGTCCCCATGGGCAGGATTCAGAGAGGTTTCCTGCCTTTTATTTCTGTTTGGTGTACTCTCCACTGTTGTCCACCGCTGTGTGTGGCCTTCTGGTTGACCTCTGCCCGATCTTCTGTCTTTCTGGGGGAATCAGAGTCCAGCATCCAGCCCCAGCTGGAACAGCTGAAGTCACAAGCCTCCCCTAAGCCAAGGCCAGTGTGTTCAGAGGTGACTGCCACCAATACTAGGACAAACACAGCTCAGATCACCAGGTCGAGCACCTGGGCCTGGCTTCTCCTGAGACAGAGGACTCAGAAGTGGCCTTTCCTCCAAAGCCTGCTCAGACACAGGTCTGTAGGGCCAGGGTGTTCTGCTTGGCTGGGCTGCAGCTGCTACCCCCCATTTGGGGCTGTCAGCCAGATCCTCTCCCCACTCTCCCCAAGGGCCAAGAACTGCTCAGGGACATTAAAGGTCAAAAGTCCAGCCACACTCATTCATCCTTTCCCCAGGCCCATGAAGAAAGGCATCTCATTGTAGAATGTATGAGGAGGTGGGAAGGATCTCAGAGAATCAGCTAAGTTTCCTAACTCGTCCATCCAAATGTCATCACCACAATTCAACAATCTGGGGCATTGCTGATCTAGCCGTTCCTAGTGAGGCTTGCTCAAGGTTGCACAGCAAGTCAGTGGAAGCCCTGGCTGGCCCCACTTGGTACCAATCCACCAGGCAGCTCAGGGCTCCTGCCCAGCCCAGCAGCTTCTGTTGTCTGACGTATGGCAGGCAGACTGGGAGCAGGAAAACAGAGGACCGCAAAGCCCAAGGCACCAGAAGGTTTGTTTCAGTTTGCTGAAGCTGAGTGATAATGATTGGCACTCTTCAGCCCAGGGAGTGGGTAGGCCATAGCCAAGGATCGATTCCCCAACCACAGTGAAGGCAGCACTCTTCCTCCAGAGATCACCAAGCCCCCCTTACCTCCCTCCCTCCTTCCCAAGGCTGGCACTAACCAGGTACCACATTAGGAGTGGCTGGTGAGTGCTACACGTCGGGAACCTGGTTGGGGCTGTGCAGTTTGGGCTGGAAGGAGAGATGCCAGCCCTCGTGCTGCCTCTGGTCCCTGAAGTGTCACCTCTCTCAGGACCTCTCCTCTGACCTGTGGGGTTATAAGTGATGGATGGCAGAAAGGGAGAACTGACTCCTGTCCCAAATAGCTCCCCTGCCACCTGTCCTGCAGTGGGCCTGTGTGGGTTATGATTCTAGATCCTAGTCAGAGGCTGGGTCAGCTGTGGATGGGGTGGTGCCTTGGTCTGTCTTGACTACCTCGTCCAAAGAGAGCACTGCCCTTAGACAAGAGCTGCTGGTCCTGCTGTGGGCTGGGCTCCCAGCTGCAGACCTCCAGTTGTTTGATGTTTACTTTGCTCCTCTTGCCCTCTGTCTTCTGGTCCAGGCAGATCAGGGGCTCTGGGGAAACTGCTGGAACTCAGGGTGAGGACCAGCCTTTTCCAGCATCCTGTGAGAGACCAGAGAGAGTTTGGATTTCACATGGGGAACCCTCAAGGCCTGTCTGGAGAAGTGACACAGGATTTACTGGGATGGGCTGGTCCAGGTAGCTCTCCTGAACCTCCTCCTTCCCCAAGCTGAGAAGCTGAGAGCTGGAGGACAATGTCCAGGGACATGCCTCTGGAAAATAACTTTTTTTTGTTAAGAGACAGGGTCTTGCTCTGTTATCCAGGCTGGAGGGCAGTGACACAATCATAGCTCACTGTACCCTTGAACTCCCGGACTCAAGTGATCCTCCTGCCTCAGCCTCCTTAGTAGCTGGGACTACCGGTGCATACCACCATGCTTGGCTAATTTTTTAAATTTTTTATACAGACAAGGTCTTGCTGTGTTGCCCAGGCTGATCTTGAATTCCTGGGCTCAAGTGGTCCTCCTGCCTCAGCCTCCCACAGGATCGAGATTACAGGCAGGAGCCTCCACACCCAGCCATGAAATATAATTCTTAATATCATACAGGAAAAAGTCAGCGGGTCAAGCAGCCTGTGGCCCAGCCACAACTAGCTGACAAAGCTCCCTGGCCTTCCCTTTAACACAGTTCTGCTGCCATAGTTCCATCTATAAAATGGGAATGGAGGGAAATAGGGGAACTGGGAGAGAGAACACAGCCTTGCCAAGCAGCAATGTTAGCCTGATGCTTCCTCCACCTAGCTTGCCACCTTGCCCTTGGAAAATGGCTCCTGGAGGATTAGGCAGCCATCTGCAAGGAGAGGGGCAACCTGGGACAAGACACCCAGAGGGTAAGGATTCCAGGAATGAAGCTGCCATTTCTGGTTGGGAGGAGAAGAGGAAACTTTTAAGAGAAAGGGCTCCATGATGAGCATGGGTTCAGGGCCCTGCATTACCCAATCAGAACGGCCGGGATGAGCAGGAGGCCAGCTCCCAGGAGGAAGGGGAACCCCTTCATAAAGTTCAGAGTGGCTGGGTAGAGTGAGTTGAAGATGCCGGAGGCCGTCAGCATGGCCAGGCTGTTCACACAGGCCACAGCAGAAAAGAGAGCACCTGTGAAGAAATAAATACCATACTCCGGAGTCTGAAAGGGCCATGTTCCAATTCTGGCACCACCACCTCACAGCTGTGTGACCGGGAGTAGTCACTTAACCTATGTCTCCCCTTCCTCACCAGTAAATCTTGCTACATCACATACTGTGACAAGGATTCAATAAGGTCGTATGTGGACAGTAGCTGCCACAGAGGGGCTACTAAACAAATGGCTGCTATTAAATCCACATTAAAAGTACATGTGATCTGACAGAACCCAGCACATAAAAGAAAAAAAGAGTACATGTGATATTGTCTGATGAAAGCTTGAAGGAAATGGCTTTTTTCTGGTTTATCCTCTTTGGAATCATCTCCTGTTTGGGATTAACTGCTGGTCTGATCAGTTCCAATATTCATAGCTGTGTCACCACTGAATAGCGTCTTATCCTTTGGGTTCCTGTTCCTCCTTCTGCTAAATAAGGATAATACCTATTTCCTAGATTGTGAGCAACATTAAGTTCACATGGAAATCACCCATCACTGGGCCTGGCCCCCTGGAAGTAGCTAGTTAGTAAGGGCTGTTCTTTTCTCGTGTTTCTCTTGACATCTCTGGGCACAGAGAAAGTGCTGGGAAAAAAAGTTTAGGTGAATGAATGAAGACACATGGATTCTGGGGACACCAGAACCCACAGTGGGCTCTGTGTGGTACCAGGGTCTCTGTCATCATCAGATCCTCTTTCCAGGACAGATGGAGAAAGAGGAATGTTTCCAGACTGGGGCATGAAGACCCAGAGGCTGGAGAAGCTGTTCTTTATAGATACACCAGGAGAACCCACAGTTTACAAAATGTGCAACAACCCAACAGAAGTTGAGATTAAATTCTGTCACATCTAGAGGGGCCTGTGATGTCATCAAGAGCAAACCACTCACATCACAGATGAAGAAACAGGCCCGTGGCAGGGCTCGGACTAAAACCCAAATCCTGAGACCAGCTGCTTTTAAACACAGACGTGGGTTTGCATCCTAGCTCCACCATTTACTGAGTAACCTTGGGTGAGCCAGTGTAACCCCCTGGGCCTCTGTTTCTTCATCTGTCAACTGTGGAAAATGAAACCCATGTCACAAGGTTGTTCACTTCTGGGCTTGTACATGCTGACCAGAGAAACAGGGAACTCTGGCATCATTACACCCATCTTACAGACAGAAAAGCTGAGGTCTGCAGAGAGTAAATCCTCTGCCCTGGTTATCCAGAAAGAACATAATTGTGCTCTGCTGACTGCAAATCCCAACCCTGCAGTTTGAAAATCCAAGGCGGCATGATCCTCTGCCCGTCGTGGGCAATTTCACAGAAGTGTGTTTGTCTTGGCCACTTACTTCTCCAGGGTGAGAGGGGGGAAGGCAAGCTGTTCCCCCAGCCATGGCTGCCCATCAGCCCGTTCCGGGCAGCACTGGGCATGAGGAACGAGACACAGGTGGGTCCTGACACTCACCTTGCTCTGTCTCTCTCACCAGCTTGGAGAGTTTAGCCCGGATGACAGGTGTGATGAGTAACGACAGGAAGAGCAACCCATATCCTGTGGAGAAATAAACACTCATCAGGAAAATGGGGCGGGGGAGAGGGGCGTCCAAGGGAAAGGCAGCAGAGCTCCTATCTGTATCCCATGTGGGGCTTAGGTTAGACCCAGGAAGAACTTCCTTGACGGTGAGGGTGGGGAGACAGTAGTCAAGGAGGAATGGAGACTGCCCTTGTCTGGGCTTGGCCACCTGCTAGCTCTCGTGAATGAATGCTAATTCCCATTGATTGCTTTCTTGTCTGAACCTCTTGTGGTCACAGCAGGCATCACCCACCCACTTGGCACTTAGTAGGGATATGGCAGGGCACAGAAAACAAGCATGGGCTTTGGAGTCAGCCCTGAGTTCAAAACCTGATGCCATTACATATTATCTGTGTGGCCTGGGGTACTTAACCTCTCTGAGCCTGACTCCCTGTATGAGGAAGATAATAAGGCCTTCATCACAGGATGGTTCTGAGGCATAGGAGGCTGAATAATGGTGCCCAATGGCATCAGATTCGTAGCCCTGGAACCTGTAAATACTACCTTATTTGGAAAATGGGTCTATGCAGGTGTGAAGTTAAGCCTCCTGAGAGAGCGGGGTTATCCTGGATTAGCAGGTTGGGCCCTAAATGCCATCACACATATCTTTATAAGAGGAAAGCAGACAGAGATTTGGCACCGACAGAATGGAGAAGGCACAAAGAGGAGGAGAGGCAATGTGAGCACAGAGGCAGAGACTGGTGATGGCCGCCCCAAGCCAAGGAATGCCAGCAGCCCCAGAAGCTGGAAGAAATGAGAAACACGTTCTCTCCTGGCGCCTTGCAAGGGAGCACTGCCTGCTGACTCCTTCCATTCAGCCCAGTGGTACTGACTTTGGACTTCTGGCCTCCAGAACTATGAGAGAATATGTTTCTGTTGTGTTAAGCCCCCAAGTTTGTGGTATTTCATTACAGCAATCTCAGGGAACCAATACATGAGGTAAAAAGGTAACATCTATGAAGAACATGGCATAGGGACATAGCAAATATGAGTTCCTTTTTCCTTTGCATTCAGTTATTTACAGGCTTCTTGTTTTCTTCATAACCATTTCTCTCCCTGTTCGATTGTCGACTCCTCAGCAAAACTACAAACTCCTACAGGACAGTGGGTCCTCCAAAGAAGGTATACGATGAGGCATCCAGGGCCCCTAGCAGTGTCAGGCCCCTCAAATCCCACTCTGTTGAGACCTCCCCCCAACCCAGAGCAATGACAGCATCTTTATCATCTCTGCATCCTCCAGGGCCATCAGCAGGAGGGAAAGGCTCTCTTCTGCTTAATTGTCAGACAAGCAGTTGAGTTAAGAAATCTGTGATTATTGTATTGTTGACTATACACAGCACATTTTAGGGCTCTGTCAAAATAAATCTGTCCCTTTAAAAAAAGTTAACTAAAGCCGGGCACAGTGGCTCATGCCTGTAATCCCAACACTTTGGGAGGCTGAGGCAGGTGGATCCTTGAGCTCAGGAGTTAGAGACCAGGACTGGGCAAAATGGTGAGGACCCCATCTCTATAAAAAGTACAAAAATTAGCAAGGTGTGGTAATGTGCACCAGTGGTCCCAGCTACTAGAGAGGCCAAGGTGGGAGGATCACTTGGGCCCGGGGGATGAGGCCGCAGTGAGCCATGATCGTGCCACTGCACTCTAGCCTGGGTGACAAAGCGAGACCCTGTCTCTAAATACGTCAATCAAATAAAAATTTTAAAAAGTTAACTTCCTCATTTACTGGCCTGTTGACCCTCTCCCACCAAAAAAAGAAGGGGAGGAAGTGAAGAGGGAAAGGAGAAGGAGGAAGAGGAGAAGAGGAACTGAAGCAGGAATTTCATATCTGTGGTCCGAGAAGACTGGTTTTTAAAAAACCCAAAGAAGCTGACTAAGGGTGTTTGAGGTGGGTCCTGTGATTCTTATCAGAGAAGTGAGTACCAAGGCATTAATGGCATGGACTTTGTTTAAGAACATATGAATAGGCTGTGGGAGGCCAAGGGGTAAAGCAATTAGCGTATGAGCCACACTTTTGTCTTTTGCTCTATATTACTAACAATATTAATGGCTGATAACAGTGGGTTAATTACTTTAGCTACTGAAGGTCCGTATTTTCCATGTATCAAAGATGGCATTTTTGAGGGATTTCTTAGTCGCCTGTCCTCCAGTGCAGGCTGGGGGCATAACTATGTTTCCAAAGACACAGGAATGAACCACATCTGGGGGCAGTGAGTGGCTGGCCCCCAGTTCTTACCCAGTGCCTCTGGGACAAGCTGTCCCTGAGCCCACACACTTTACCTGTGAACATGAGAGGCGTGATGGTGGCAAAGGCAAAGACCACCATCCCCAGGATGTTGAAGGCCAGGCCGATCTCAGCCACCCAGGCGTCGGCCAGGCAGTACTGCAGGAGCTTCAGGGCCAGCAGGCTGGTGAGGTAGGGGAGATACTGAGCTGCAGAACCATAGCCGATTAGTTTGGAGTCCCAGCAGAGGGGTGTGCTTAGTTCATACAGAGTTAAGATGTCCTGGGCCCCAAAGTGCACAGTGATCACCACGAAGATGGCCAGTGAGTAGAGGGCTAAATGTTTCCTGGACTTCTCTGGGGCGGGAGCCACATAGAGCTGGACAATGGATCGGTGGTGACGGAACGTGAAGAGCCGGGTGGACTTTGGCTCCTTTAAGGTCTCACCAAAGCAGAAAGCTGCATAGAGAGTCATGGCTATCAGCAAGGCCAAGGCCAGCCAGAAGGGGTTGGCATAACCCTGGGCCCGGAGCCAGTGGCCCCCGAGGAGGCTTGCCAGCATCCCAGCCACCCCGATGCTGGCTTCCAGCAGGGCCATCCGGAAGGTGCGGCTGCGGCTGGAGCTGACATCTGCCACGGACGCAAAGCTAGCAGCCAGAAGGCCACCGAAGTCGCCGAGAAGGGCACAAAGGATGCGACCCAGCACGAAGTAGCCGACGTGGAGCTGCAACTGCACCACAAAAACGGACACTAGGGCCTGGAGCAGCAGGCCCAGCGAGGCCAGCACTAGCAGCGGGCGGCGGCCCACACCGTCGCTCCAAGCTCCCAGCAGGGTGGACGAGAAGAGCCCCACCAGGAAGCCGCCCACGTTCATGTAGAGGGTCCAGTGGGAGGTAAGGGTCTCCACTTCCTGTAGGGGCACAATGACCAGGGTGCGGTTCCTCACTCTGGGTTGCCCAATCCCCAAATCCTCGCCATCCCGGGAGCTACAGGGATGAGGACTTGCTTTGGAGCCCTAAACCTCAGAGAATCTTAGCACAACTTTCAAAATCTGCCAGTGGAGAGGGGGAAGGACATGGACCAAGGCCCCATTCCCTTTCCTTTCCCCCCCTTTTGTTAACCTGCAAGGCCAGACTTTAGCTCAACTTTTCGCATCCCACACGCTGAGGTTCTCGGTCAGGCACCTTTGCTCTGGTCCCGCCCACCATCCAAAATGCGCCCTCCCTCTAGTTACCCGCCACTACCGTTATGCAGGCCCCGCCCCTCCGCTGCCCCCACGCTCCAGCCCAGGGCCCTCCCCCTGCCAGGCTCCTCGCCGCCCCGCTACCTGCATGGTGGGGTCCGCGCTGCGGTTGCTGCAGCCCCCCCTTTGGCGGGTGCCATTGTAGCCGAGGTCGGCGCTGAAGCGGTGCCACAGATACTGCGTGGTGAGCGGGCCCTGCAGGACCAAGGCAAAGTTGGCCAGGAAGACCAGCGGCTCTACCGGGCCCTGGCACAGCACTGCAGCCGCAGGGCGGGCGCGGGGCTTTTCCGGGGGGCTCGCGCTCCCCTCCATGTGTGTGCGCGGCGGGGCTGTCGCCAGGCGGGCGGCGGGGCGCGCGCGCGACTCGCTGCCTGGGACCAGCAACGCGTGGCGCGGGGCTTGCGCTGTCTGCGCCTGCGCCCGGTGTCCCTCTTTAAATGTCCGGCGGGGAGGGGCCTGTGACCTGAGGCCACCGGACTCTCGCCGCGGGTGCACCTGGCTGGGCGTGGGCCGGCGAGAGGCCCTGCACCCCCAGCCCGCGGGATGACTTCACTTGTAAAGTGTGCATAGACACCGCCCTGCAGCCCTCCTTCCAGGCCCAGACACACCACAAATAGCAAGAATATCAACAATTAACATGTATTGACCACTTACTATGTGCTGGGCACGGTATTAAACCCTTTTTGTGCGTTGGTCTCCCGATAACTTTACAGGCTAGCCGATATTAACCATCGCTATCTACCGTTGAGGAAACGAGGTCAGCGGGTACTCAAGGCAGAGCTGGAAGAGCACATGACTCCTGATGCTGCTGATGTTCTGCACTGTAACAGAAAGGCAGCTGGAGAGGATCAGAGTGGGCTGAGCCCAGCTGCCTGGGTTGGAACACCTAGGCTCTGCCACTACCTTGGGCATGCCACTTACCGCCCTGAGCCTCTGTTTTTTCGTCTGTAAAATGGAGTTGCTAACAAAACATGTCTCAAAAAGTTGTGGAAAAACAGTGTCTGGTATATTCAAAGTGCTATTATTGTTATTAACAGGCTGTCACGTCTGGGAGTGGTGGCTTACACCTGTAATCCCAGCCCTTGGGGAGGCTGAGGCGCATGGATCGCTTGAGCCCAGGAGTTTGAGACCAACCTGGGCAACATGGTAAAACCCTGTCTCTACAAAAAATACACAAAAATTAGCCAGGTGTAGTAGCAGATACCTGTAGTCCCAGGTACTCGGGAAGCTGAGGTGGGAGGATCAATTGAGCCCGGGAGGCAGAGGTAGCAGTGAGCTGAGATCGCACCACTGTACTCCAGCCTGGGTGACACAGCAAGACCCTGTCTCAAAAAATATAAAATAAAAATAAAATAAAAAACAAGCTGTCACTTGCTCCACTCCTGCCCTAGGATCTTTTCCTGGGAAACTAGTCTTGTTTCTGGGGTCAGGCAGGTCCTGGCTCTGCTGTTCCCTTATAGGAGAAGATGGGGGAGGGCCTGGGAGGCCCTTGGGTGTGAACCTATGCTCCTGGGTGGCTCCCATTATAGGAATTAGGCCAGAAGGCAGTCACCTGCTCTGCTGCTGAGGAGGTCAGACCCTCTCTGGGCCTCTGTTTTATTGCCTGTAAAAAGGAACAGCACTACCTGTCTTACTCTCCTATCTTTCATTCAACTCATTTACTGAGTGCCCCTTACGTGCCAGGCACTGTGCTGGGGGACTCCGGGACCACAACAGTAAAGGAAATAGCCAAAGCCCTCACCAGGCCCGTTAGTTTCTAGAATGGTGGGAGAGGAAAAATAAGCAAAGAATCCTACTAACTGACATAAAATTCCAACCGTGGAAAATAGTTTCGAACTCCAAGGGTGCTAATTCAGGGCTGGAGGTGGGGGGAGCAGAATCAGGAAAGGCCACCTTCCCTGAGAACAGAGCAGCTGAGTGGGTTTCTGGAGGCAGGTCCTGACAGGCCTGATTCTTGGGAGGATGGATGGCTCCATTTCTGGCCACTGTGACTGTGCCTGGGCTTGTTGGAGCTTGTTAGCTACCCCACCTCCCCTGAGCCAGGAGTCTGAGACTCAGGATGGGTAGGTGCTGGCTAGATACTAGTGAACTGAATAACCTCCCCCTGCAAGCTGCCCCCACCTGTGATCCCCTAGAGAGAGGAAATTCCACATTAAACATTCAAGCCTCTGGACTGGCTCCACTCTCCTCCCTCCCCTTCCAAGCCCTCCCTACCTCTTACACAAAAGCTTGGCCCAGTTAGGTCAGCTGCACTGAGGGAGGGGTACTTGGCTAAATCCTTGGAATTATTTCTTAGATAAAGAACTAAGGCTAGGAGAGGCCAAGGTCCCTCATCAGGAATGGGGCAGGGTGTGGCTCATCCCAGCGCCAGAGTCTGCAGTACCCACTAGGGTAGAGGTCTTTTCTAACTCCTTGAAAACAGCTGCAGTCTGGTCACTGGCCTGTTCAGAACCATTCTGTGCTTTCCATTTTGCTCAGTGAGAGCCAAGTCTTCATGAGGGCCCTGAGGCCACCTACCTCTTCTCTGTCCCTCTCCCCTGCTCTGTCCCCCTCACTCCCTGTGCTCAAGCCATGCTGGCCTCCCACTTTACGGCCTTTACACTTGCCATAACTTCTACCTAGAATGCTCTTCTCCCGGATATCCGCCTGGCCGGCTCCCTCACTTCCTTCAAGTCTCTACTAAAATGTTACCTGACCCTCCTATATAAGCAACTTCCCTCCTTCCTTGCCTCCTGGCACTCCTTAATCCTTTTCCCTGTTTCATTTTTTTCCGTAGTGTTTATCACCATCTGAATTATAACTTTCTGGTTTCTTTGTTGTCCATCTCCCTTTACTAGAGGTCATGACGGCAGGGACTTTGTTTTCATCACTACCATATCCCCAGCACCTAGAATAGTGCCTGGCGTGTGGTAGATGCTCAAAAGACGATCATTGAATGAATTCTTCTCAGTCTCAAGGAGAGGAGATTCCGCAGCTGGAGCCCCAGAGCATGTGGAGAGGGTTGCCAATGTTGAGCTGCACTGTGGAGTCCAGAGCCCAAGAATCTCCACCTAGAAGGAAGCTGAGAAATCACATCTCCACGCATCCAACCATTTAAAAGACAGGGAAACTGAGGTCCAGAGGGAAAGGTGACTTACCCAGAGACAGCTAAAAAGTCCTGCCTGTCAAATTTCTACAGGAAAGAAGAAGCTACTGCAAAGGAAAAGTAGACTTATTTCCATCAGAACATAAAGCCTTAATTCAAAGGCAAATGACAAACAAAGTAGGACAAAATCTTTCTTTTAAAATATGGCCAAGTGCAGTGGCTCATGCCTGTAATCCCAGGACTTTGGGAGGCCGAGGCGGTGGATCACCTGAGGTCAGGCATTTGAGACCAGCCTCAACATGGAGAAACCCCATCTCTACTAAAAATACAAAATTAGCCGGGGGCTAATTTTGGTGGCGCATGCCTGTAATCCCAGCTACTTGGGAGGCTAAGGCAGGAGAATTGCTTGAACCCGGAAGGCAGAGGTTGCGGTGAGCCGAGATCATACCATTGCACTCCAGCCTGGGCAACAAGAGCGAAGCTCTGTCTCAAAAATTAAAATAAAATAAAATAAAGTATGACAAAGGGTTACTTTTTTTTTTTTTTTGAGACGGAGTCTTGCTCTGTCGCCCAGGCTGGAGTGCAGTGGCGCAATCTCGGCTCACTGCAAGCTCCGCCTCCCGGGTTCACGCCATTCTCCTGCCTCAGCCTCTCCGAGTAGCTGGGACTACAGGCGCCCGCCACCACGCCCGGCTAATTTTTTTGTATTTTTTGTAGAGATGGGGTTTCACCGTGGTCTCGATCTCCTGACCTCGTGATCCGCCCGCCTCGGCCTCCCAAAGTGCTGGGATTACAAGCATGAGCCACCGCGCCCGGCCTAAGGGTTACTATTTTATTTATTTTTTTTTTTTTATTTTATTTTTTTTTTTTTGAGACGGAGTCTTGCTCTGTCGCCCAGGCTGGAGTGCAGTGGCGCGATCTCAGCTCACTGCAAGCTCCGCCTCCCGGGTTCACACCATTCTTCTGGCTCAGCCTCCCGAGTAGCTGGGACTACAGGCGCCCGCCAACATGCCCGGCTAATTTTTTGTATTTTTAGTAGAGACGGGGTTTCACCGTGTTAGCCAGGATGGCCTCGATCTCCTGACCGCCCGCCTCGGCCTCCCAAAGTGCTGGGATTACAGGCTTGAGCCACCGCGCCCGGCCAGGGTTACTATTTTAACTATATGTGATAATAACCTGAAGATCCCTCCCTCAGTAAACAGATAAAAACCAAGCACTGAGAAGTTGTAACACAGAACATGCATGTGAGACACACAAATGAACTCTTCTGCAGCTTCCGAATAGTGAGAAAAACACTGTGCCTTTGATCTTGTTCTTTGCAGCCAACACATTAGCAATGATTTTGTTTAAAATGAGAATGCTCAAAGCTGGTAAGGCTACAGTGAAACAAACACTGCTGAAGGAGTGTAAAGACACCCTTTCAGGAAAAAATTTGGTAGCCTTTAATCAAGACCCTTGAAGCCTCTAATTCTACAGGTAGGTCTCTATCTAAAGGAAATACTCTCAAGTACAGAAAAAAAGCCTTATGTGCTAAGATATCCTCCATAACATTATATTGACAAGAGTAAAAAAAAAAAAGAAAAAAGATAAACAACCTACGTGTCCAACAGTAGCGAAATGGCTGAGTAAATTATAGTCTATCCACTCCATGAATATGAGTCATTAAAATGATAAGTTAACGGCCGGGCGCGGTGGCTCACGCCTGTAATCCCAGCACTTTGGGAGGCCGAGGCGGGCGGATCACGAGGTCAGGAGATCGAGACCATCCTGGCTAACACGGTGAAACCCCGTCTCTACTAAAAATACAAAAAATTAGCCGGGCGAGGTGGCAGGCGCCTGTAGTCCCAGCTACGCGGGAGGCTGAGGCAGGAGAATGGCGTGAACCCGGGAGGCGGAGCCTGCAGTGAGCCGAGATTGCGCCACTGCACTCCAGCCTGGGCGACAAAGCGAGACTCCGTCTCAAAAAAAAAAAAAAAAAAAATAAGTTCAAAGAGATTATAATAATACGGAAAACTGCTTACATAATAATTTGTACGTGGAAAAAACAGAGAGCTTGTTTATGTGGTATGGTCATAGGCATAGAAAAGAATTGCACTGAGTAAAGACTGCAAACCATGGCACCAATATATCAACAGAAGTCCTCTCTGCGTGGTAGTAGGGTTAGGTAAGATTTTCTTTTCTTATGTTTAAAATGTTTTCAACCCTTCTGATATAAACAGATATAAACGTATGTTTTAATCATGGAAAACATAAAAATTTTAAAAATCTGATGATACTCCTCTCCTTCAAATGTATTCTGGCTCAATTGCCAAATATCAGCTTCATGCTCCTTGATGTTCCAGAGATATCACTACGAGCTGACTTTTATTGAAGCAGGCAGCACCATACTGAGGGCATTACATACATTATCTTACCGAATCCTGACTACAACCTTATGAGATAGGTATTACAATTTTTTTTCTTTGAGGTGGAGTTTCACTCTTGTTGCCCAGTCTGGAGTGCAATGGCGTGATCTCGGCTCACTGCAATCTCTGCCTCCCAGGTTCAAGTGATTCTCCTGCCTCGGCTTCCCAAGTAGCTGGGATTACAGGCATGTGCCAGAACACCTGGCTAATTTTGTATTTTTAGTAGAGACAGGGTTTCACCATGTTGGTCAAGCTGGTGTCGAACCGCTGACCTCAAGTGATCGGTCCATCTCGGCCTCCCAAGTGCTGGGATTACAGGTGTGAGCTACCGCGCCCGGCCAGGTATTATTATTTTTACAGATGATGTAACTACAGCTTAAAGGGATGAAGGGAAATGGTTCTTCTCACTCTGGGTACAGGTTTTCTTTTCCTTACTGCTACCTGTTCTAGTGCTTTCTGTTATTCTAAGCCTTAGCATATTAATCTCTGCCAGTAATACCCTTCCTACTTTGCTTGGCCTATTCAGCTCCTTTTCATCCTTCAAAACCCACCTCTGTGTCCCACTTCTAGGCAGAATTAGTCATTGGCTAATATGTACTTCCGCAATACTGGGTTCATACATTTAACCCTGGTTTTAAACTTAACCTGGTTATAAATACGTGTTCCCAGGTTTGTCTCCTCTTAACCCCTACCCATGTCCTGCCTCCAGACTTGAGGGCAGAGAAAATTTTTTTTCACCTCTGTATTCCCTATCCCTGGGCTTGACATGCAATAAGATAAAATGTTAAGTAACTTTGATGACGTGCATCAACTCCAGTCAATTGATTGCATCTGTCTGGATTGCTACATTGAGATGGGCTGTTTTTCCAGCTTGGTGGGAAGGAGTCCTGCGATTCATTCTTGATGTCTGCCGTGGGCTTGGGAATGGTAAGTACTGGCACTAAAAACTGTGTTGTCCAACCCCAGGATATGTGCTCAGTAAATTTTGAGAGGCTTTGGGGAAGTCTCTGGAAGTCATAAGGGTTTCTTTGCTCCCAGTTGGATAATGCCTACGAGAGGCTGTCTATACAACCACTGTGAGAGTGAAGACTGCAACATGGATTCTTCATCCAAACGGCAGTCTTATCACAGCCTCCACCCAAAACCTATGCCTCCTTTTTGCAAGAGGCCACTTACAGCTTCCGAAGAGCTCTTCATGATTTTAGACACTGAGAGGAAGAAAGGAGACAGCATGAGAGAAAAGCTATTTTCCTTTTTGAGATGTTGCTTCTCATATAGCAACCCTAAAAGTCAAAGCAGCATCCTTGTCACAACTAAGGGTGTTCACAGCACTGAGTAGAAGCTGCAACTATGTCCCCGTCACTGTGAGACTTTGACCAAGTCCCTTTCTGGCCTCAATTTTCTCATCAATGAAATAATTTCTGGGCCTCTGTTTCCTTGTCTGTGAAAAATGAAGTAATAATATCTACCTATGCGGTGGATGTGTGGGTCAAATGAGAAAATATGTATGGCCGTGAGATTTATGTGGCTGTGTCCAGGTGCCAGAGATGATGATTGCTGTTGAACTGAGCTTGAAGGTAGGAGGGATTTCACCAGAAAGAAGTGAGGCTGTCCCAAGTGAGAGGAAAAGTTGGGCCTTACAGAGGAATGCTACCCAGAATTCACAGAAGTGCAGGGCTAGAGGTGCATTAAGTGCATAAAGATGTCATTACCGCATGGGGGAGATTTCACAAAACACTTTCTGTCTTTGGCCTCCTGCCCTTGGTTTCATGTTAAACACTTTCCTTTTGATAGAGCCTTCACATCTATCCATCTATTCATTTAGCATCTACCGCCTGCCAGGCCCACTGCTAGGTGCTGATGTTACAGACAAGAATTTACGCCGGGCGCGGTGGCTCAAGCCTGTAATCCCAGCACTTTGGGAGGCCGAGGCGGGTGGATCACGAGGTCAGGAGATCGAGACCATCCTGGCTAACACAGTGAAACCCCGTCTCTACTAAAAAATACAAAAAATTAGCCGGGCGTGTTGGCGGGCGCCTGTGGTCCCAGCTACTCGGGAGGCTGAGGCAGGAGAATGGCGTGAACCCAGAAGGTGGAGGTTGTGGTGAGCCGAGATCGCGCCACTGCACTCCAGCCTGGGGGACAGAGAAAGACTCCGTCTCAAAAAAAAAAAAAAAAAAAAAAAAGAATTTACATAATTCCTTCCTTCTATGAGTCCTCAGGCTAGCGGGAAGCAGCACAACAAATCTCAAATAACAATAACGAAAGCATGCAGTAGGATGAATAATTTCAGAGAGAAGGTGTGTGTGTGTCATCAAGAGAAAGTCAAAGGATTCACAGAGGAGCTGAATTTTGAAGCATGAGATGGTAAAAAGGAGTCTCCAGGACAACAGAGAGAAGACATGATAAAGGGCTTTCTGGACAGTGGGAAAGGCAAGTTCTGAGAGAAAGCAAGGACACCTATTGTGTTGGGGGTACTGAAGTCATCATAGGACACCCTGAAGGCAATTGAGCCAAGGTCTCATGTTCAAAAAGCGTTTCAATTTTAGACATTCAGTCCCAGAGACTCACTCCCTAGATTGATCTTTGTCTTTTAGTTGGAGTGTTTAGTCCAGTTACATTTAATGTAATTACTGATATAGTTGTGGTTAAGTCTACCATCTTGCTAAATCTTTTCTTTTATTTAATTTTTTTTTGAGATAGTGTCTCACTATGTTTCCCAGGGTGGTCTTGACCTCCTGGCCTCAAGGAATCATCCCATCTCAGCCTCTCAAAGTGCTAGGATTATAGGCATCAGCCACCACACCCAGCCTTGCCAAATCTTTTCTTCTTTTCCTACCTGTTTTGTTTATTTACTTCTCCTCTCTTACCTTTTGGGTGAATTATATTATTTCATTTCTGCCTTCTTCCCTTCTGTCAAGGATTATGACCCCTTAAGTCCTGCCTGTAATAACTCCCCACCAATGCTTTCAAAGAAAGAAGAGCATACTTCACACAGTTTTGGCCGGAGGTGGTGGCTTAAACCTGTAATTCCAGCACTTTGGGAGGCGGAGGCAGGCGGATCACTTGAGGCCAGGAGTTTGAGACCAGCCTGGCCAATATGGTGAAACATTGTCTCTACTAAAAACACAAAAATTAACCAGGCTTGGTGGCACGTGCCTGTAGTCCCAGCTATTTGGGAGGCTGAGGCAGAAGAATTGCTTGAACCCAGGAGGCAGACATTGCAGTGGGCCAAGATCATGCCACTGCACTCCAGTCTGGGCAACAGAGCGAGACTCTGTCTCAAAAAAAAAAAAAGTCACAAGTTTTAACTGGTGTCCCAATTTCTATAGTTCTCTATGAATATATTTACCATGGGGACCCATGGGGCAAGAAAATATGTATGTGTATGTATAAATATATATGTATATATTAATTCTGTAATTATGGCCGGGCGCGGTGGCTCAAGCCTGTAATCCTAGCACTTTGGGAGGCCGAGGCGGGCGGATCACGAGGTCAGGAGATCGAGACCATCCTGGCTAACACAGTGAAACTCCATCTCTACTAAAAATACAAAAAATTAGCCGGACGTGTTGGCAGGCGCCTGTAGTCCCAGCTACTCGGGAGGCTGAGGCAGGAGAATGGCATGAACCCGGGAGGCGGAGCTTGCAGTGAGCCGAGATCGCGCCATTGCACTCCCGCCTGGGAGACAGAGCAAGACTCCGTCTCAAAAGAAAAAAAAAAAAAAAAAAAAAAATTCTGTAATTATGCTGTGACTAATACAGTTAAGTAGCATTATATTGTGTGTTACAATGTGTTAATTTATTAAACATAAATATTTAAAATATGCAATGAAAACCTGTCTTGGCAAGTCTTTATTTTTAGTTTCTCTGGATTCTCAAATAAGAAAAGTGGCCCAGGTCTCTTGATCTCTGGGAGACCCTGCAGGAGTCCTCCCTCCAGTCCCAGGCTCAGAAGCCCAGCTGTGAAGCCCTGGAGCACCTGGCTTTTTTTTTAGTGCACCAGAGAACTAAACTCAAGCAAGACGGGGGTGCAAATCTGAAGGCTGTTTTCTTTTTTTTTTTTTTTTTTTTTTTTTGAGAGGGAGTCTTGCTCTGTCTCCCAGGCGGGAGTGCAATGGCGCGATCTCGGCTCACTGCAAGCTCCACCTCCCGGGTTCATGCCATTCTCCTGCCTCAGCCTCCCGAGTAGCTGGGACTACAGGCGCCTGCCAACACGTCCGGCTAATTTTTTGTATTTTTTTTTTTTTTTTTTTTTTTTTTTTTTTTTTTTTTTGAGACAGAGTCTTGCTGTCGCCCAGGCTGGAGTGCAGTGGCGCGATCTCGGCTCACTGCAGGCTCCACCCCCCGGGGATTCACGCCATTCTCCTGCCTCAGCCTCCCGAGTAGCTGGGACTACAGGTGCCCGCCACCTCGCCCGGCTAATTTTTTGTATTTTTAGTAGAGACGGGGTTTCACTGTGTTAGCCAGGATGGTCTCGATCTCCTGACCTCGTGATCCACCCGCCTCGGCCTCCCAAAATGCTGGGATTACAGGCGTGAGCCACTGCGCCCGGCCTAATTTTTTGTATTTTTAGTAGAGATGGGGTTTCACTGTGTTAGCCAGGATGGTCTCGATCTCCTGACCTCGTGATCCGCCCGCCTCAGCCTCCCAAAGTGCTGGGATTACAGGCTTGAGCCACCGCGCCCGGCCTGAAGGCTGTTTTCTAACACGGGGTATCTATTCATGGGCTGTAATGGCCACATCGCTTATCTAGGGTTGCCTATTCCCAGTGCCAGGGAAATGGAAGATGGAAGCAGGGATCAGGAAGGTGCTAGGTGAGCCACAAATCAGAGCCAAGGGACGGAGGATGGTTTGGGGTAGGGAGAGCAGGCACAAGGGAAGCCACCGCTGAGAACTGCCCTCTAGGGACTGAAGTGTTTTGGCACTTCCTTGGTGGTGTTCCTGTACCGTACTTTCCTATGCTGACCATGTACACACATTCTTTTTGTAGGTCTGTCAATAGTGCTGACCAGTAACAGTTAGTTTTTAGTTAGGGAACTGCTGTGTGCCAGCCACTTTACATATATGATCTCTTATCCTCATTATAATTCAGTGAGGTAAGTATTGTGATCCCTGCTTTATAGATGAGGAATTATGTTATGTGGCTTGCCCAAAAACACACAGCTAAAGGGCAACAGAGCCGATATTCAGCCCATGTCTGTCTGACTCCAAAGCCTCCACACTTTGTACTCTCAGTAGTTCACAGATATGTGACCCAGGGGTTGGATATGGCCCACAGATGTGTTTTGTTTGATTCACACTTGTTTTCAAAAAAATAATTAGCTCACATCGTGTATTTTAAATTTTGAATTAGTTGCCAACTTCTAACAATTGGAAGATTCGTATGAGAAATCCAGGCTTTCGCATTCCCTTGAAAATTCAGAAATGATGGCAACATTCACATCAGGCAATACCTTGCTGAAGTTGGGAAGGGACTGTCCCCTCCCTTTAGCTGGGGGATGTGTTCTCCACTTCACCACTCCCCCACTACCCACCTCCACTCATACAGGATGCCTGGTCCTATAGGTTGTCGAGCTTGCAGCCCCTTTCCTGTGCTGTGCTGCTGCCTGGGAAGAGGATCCCAGGTTTCTTATAGGGTGTGGACCAAGGCTTTCTGAACATAAAGCAATGGAACCACTGTGACACAACAACAAGCTACTATTCCAAGCGTCTGAAAAGCATCTGTTTTCTCCCATTTTAGGCTGATTTAATTAGCGATGAAGAACACCTTAGTGGCCAGCCCACTACAATCTGGTACTGCTATACTTTATAGCCATGAGGAGACAGTGTGAGGCTGAAGAAGTCAAGAAGCTGGCAGGGGCCAGGTGATGCCTCTAAGGAATTCAGTTTATTGGGGGTTTTTTGTTTTTGTTTTGTTTTGGTTTTGTTTTTGTTTTGAGATGGAGTCTCTCTCTGTCGCCCAGGCTGGAGTGCAGTGGTGTGATCTCAGCTCACTGCAACTTCTGCCTCCTGGGTTCAAGCGATTTTCCTGCCTCAGCCTCCCAAGTAGCTGGGACTACAGGCGCACACCACCACACCCAGCTAATTCTTGTATTTTTAGTAAAGACAGGGTTTCACCATGTTGGCCAGGCTGGTCTCGAACTCCTTACCTCAAGTGATCCACCCGCCTTGGCCTCCCAAAGTGCTGGAATTACAGGTGTTAGCCACCGCGCCTCACCTTCAGGAGTTCAGTTTGGATCTTACTGAGATTGAGGTGCCTGTGTGATGTCCTGGTGGAGGGAGCTCCAAAGGGCAGCTGTACCTAGAGCTAACAAGGACGGGCAGCGCTAGCAGCCATCAGCATATGCGTGATAGAGCCTGGGAGTAGCAGACCACCCTGAGAGGATGTGACAAGGGACAGAGAGCCTAGGCAGGGGTCAGTGAGGAGCACAACCATTTCAGGATGAAGGGAGGAAGATGGAGCAGGCAGAGAGGAAGAAGAGAAGCAGCAGAAGGGAGCATTAAGCCAAAAGGAGAGAATTGCAGATGAGAGTGGTGACATGCCAGGTACTATAGAAAGAGAGGTCTAGGGAAATGTTGGCAACTGAAACCCAACAGTAGTCACTCCAGAAGTTTCAGCAGGTGAGATTTTTTTTAAAAAAAAAAAAAAAGGAAAAAATAGAAGTCAGATCACAATGGGTTAAGTCAGGATCAATTGTACATTTAATACTGAGGAATGAAGCAAAGGTGCCTCTTGATAAGGTAATCCTTAGAGACTCCAACAAGCAAGATGCAACACATTCTGGGCTGAGAGTAGCTCTTCTCTCAAAGGTGGAACTGGGGTGCATTAGGGACAGGCAGGCCTAATCTTTATGGCCAGTGCAATCTCAGGGAAGCATATCTGAGGCTGAAACCCAGTCAGGGGTAGTGAGAAGGCAAAAGGTGCAATCCCGCCCAGGCCTAGCTGGTTAGGTGGATGACAGCAGCAGACGCACTCCCCAGGTGTTAACCTGTCCAGGTAGCCGGCTACCCTCCATGGGCCCAGAATTGACTTTTTCATGCTTAACTCCAATGCTCCTAAGCCCCCTGTGGTAGGCTAAACTGGCACAGCCTCACAGCCTTGCTTCACTTGAGGCTGTCCTGTGGTGCCTTCTCCATTTTAGCTTTTCTTTTTTGTCGTCGTTTTTTTGTGTGTTTTTTTTTTTTTCCCGAGACAGAGTCTTGCTCTGTCGCCCAGGCTGGAGTGCAGTGGCACGATCTCGGCTCACTGCAACTTCCACCTCCTGGGTTCAAGCGATTCTCCTGCCTCAGCCTCCCGAGTAGCTGGGATTACAGGCGCGCATCACAACGCGCAGCTAATTTTTTGTATTTTTAGTAGAGACAGGGTTTCACTATGCTGGCCAGGCTGGTCTCGAACTCCTGACCTTTTGATCCGCCCACCTCAGCCTCCCAAAGTGCTGGGATTACAGGCACGAGCCACTACACCCGGCTCACTTTAGCTTTTTTACACAGTTATTTTGACATTTGGCTGACATTTGCCCTTATTTCATGAGACTGAGTGGAAAAACGGAGAACACTGGGGCCGACTCCAGTGCTAATACCCTTCAGGTAAGGATAGGAAGTCAATTGCGTTTGCAGCTGCAGCCATGCCACTGTTGCTCTCTAACCCTGGGCTTCCTCTAGCTTGCCGAGCTACAGCCCAAGGAGAAGGATAAAGGAGGACTCTATACAAGGAGAAGCGAGTGAGTAAGGAGGTCTCTATACCATGGCTGATACAAAGCCAGTTGTCTGAAATTGACCTGTGGTAAAGCACCCAGGGAGCTACTGACTACAAAAGCCGCTTGCAAGAGTGCGCCCTCTACTGCAGAGATGAAGAAACCCTGTCCTTACAGGCTTGCCACCGTGGCACTCCGGGAATGTAGACATGCTCAGAAGTCCACCAAACCTCTGACTGCAAACTTCCCTTCTAATGTCTGGTGTAAAAAGTTGCTCAGAACTTTAAAACAGATCTGTGCTGGCCGGGCACGGTGGGCTCACGTGCCCACAGGCATGTACACCATTACAGGTGGCTGGTGCCTGTAATCTCAGCAGTTTGGGTGGATCACTTGAGGCCAGGAGTTTGAGACCAGCCTGGCCAACATGGTGAAAGCACGTCACAACAAACAAACAAACAAACAAACAAACAAAAAACAGATCTGTGCTTCCAGAGCGCAGCTATTGGTGTTTTGCAGGAGAGAAGTGAGGCCTGTCTGGTTGGCCTTTTGAAGACACCGAGTTGTGTGCAGCCCGTGCCAAACGTGTAACAACTATGCCGAAAGACATCCAGCTAACACACTGCCTACGTAGAGAACGTGCTTAAGAATTCACTATGATAGGAAACACTTCATTCTCAAAATATTTTTCTCTTCTTCCTATTATTGGTAATTCCGAATGTTAGGTTTTTTTCCCCATAGGGTCTTAAGTATATGATTGAGAGTGGAAAAATAAGGGAGATAAATCAATTGGCCATTTTCCCATTTTCATCTGTGTATAAGTTTTTAGTATAAATGCAGGGAGGTAAAGCATCAATGCAAGTCAGAATGTTCCAGTGAACAACTTTCAGCAGTATAACTTTATAATAATTATAAATAAACCTGTTGGCCAGGCACAGTGGCTCATGCCTATAATCTTAACATTTTGGGAGGCCGGGATGGAAGGATAGCTTGAGCCCAGGGGTTCGAGAGCAGCCTGGGCAACATGGTGAAACTCTGTCTCTACACAAATTACAAAATTAGCTGGGCATGGTGGTTTATGCCTGTAGTCCCAGCTACTCAGGAGGCCAAGGCAAGAGAATTGCTTGAGCCCGCGAGGTGGAGGTTGCAGTGAGCCAAGATCGTGCCACTGCACTCCAGCCTGGGGAACAGAGTGAGATTCCATCTCAAAAATAAAAATAAATAATAAAAATAAAGAAAAACTAATTAATTAAATATGAAGAAATGGGAATGTGAAATCTCTAACATGGTGAATTAAGGATTTCTTAAAAGTCCACCTGAGGAGAAGTCACCTCAGGACTACTGGTGTGAACTAGAACACAGATGAACACCAACATAGGATTCTTCTAGGAGCCCTAATTCTCGACCTTGTTTGCAGTGGTAGTTTGCTGCTGCCAGTGTCTGGTCTTCCTTTCCCAGCCTTGTACCTTGTCCCTCTCCCTCCAGAGTCTTTTTTTGTTTTTTGTTTTTTTCCCAGGCTGGAGTACAGTGGTGCGATCTCGGCTCACTGCAAGCTCCGCCTCCCGGGTTCATGCCATTCTCCTGCCTCAGCCTCCCCAGTAGCTGGGACTACAGGCACCCACCTTCACGCCCAGCTAATTTTTTTTGTATTTTTAGTAGAGATGGGGTTCCACCGTGTTAGCCAGGATGGTCTCGATCTCCTGACCTCGTGATCCACCCCCCTTGGCCTCCCAAAGTGCTGGGATTACAGGCGTGAGCCACAGTGCCTGGCCCAGAGTCTCTTTTTTTTTTTGAGACGGAGTCTCACTCTGTCACCCAGGCTGGAGTGCAGTGGCTCGATCTCTGCTCACTGCAACCTCCACCTCCCGGGTTCAAGTGATTCTCCTGCCTCAGCCTCCCGAGTAGCTGGAATTACAGGTGCCCACCACCACACCCAGCTAATTTTTGTATTTTTAGTAGAGACAGGGTTTCACCATATTGGTTAGGCTGGTCTCAAACTCCTGACCTTGTGATCTGACTGCCTCAGCCTCCCAAAGTGCTGGGATTACAGACGTGAGCCACCGCTCCCAGTCCCAGAGTCTCTTACAGTGCTTTTTTTTTTCCTTTTTTCTTTTTTTTCTTTCTTTCTTTTTTTTTTTTTTTTTTTTTTTTTTTTGAGACGGAGCCTTGCTCTGTCACCCAGGCTTGAGTACAGTGGCGCCATCTTGGCTCACTGCAACCTCTGCCTTCCAGGTTCAAACAATTCTCAGCCTCCCAAGTAGCTGGGATTACAGGCGCCTGCCACCACACCCAGCTAATTTTTGTATTTTTAGTAGAGACAGGGTTTCACCATGTTGGCCAGGCTAGTCTTGAACTCCTGACCTCAAGTGATCCGCCTGCCTCGGCCTCCCAAAGTGCTGGAATTACAGGCGTGAGTCACTGCGCCCGGCCTCTTACAGTGTCTTTATGGCCTAACGAAGTATAAACGTGTGGATTGTGCATCCTCAGAGAGAGGAAGATGGACCGCTCATAAAAGCACATTGTGGCCAGGTGCAGTGGCTCACACCTGTAGTCCCAGCTAATTGGGAGGCCAAGGTGGAAAGATCACTTGAGGCCAAGAGTTCAAGACCAGCCTGGGCAACAAAGCAAGACCTCATCTCTAATTTAAAAAAGAAAAAGTTAGCCGAGCATAGTGGTGTGTGCCTGTAGTCCCAGCTACTCAGGAGGCTGAGATGGGAGGACCACTTGAGCCTGGGGAAGTGAAGTCGAGGCCGCAGTGAGCCATGATCACACCACTTCACTCCAGCCTGAGTGACAGACCCTGTTGCAAAAAAAAAAAGTGAGGAGCGCCTCTGCCCGGCCACCACATAGTCTGGGAAGTGAGGAGGCGCCTCTGCCCCACCGCCCCACCGTCTGGGAAGTGAGGAGGCGTCTCTGCCCGGCCTCCCCACCGTCTGGGAAATGAGGAGTACTTCTGTCTGGCAGCCCTATCCTCTAGGAAGTGAGGAGCGCCTCTCCCCGGCCGCCCAACAGCCTGGGAAGTGAGGAGCGCCTCTGCCTGGCCGCCACATAGTCTGGGAAATGAGGAGCGCCTCTGCCTGGCCGCCCTACCCTCTGGGAAGTGAGGAGCGCCTCTCCTGGGCCACCCAGCAGTCTGGGAAGTGAGGAGTGCCTCTGCCCGGCCGCCCAACAGTCTGGGAAGTGAGGAGTGCCTCTGCCCGGCCACCCTACCCTCTGGGAAGTGAGGAGCGCCTCTGCATGCAACCCTCCAAGTGTGAAGTGGCAGCCTTGTGTGTGGTCTTTCTGCCCTCCCCAAGTTTGCATTTTCGACATTAAAGTTTACTTTTAAATTTAAAAAAAAGTTCACTATGTCAGACGCTCTAAAAATGAACAACAGTGAACAAATACTCTGTCCTCGTTTTTCTTTTTGAATGTGTGTATCTGAATCTCTATTCAAATATATACTTTACCTGTTTGCTATTATAGACTTGAATCACTCTCCAGATGTGTAAGAATGTTAATTGTGAATGCAAGGATCACTCACAATCTCCCCTGGGGATCCTACAGGTTATGTGGTGAGAGGGGGCTGATCCCTATGAACTAAAGAGAACCGTAAAAATGGATATGAGCAGTTATCCAGCTTCTGGATAGTGGAATATCCTCTCACTTTTCCCTGTATACATATTTTTAGGAAACTGCAAGTCATATTACAAAAAAGAATTAGGCCGGACGCAGTGGCTCACGCTTGTAATCCCAGCACTTTGGGAGGCCGAGGCGGGCGGATCACGAGGTCAGGAGATCGAGACCACGGTGAAACCCCGTCTCTACTAAAAATACAAAAAAATTGGCCGGGCGTGGTGGCGGGCGCCTCTAGTCCCAGCTACTCAGAGAGGCTGAGGCAGGAGAATGTCGTGAACCCGGGAGGCGGAGCTTGCAGTGAGCCGAGATCGCGCCACTGCACTCCAGCCTGGGTGACAGAGCGAGACTCCATCTCAAAATAAAAAAAAATAAAAAAATAAAATAAAAAAAAAAGAATTAACGACAAAGAAATATAAGTGACCCAAATGCAGCAAGAATAATAACAGTAGGTAATGGTTAATGAGTATTTATGGAGTAAGCATTGAAATATCTCAACTTATCCTTATAAAACCTTACATTCCCTATTTATAGAGGGGATACGGAAGCTTACAGAGATTGAGGGACTTATCAAGGGTCCTGTGGCTAATTAAGAGTCAAAGACAGGACTGGAACCCCAGTCAGTCTGCATGGAAAGCCAGACTTCTCGCTCCTGCCCTCTGCTGCCTCCCAGGCGTGGGGAGCTGATGGACAGCCAGCCCATTACTGAATCTTTTCTCAAGCAAAGAAAGCTGTGTTCACTTTCCTCTTGAAAATTTTCAAGTCACTAAAACTCATCAACACCCACATCATAATCTCCTACTCATCAATCGTCTACAAAATTCCTGCTGAAAAATCAGCATCAGGGTCTGAGCGCAGTGGCTCACACCTGTAATCCCAGGGTTTTGGGAGGCCGAGGTGGGAGGATCCCTTGAGCCCAAGAGTCCAAGGCTGCAATGAGCTATGATCACGCCACTGCGCTGTAGCCTGGGTGACAGAGTGAGACCCTGTCTCTAAAAAAATGTTTTTAAATCAACATCAGCAAGTCCTTGTTCTCAACCTGAAAATAAATTTCTTCTGTCTCCTAAGATGAGAAAATGAGAATTGAGTGACAAGAAACTGCCCTAGAAACTTAAACTTTTATTGTTGCTACTGTTTACTCCATCTTTAACTTTTATTTATTTGTTTTGTTTTGTTTTGAGAGAGTCTCACTCTGTTGCCTAGGCTGAAGTGCAGTGGCACAATCTCGGCTCACTGCAACCTCCACCTCCTGAGTTCAAGCAGTTTTCCTGCCTTAGCCTCCTCAGTAGCTGGGACTACAGGTGCGTTCCACCACGCCTGGCTAATTTCTTTTAATATTTTTAGTAGAGACGGTATTTCACCATGTTGGCCAGGCCGATCTCAAACTCCTGACCTCAAGTGATTCACCCGCCTCAGCCTCCCAAAGTGCTGGGATTGCAGGCGTGAACCACTGAGCCCGGCCTAACTTTTATGATTATTAAATATTTTAGGCCAGGCTCAGTGGCTCAAATCTGTAATCCCAGTACTTTGGGAGGCTGAGGCGTGCAGATCACTTGAGCCCAGGAGTTCAAGACCAGCCTGGGCAACTTGGCGAAACCTTGTCTCTACAAAAAAATACAAAAAAATTATCTGGGTGTGGTGGCGCACACCTGTAATCCCAGCTACTTGGGAGGATGATGTGGGAGCATCGTTTGAGCCCAGGAGTTCTAGGTTGCAGTGAGCCGTGATTGTGCCACTGCACTCCAGCCTGAGCAACAGATCTAGACTCTGCCTCAAAAAAAAAAAATTCTAGCATACACAAAATAGAGTCATGCAACGAGCCGTCATATAGTCATCACTTATGTTCAACAGTTATTATCAAAATATTGCTACAGATTAATCTATTTTTCCCTTTGCTCAAGTATTTTAAGACATTCCAAATGTCATGGTATAGTGTCATTTCACTGCTGCATACTTTAGCATACATCTCTAAAATATTAATATATAGACATTTTCTTACATAAACACAGTGCTGTCACCACACCTTAAAATTTAACAATTCTTTGACACTATCTGATACTGGGTACTCAATAACTGTTTCAACAAAACATCTTTTTATGACTGGTGTGTTTGAATTAGACTTCAAACAAACCCACACGCTGCATTCTAAGAGCACTTTTTTTTTTTTTTTTTGAGACGGAGTCTCGCTCTGTTGCCCAGGCTGGAGTGCAGTGGCGCAATCTCGGCTCACTGCAAGCTCCGCCTCCCGGGTTCACGCCATTCTCCTGCCTCAGCCTCTCCGAGTAGCTGGGACTACAGGCGCCCGCCACCACGCCCGGCTAATTTTTTGTATTTTTAGTAGAGACGGGGTTTCACCGTGGTCTCGATCTCCTGACCTCGTGATCCGCCCGCCTCGGCCTCCCAAAGTGCTGGGATTACAAGCGTGAGCCACCGCGCCCGGCCTCTAAGAGCACTTTAAGGCTCTTCAATCTCGCTCTGTCTCTTTTTTTTTTTTTCTTTTTGAGATGGAGTTTTGCTCCATTGCCCAGGCTGGAGTGAAGTGGCATGATCTCAGCTCACTGCAGCCTCTGCCTCCCGGGTTCAAGTGATTCTCTTGCCGCAGCCTCCCGAGTAGCTGGGCTTATAGGTGTGTGCCACTATGCCCAGCTAATTTTTGTATTTTTTTTTTTTTTTTGAGATGGAGTCTTGCTCTGTCACCCAGGCTGGAGTGCACTGGCGCAATTTCGGCTCACTGCAAGCTCCGCCTCCCGGGTTCAAGCCATTCTCCTGCCTCAGCCTCCCGAGTACCTGGGACTACAGGCACCCATCACCACGCCCGGCTAATTTTTTGTATTTTTAGTAGAGACGGGATTTCACTGTGTTAGCCAGGATGGTCTCGATCTCCTGACCTCGTGATCCGCCCGCCTCGGCCTCCCAAAGTGCTGGGATTACAGGCGTGAGCCACCGCGCCCGGCCTAATTTTTGTATTTTTTTTAAATTTAATTTAATTTTTTTTTTTTCCGAGACGGAATCTCACTCTGTTGCCCAGGCTGGAGTGCAATGGCGGATCTCAGTTCCTACAACCTCTGCCTCCTGGATTCAAGCAATTCTCCTGCCTCAACCTCCTGAGTAGCTGGGATTATAGGTGTGTGCCACCATGCCCAGCTGATTTTTTTGTATTTTCAGTAGAGACAGGGTTTTGCTGTGTTGGCCTGGTTGGTCCCGAACTCCTGGCTTCAAGTGACCCGCCTGCCTCGGCCTCCCCAAGTGCTGGGATTACAGGCATAAGCTACTGCACCTGGCCCTTGTTTGCTTTTTAAAATAACATTGGCTTGTTATAGAAATGATCTGAAGATTTACTAAAACGTCATGTGCACACTGAGTAATACTTAGTGTAAAAATTACTCATGAAATTTATATTATAAATAGGGATTTTATAGCATTTTTTGAGCTCTAAGAGTGGATTCCATCATATGATATGTAAATCTATTGCTCAACTTTTATATCCTTGACTTCCACAGTATATAAAAATAAAAGCGGCCGGGCGCGGTGGCTCACGCTTGTAATCCCAGCACTTTGGGAGGCCGAGGCGGGCGGATCACGAGGTCAGGAGATCGAGACCACGGTGAAACCCCGTCTCTACTAAAAAATACAAAAAATTAGCCGGGCGTGGCGGCGGGCGCCTGTAGTCCCAGCTACTCGGAGAGGCTGAGGCAGGAGAATGGCGTGAACCCGGGAGGCGGAGCTTGCAGTGAGCCGAGATCGCGCCATTGCACTCCAGCCTGGGCGACAGAGCAAGACTCCGTCTCAAAAAATAAGAATAAAAAATAAATAAATAAAAGCACTGCCCATAGTAGAAAAATCTATCCACCAGAGTGGCCCGAAATAGGAGGCATCTGGGAAATGGAGATCAAAGGGAAAGAAAGAACTTGGTAGTTCATCCATTCCAGGGTAAATTACCTAGAATGGAATTTACCATTCTGGGCGATTTGCATGCAGTCAGGCAGACATGAGCTTCCACTTCTACAGGCACCTCAGATACAACAGCAAGCAAGACAGTCCTTGTGAGCAAGTTGCTCAAAGTTTTTATAAATATAATTACAGATTCCCTGGCCACCCACCTGCACATCTTCATCTTTCTTCTCCTTTGGTGACCTCTGACGACCTTCTGGCCTCCAGGGCGCTTGATGGACTGGCACATGTATGCAGGTCCCTGGGAAGATCTATTCAGGCCTTTTAAAGTTTGATTCCCACTGAGAGTTAACAAGTTGGTGTTTGGACCTGTCAGGCAGTCCCTTATGAGTTTGATTACTGTGTCTCAGCCTCTGAAAACCAAACACATTCTAGCTGTCCTGACAAAGTAGCATTTGGGGGCCTAGACCTCGGTGTCCAAGGTTCTGCTGCCATAGACAGAATGGCTTTTTTACAAGACTAGTCACTCCCTCCACCCTCCAAACTCCGCCAAAACATCTTATCCTGGTGAATGAGGCCTTCTGTGACCTCTTCTTCTGCCTCCCCTCACACTTATTCTACCACCTCAATAGCTTTTTCATTGTCCTCATCCCTGTCCCCACTGTCACTTCACCATCCCAGATGCTCCTTGGACTATTCCAACTAACCCCTAACTTGTCTCATATATTCTATTTTATTTTATTTTTTAATAGAGTCTTGCTCTGTTGCCCAGGCGTGCACTGACGTGATATGCAATGGCATGATCTTGGCTCCCTGCAACCTACGCCTCCCAGGTTTAAGTGATTCTCGTGCCTCAGCCTCCTGAGTAGCTGGGATTACAGGCATGTGCCACCACGCCCAGCTAATTTTTTGTATTTTTGGTAGAGATAGGGTTTCACCATGTTGGCCAGGCTGGTCTCAAACTCCTGACCTCGTGATCCACCCACCTGGGCCTCCCAAAATGCTGAGACTACAGACGTGAGCCACTGCACCTGGTCTTGTCTCATATATTCTAGACTTGCTCTGCTTCCAAATCTTTCTCCATGGGAATCTTTTAAAATGCATCTCATTTTCTTACTCCACTACTTAAAAACCTTTGATCATTCTCTTGGCACGATATCTGAGGCCCTTTCCGGTCTGGTGGCAGCTCCCTCCCACTTTGCCCCCACTCCATGCCAGACACTATGCTCACTGCCCATCTAGTCCCAGGGCCTGCTACTGCCCCCGCCTAGAAGGCCCCATGCCCACACCACCTGCCTGTTTGCTGGAGAAACTCTTTCCTACTCAACCTTCTAGACTCACCTTGGATACCTCCTGCTCCCGGAAGCCCATTCCCCGTCTGGAGCAGGCACTGACACAGAGCCCTGTACTTCCCCCATCGGAGTACTAGACTGTTACTTCTCTGAGGAGAATATGTCTTGCCTCATCTAGCAGTGCCTGTCATGCTATGAATAATAGCTGGATGACTGAAAAAGTAATATTTTAGGCAGCATCAGGCTGGGCACAGTGGCTCATGCCTGCAATCCCAGCACTTTGGGAGGCTGAGGCAGGAGGACCATTTGAGGTCAGCAGTTCAAGACCAGCCTGACCAACATAGTGAAACCCCATCTCTACTAAAAATACAAAAGTTATCCAGGCATGGTAGTGCAAACCTGTAATCCCAGCTACTCAGGATGCTGAGGCAGGAGGATGGCTTGAGCCCAGAAAGTCGAGGCTGCAGTGAGCTGAGATCTCGCCACTGCACTTGAGCCTGGGTGATAAAGTGAAACGCTGTCTTAAAAAAAAGAAAAAGAAAAAAAGACTGCATGGCTTCTCTGCTCCAGGCTGAACAATCTGCTCCCTCAACCACCCTTCCTTTGATGGAATTCCCAGACTTCCCCCCAACATGGCCTTTCTTGCAGATGTAGCGTGAGCTTCACCTGACTCGTTCAGGTTCTGTGCCCCAGTTAATGAAGCCTTAACTGGGGAGAAGAGGCACTGTCACTGCCTTGGTGGCTCCTGCATGCAGTGTCATTCCCGGGACCCTCCACCTCTCTCCTCACTCTGCTCCTGCATTCACTTCACCAGGTGGCCCATGTGCAGGTGGTTTTGGACCCATTTTCGGGCCTATGCCTGTATTCCTTAGATGTCGTGTCACCATCTTAGATTTAGCCCATCTGTAACATTTAATATTCTCTACTTGCAAGGGGAATAGCAACAAATTCTGGCTGTTTTTTTTTTTTTTTTTTTTTGGAGGAATTTCTTTGAATGGTAGCTCTCAGAATACGAAGAATGTTGAACAACCAGGACACAAGTAGGACAGGAAAGAGGATCATTCTGGGAATCCAGGTAGCAGGAACCACCCAACACACTTACTTTACAGGACGCTGCTATCAGGAGGCATGGGCTCTAACCCTGTTCCATCACTCGACCCCAGATGGCAGTTCTGGGAACTAGAGAGGCTGGCCCGCCACCCTGCGTTGCATGCCTGCTCCTTGGCAAGGAGGGAAGCACCTTGACGACAGTTCCTGCAAGGCTGCAGCCAGTGGGGCAGGCAGAGCGAGATGCTGCTATCGAAAGGTGAACTGATTGTTATCAGGGGAAAACGTCGATATCCATGCTGATATCTTTATGTCATACCTCGGGCAAATTCTGAAGATGAAGGAAGCCGGGATGGGGAAGATTTAGTGCACTATGCAGCGTAACTGTGGTCAGGCTCTGGTAGAGTCTATTCATGGCTTGCTTCTGAGCAGCAGAGCCCTGTGGCAGGTAATCCTGAAGGCAGCTGTGCAGCCAGAGTGTGGCTGTATTATATATTATACAGTATATAATACATATAACATCCTGTCGGGCAGGGCATCGTCGGTGGCTCAGTACAGGCACCAGGTGAGTGAGCCACCGTGCCTGTTGCTGTCTTAAAATACACTTTTTCAGTCATCCAGCTGTTATTCATAGCATGACAGACACTGCTAGATGAGGCAAGACATATTCTCCTCAGAGAAGTAACAGTCTAGTACTCCGATGGGGGAAGTACAGGGCTCTGTGTCAGTGCCTGCTCCGGACGGGGAATGGGCTTCCGGGAGCAGGAGGTATCCAAGGTGAGTCTAGAAGGTTGAGTAGGAAAGAGTTTCTCCAGCAAACAGGCAGGTGGTGTGGGCATAGGGCCTTCCAGGCAGGGGCAGTAGCAGGCCCTGGGGCTACATGGGGAGTGGGCGTAGTGTTCAGAGCCGACCTCACCTGGAGACAGGCTAGGACTTATGGAGTATATGTGGGTTCAGTGCTCACCACCCCACAGATAATGCCAGGGACCAGGCTTCGGCAGCAAGATGAATTCCAATGTCCACAGCTCGGGAGGCTTCCCTGCTTTTTGCTAACTGGGAGCCCCAGCTGCCTCCCTTTTCCTTCTCTCCTTGGGTCCTCATGGACTTCCTCCAGATCTGGCGCAGGCTGCTCGTTTCCCGCCTGGTACCACAGTGCTCTCCAACACAGGGAAAAAGTCCCCAGCCAGCAGATAGGGACCCAGCTATATCCATCTGGAAGGTGAGCCAGTATTAAGCAGACATATTTCCCAAAGACTTGTCATGGCACAGATTTGGTTTTTGGTGGGTTGACTTATATAATGACGAGTCCTGTAAACTCAAGTCCCGTGAATGAGCAGTTACATCTAGCAAGCCACATTCCAAGTCACCTATGTAGAAGTACAGGCCACAGGACTGCCCTAGGATGTTTCAAGGATCAGACTGTGCTGGTGGTGTCCCTTCACGGTACCAGACCCCCAGCCCTGTGGGGCTTTATGCTGGGACAAAAGGTACACACTATTAAAGTGTTAGCCTGTCTGCCCAAGGTAATTTATAGATTCAATGCCATCCCCATCAAGCTACCAATGACTTTCTTCACAGAATTGGAAAAAACTACTTTAAAGTTCATATGGAACCAAAAAATAGCCCACATCACCAAGTCAATCCTAAGCCAAAAGAACAAAGCTGGAGGCATCACCCTACCTGACTTCAAACTATACTACAAGGCTACAGTAACCAAAACAGCATGGTACTGGTACCACAACAGAGACATAGATCAATGGAACAGAACAGAGCCCTCAGAAATGATCCCGCATATCTACAACTATCTGATCTTTGACAAACCTGACAAAAACAAGAAATGGGGAAAGGATTCCCCATTTAATAAATGGTGCTGGGAAAACTGGCTAGCCATATGTAGAAAGCTGAAACTGGATCCCTTCCTTACACCTTATACAAAAATTAATTCAAGATGGATTAAAGACTTAAATGTTAGACCTAAAACCATTAAAATCCTACAAGAAAACCTAGGCAATACCATTCAGGACATAGGCGTGGGCAAGGACTTCATGTCTAAAACACCAAAAGCAATGGCAACAAAAGCCAAAATTGACAAATGGGATCTAATTAAACTAAAGAGCTTCTGCACAGCAAAAGAAACTACCATCAGAGTGAACAGGCAACCTACAGAATGGGAGAAAATTTTTGCAACCTACTCATCTGACAAAGGGCTAATATCCAGAATCTACAATGAACTCAAACATATTTACAAGAAAAAAACAAACAACCCCATCAACAAGTGGGCAAAGGACATGAACAGACACTTCTCAAAAGAAGACATTTATGCAGCCAAAAAACACATGAAGAAATGCTCATCACTGGCCATCAGAGAAATGCAAATCAAAACCACAGTGAGATACCATCTCACACCAGTTAGAATGGTCATCATTAAAAAATCAGGAAACAACAGGTGCTGGAGAGGATGTGGAGAAATAGGAACACTTTTACACTGTTGGTGGGACTGTAAACTAGTTCAACCATTGTGGAAGTCAGTGTGGCGATTCCTCAGGGATCTAGAACTAGAAATACCATTTGACCCAGCCATCCCATTACTGGGTATATACCCAAAGGACTATAAATCATGCTGCTATAAAGACACATGCACAGGTATGTTTATTGCGGCACTATTCACAATAGCAAAGAGTTGGAACCAACCCAAATGTCCAACAACGATAGACTGGATTAAGAAAATCTGACACATATACACCATGGAATACTATGCAGCCATAAAAAAGGATGAGTTCATATCCTTTGTAGGGACATGGATGAAACTGGAAAACATCATTCTCAGTAAACTATCGCAAGGACAAAAAACCAAACACCGCATGTTCTCACTCATAGGTGGGAATTGAACAATGAGAACTCATGGACACAGGAAGGGGAACATCACACTCCGGGGACTGTTGTGGGGTTGGGGGAGGGGGGAGGGACAGCATTAGGAGATATACCTAATGTTAAATGACGAGTTAATGGGTGCAGGAAATCAACGTGGCACATGGATACATATGTAACAAACCTGCACATTGTGCACATGTACCCTAAAACCTAAAGTATAATAAAAATAAAAATAAAGTGTTAGCCTGTCAACATTTCACATGCCCTCCCACCAGGAACTTCCTTCTCAGCACACACCCCTTCGCTGGGGTTTCTCTGATCACTCAAGACCTCTCACTCCCTCCAGACTTGACTGCCAGCACTTCTTCCCTAGACCCCCATCAGCCAGCCAGCCACCACCTGCCATGCTTAACCCCCATGTATTGGGTATCCCCAGAAGTCAGGCTGTACCTTATTCTCCAGGAGAAAAAAAAAGAAGAAGAAGAAGGCTGGTTGCAGTGGCTCACCCCAGCACTTTTTAAAAAATTAGCTGGGCCGGGCACGGTGGCTCATACCTGTAATCCCAGCATGTTGGGAGGCCGAGGCAGGTGGATTACCTAAGGTCAGGAGTTTGAGACCAGCCTGGCCAACATGGTGAAGCCCCGTCTCTACTAAAACTACAAAAATTAGCCAGGTTTGGTGGCATGCATCTGTAATTCCAGCTACTCAGGAGGCTGAGACAGGAGAATCGCTTGAACCCGGGACACAGAGTTTGCACGGAGCCAAGATCGTGCCACTGCACTCCATCGTGGGGAGCCGAGCGAGACTGTCAAAAAAAAAAAGAAAGAAAGAAAAAAGAAAGAAAGGAAGGAAGGAAAGAGAAAGAAGAAAGAAAGAAAGAAAGAAAGAAAGAAAGAAAGAAAGAAAGAAAGAAAGAAGAAAGAAAGAAGAAAAAAAAAAGAAAGAAAGAAAGAAAGAAAGAAAGAAAGAAAGAAAGAAAGAAAGAAAGAAAGAAAGAAAGAAAGCAGAAAGAGAAGGAAGAGAGGGAGGGAGGGAGGGAAGGAAGGAAGGAAAAAAATACATGAGAACTGCAGGAGATTACTTTTTACTGTAATATGCAATTTACTGAAGACACGAACTGCTCACATGGAGATGGTTAGCACCACATGGTATTGTAAGCAGATACTCACAACACTTGAGCTCATCACAATAGCAACAGGAGGTGGAAATAATTACAGTAGTATAGTCTGTACTACAGTTAATTTTATGCAGTTATGATATAATACTGCATCCTTACATTTGTTTACATTTCTCTTGACCGCAAATGCCAATGGCACTGTGTATTATCTGTGAGTGTGTACGTGTTTCGATAAATGTTAACTTTTGAAATAGATTTGTGTATATTTCATCAAAATATTTATAGAGAACAATCTGCATACAAGAGAACCCATGCAGTTAAAATTGTGCTGTTCACAACCGAGTACGGTGGCTCACCCCTGTAATCCCAGCACTTTGGGAGGCCGAGGCGGGCAGATCACGTGAGGCCTGGAATTTGAGACCAGCCTGACCAACATGGAGAAACCCTGCCTCTTCTAAAAATACAAAATTAGCCAGGCGTGGTGGCACATGCCGGTAATCCCAGCTACTTGGGAGGCTGAGGTAGGAGAACTGCTTGAACCAGGGAGGCAGAGGTTATGGTGAGCCGAGATTGCGCCATTGCGCTCCAGCCTGGGCAACAAGAGCAAAAGTTCATCTCAAAAAAAAAAAAATTGTGCTGGTCAAGGGTCAATTTACATAGGCACACAATTGATTTGTGTGTGTTTATCTTATATCCTCAGTGTTGCCAAAGAAATTATATTGTTTGGTTTTCAAATATTGAAATAACTTTGCATGCTTAGAGTTAACCTCTCTTAGTCACTGTGTATAATTATTTTGTATATTGCTGAATTCTATTGCTATTTAACATTTTATTTTATTTTATTTTTTTTTTTTTTTTTTTTTTTGAGACGGAGTCTTGTTCTGTCACCCAGGCTGGAGTGCAGTGGCGCAATCTCGGCTCACTGCAAGCTCCGCCTCCCGGGTTCACGCCATTCTCCTGCCTCAGCCTCTCCGAGTAGCTGGGACTACAGGCGCCCGCCACCACGCCCGGCTAATTTTTTTGTATTTTTAGTAGAGACGGGGTTTCACCGTGGTCTCGATCTCCTGACCTCGTGATCCACCCGCCTCAGCCTCCCAAAGTGCTGGGATTACAGGCGTGAGCCACCGCGCCCGGCTGCTATTTAACATTTTAAAAATAGGCTGGGCATGGTAGCTCACGCCTGTAATCCCAGCACTTTGGGAGGCTGAGGCAGGAGGATTTCCTGAGCCCAAGAGTTCAAGGCCAGCCTGGGAAACATGGCAATACCCAATCTCTTAAAAAAATTTTTTTAAATACATTTGTTTTTGTCAGAGATGGGGTCTTGGTCTGTCCACCCAGGTTGGAGTGCAGTGGTGCTCTGATAGTTTAGTGCAGTCTCAAACTCTTGGGCTCAAGCAATCCTCCTGCCTCAGCATTCTGAGTAGCTGGGACCACAGGTGTGTGCCACCATTCTTAGCTAATTTTTTAATTTTTTTTTTTTTTTTGTAGAGATAGTATCTTGCCATGTTGCCCAGGCTGGTCTTGAACTCTTGGCCTGGTGTGATTCTCCTGCCTCAGCCTCCCAAGGTGCTGGGGTTACAGGTATGAGCCACTGCACCTGACCCAAATCTTGAAAACATGTATTTAAGGCCTGGCGTGGTGGCTGACACCTGTAATCCCAGCACTTTGGGAGGCCGAGGCGGGCAGATCACCTGAGGTCAGGAGTTCGAGACCAGCCTAGACAACATGGTGAAACCCCATCTCTACTAAAAATACAAAAATTAGCCGGGCATGGTGGCAAGTGCCTGTAATCTCAGCTACTCGGGAGGCTGAGGCAGGAGAATCACTTGAACCCGGGAGGCAGAGGTTGCAGTGAGCCAAGGTGGCACCACTGCACTCCAGCCGGGGTGACAGAGCAAGACCCTGTCTCAAAAAAAAAAAAAAAAGCCCCATGTATTTAGAACTCTACCTAGAGATAAGGAATATTGCAAAATAAACTTTGGTGCTTCACCTGACCTCGTTTTGGGACCATGTTGTGGACAAACAACAGTCTAACAACCAAAAGTGTCAAAAGTAATTCTAATTTTTCAGAGATCCCCTTCATGAGCCATAGGAATGTCTCTTATACTTCCCACTCTCAAGATGGTTGTATTAGACAGGGTTTTCCAAAGAAACTGAACCAATAGGAGATAAATATAAATATAAATACAAATATAAATATAAGTTGTGTGTGTGTGTGTGTGTGTGTGGAGAGAAAGAGCGATTTATTATAGGAATTGGCCCAAATGATTATGGAAACCATGAGGTCCCATGATCTGCCACCTGCACGCTGGAGAATCAGGAAATCTGAGGGTATAATTCGGGTTGAGTATGAAGGTATGAGAACCAGGAGCAGTGATGTCCAAGAACAGGAGAAGATGAATGTCCCAGCTCAAATAGAGAAACTGAATTCACCCTTCCTCAGCATTTTGTTCTTTTCAGGCCCTCAGTGGCTTGGATGACGACTGCCCACATTTGTGAGGGTGATCTTCTTTACACGGTATTTCAATTCAAATGCTAATCTATTCTGGAAACACCTTCACAAACACACCCAGCTATCTGGACATCCCTTAGCCCAGTTAAGTTGATATAAATATTCACTGGGCACAGTGGCTCACACCTATAATCCCAGCACTTTGGGAGGCTGAGGCGGGTGGATCATGAGGTCAAGAGATCAAGACCATTCTGGCCAACATGGTGAAAACCCCATCTTTACTAAAAATACAAAAATTAGCTGCGTGTGGTGGCATGCACCTGTAGTACCAGCTACTCAGGAGGCTGAGGCAGGAGAATTGTCTGAACCCGGGAGATGGAGTTTGCAGCGAGGCAAGATCATGCCACTACAGTTCAGCCTGGCAACAGAGTGAGACTCCTTCTCAAAAAAAAAAAAAAAAAAAAATTAACCATCACAGAGGTGTTTTTAATAAGTACTGCTGGGTCAATTGAAAGTCCATAGTCCATTCGGAAAAAAAATATTGACTTCTACATTACACCTACAGAGAAATCAATTCTAGATAAATTGTAAATGGTACAATAATAAAGCTTTTTTTTTTTTTTTTTGAGACGGAGTCTTCCTTTGTCACCCAGGCTGGAGTGCAGTGGTGCAATCTCAGCTCACTGCAAGCTCCACCTCCCAGGTTCTCGCCATTCTCCTGCCTCAGCCTCCTGAGTAGCTGGGACTACAGGTGCCCGCCACCCCGCCCGGCCTTTTTTTTTTTGAGACAGAGTCTCACTCTGTTGCCTAGGCCGGAGTGCAGCAGTGTGATCTCAGCTCACTGTAACCTCCACCTCCTGGGTTCAAGCTATTCTTTTGCCTCAGCCTCCCGAGTAGCTGGGACTACAGGCATGCACCCCCACACCTGGCTAATTTTTGTATTTTTATTAGAGATGGGATTTCGCCGTGTTGGTCAGGCTGGTCTTGAACTCCTGACCTCAGGTGATCTGCCCTTCTCGGCCTCCCAAAGTACTTGGATTACAGGTGTCAGCCACCATGCCTGGCATAATAAAGCTTTTTAGAAGAAAACAGGAGTATGTCTTAATAGCCTTTGAGTAAGCAAAGATTATTTCAACAGGACACAAAAAGAACTTTTATTCTTCACAAGATATCCTTAAAAGAGTGAAAATGCAAGCCATAGAATAGGAGATATTTGTAGTACATTTAACTGACAAAGAACTCATATTCAGGGTATCTAAAGAACTAAAAATCTGTATGAAAAGGATAGAAAACTCAATTTTTACAAATGGGCAAAGGACTTGAATAGACACTTCACAAAAGAAAACACCCAAATGGCTAAAAAACATAAAAAATTGTACAATCTCATTTATCACCAGAAGTACAAATTGAAGCCACAGTCCAATACTACTACATCTGAATGGCTAAAAAAATTTTTGTAAAAAACAGAAAATGTCAAGTATTGACTAAGACAGCCAAGTATCTAGAAACAACCCAAATGTCTATCACCGGTAGAACAGATAAATAAATTGTGGGTATTCACACAATGGGATACCATACAGCAAGAATGAAGGAACTACAACTAGGCAGCGCCCAGCTTAGGCCCTGTCGTCTCAGCCCGACCCCAGGCAGAAGTAGAGCCCCTTTTCCCAAATGGTGTCCAACATTAGTATAGTCTCATTACATGCAGATTTTGCATTTGCAAATTCTCCTACTTGCTAAAATTTATGTGTGACTCAAAATTAACACTCTTGGCACTTTCTCAGCATTTTTGGGTCATTCAGGGTCATATACAATGTAGTGAAAATTTGAGTTATCCAATACACATTCCCAGCTGAGGTCAAACAAAGCAACACTTTGCTGTCTTGTTTCAGCTCATAATGTAAATATGTCCTTCAAGGTCTATTTAGTGCCATGGTTTTTACATTTTTGTGCTTTTTGTTGGTGATTTCACTGTTTTATTTTTTTTTTTATATGTTTTTGAGACAAAGTCTTGCTCTGTCACCCAGGCTGGAGTGCAGTGGCATGATCACAGCTCACTGCAACCTTGACCTCCTGGACTCAAGATACCCTCCTGCCTCAGCCTCCAAAGTAGTTGAGACTACAGGAACACCCCACCAACCCAGCTAACATTTTTATTTTTTGTAGAGATCGGGTCTTGCCACATCGTGAACTCCTGGGCTCAAGTGATCCTCCCACCTTGACTTCCCAAAGTGCTGGGATTAGTGCTGAGATTACGGGCATGAGCCACCATGCCCAGCCCTCTTTGAGCCACTTGATATCTACCAATAACTTTCTTTCTGCTTAAATCAGGTAGAATAGATGCTGTGGACCACAATTAGGAACCATGCCTAACAATAGAAGATCCAACAGTTGCTAATGGATTATATCTACTCCACATGGAAGAATAGGAAAACCTGGACCCTCTCTCTCTCTCAGGTCCTTCCTGTCAGCATTTAAGCATGCTAAATTGATCACATCTTTTAAAAAATTCCCTTAGCCATATACTCTCTTCCACCCCATTCTCTCCTACTTGTCTCAAATAGATAGACGATAGATAAATTTGGCTTTGTTGTGTTTTGCTTTTTTATAAGAGTAAACCAAATTCAGAGGACAGGCTAAACATCATCTGTGTTGACTGGACACAGATGAAGAGTGAATTAGTGAAATGAAGAACTGAAGATAGAGCCGAAGAAATACTCAGAATTCAGCACAGAGGCAAATAAAATAGAGGTATAAAACCTACAGGATAGAATAAAGTATGAAGTCTAACATAGGTCTACTCTGAATTCTAGGAGGAGCGTCTAGAGAGAATGGAAGTAGACCTTTTAAAAAAATATTTAGAGACAGAGTGTTGCTATGTTGCCCATGCCCAGCTCTTTGGAGAGGCATTGGCTGAGGTGTTTCCAGAATTCATGAAAGACACAAATCATTCAATTCATAGGCCCATGTAGGATAATAAGTGATCCTGGAAAAAAGGTTTGGGATGAAAGAAGGAGTTGTGTGCCAATAAACTAATAAGCAAGTAGGTATATCAAACATTAACTGCACAAAAAATATAATAATAATGTTTAACTTGAGGGAAGCTATAAAAAATAACTAGATAGAAATAAGATAATGGACTATATGAGACAGAAGGGGATGATTGGATGAGGAGAATGGTAGAGAACTTGAATAATTTTAGATTTTAGATAAAGTATGCATGTCAAATTATTAATATTCTAAAAGAGGGAAAATAGAGTTTATAACCTCCAAACCAAAGACGGAGAGGAAGAATTAAATTTGAAAAGTAAGATATTTCCAAGTTAAGATGCAAAATCAACTAATCTTCCAAGTTAAGATGCACACACAACTAATCTATCTCACTTCCAACCAAAAGCCCCAATTTAAAGTTGTATATATAATATATATAATATATATATTTTGTATATATAATATATATAATATATATATTTTGTATATATAATATATATAAAATATATATATTATATATATATATATTTGAGACTGAGTCTCACTCTATCGCCCAGGCTGGAGTGCAGTGGTACAATCTCGGCTCACTGCAACCTCCACCACCTGGGTTCAAGCAATTCTCCTGCCTCAGCCTCCCCAGTATGTGGGACTACAGGTGCCCACCACCACACCTGGCTAATTTTTGTATTTTTAGTAGAGACGGGATTTCTCCATGTTGGCCAGGCTGGACTCGAACTCCTGACCTCAAGTCTTGCCTGCCTCTCCTACCCCTAGCAGATGATTGGGGGATTATTCTTGAAAGAAGGAACAACAGAAGATCTTTGCCTGGAGGGAGGCTGATGAGCACAGCTGAAGACTACACTGGAAGTTGGGATTATGTGACTGTAGACATACTGAAAGCTAAGACTTCCCCTAACCCTTTTCTCCCACTGGGCTCCCAGAATGCTAGAAGTAAAACCTATATCCTTTAATTGGAAGATTAGAAGAGTCTTTTCTGAGGAATATGAACAGCCACAGAGAAAAGACCCAAAGATACAGAAACTTTGGGTTTCCAAACAAATGACCAATTCAGGTCACCACAGTGAAACTCATTGTGACTTCATTGACTCAGAGTATCTAATTTTTCCCCAATTCTTTTTTTTTTTTTGAGACGGAGTTTTGCTCTTGTTGCCCAGGCTGGAGTGCAATGGTATGATCTCAGCTCACCGCAACCTCCACCTCCCAGTTTCAAGCAGTTGTCCTGCCTCAGCCTCCTGAGTAGCTGGGATTACAGGCATGTGCCACCATGCCCGGCTAATTTTGTATTTTTAGTAGAGACAGGGTTTCTCCATGTTGGTCAGGCTGGTCTCGAACTCCCAACCTCAGGTGATCTGCCTGCCTTGGCCTCCCAAAGTGCTGGGATTAGAGGAGTGAGCCACTGCACCTGGCCACCCCCGCACTCTTAATCATAGCAAAATGACCATGGATTATGAGATAAGCCTGGACCTGAGATAAGCCTCTAACATTGTAGGGAGGGACTAAAGCAAACAGGAAAAGCACTCAGAAGAAATAGAAACTATACAAGAAAAAAAACCTCCAAATTTCCAAACAACCCTATTATTAGGCACAGTGGTACACACCTGTAGTTCCAGCTACTCATGAGGGCTGAAGTGGGAGGATCCCTTGAGCCCAGGAGTTCGAGACCAGCCTGGGCAACATAGCAAGACCCTGTCTCAACAAAACAAAACAAAAAACCTATTGTTAATGTCATTAGAGAGATAAGAGAAAATATCACATCTATGAAACAAGAACAGGATGCTATTAAAAATGCATTAAAATAATAAAAAAAAAAGTGGTAGTAGAAATGAAAAACTCAAGAGAAAGTTGAGGAAATCCCTAAAATACTAAAGCAAAAAGAAAAGACAGGAAAAAGAGAGAGACAGCCCGGGAAGCCCAGAATCCAAATAATACAAAAAGAGAGAACAGAAAAATTAAAGGGAAGAACACATCAATGAGATTATTCAAGAAAATGTCTCAGAATCAGAGGATGTAGATTGAGAGAACCCACAGAATGTTCAGCATAATTGTTAAAATAGACCCACTCCAGTGCATATTATTGTCACACTGTAGGATCTTCAAGACAAAGAGATAACCTTCAGTTTCCCCAAATGAAAACAAAAAAGCTTTCACAAGAAGATCAGGAACCAGAATGACTTTAGAATTCCCAGAAGAGATACTTGAAGCAGAAAGGCAATGAAGCAATAACTTCAAAATTCTGAAGAAAAATTATTTCCAACCTTGAATTCATTTTTGTTTTGTTTGTTTGTTTGTTTGTTTGTTTGAGACAGAGTTTTGCTCTTGTTGTCCAGGCTGGAGTGAAATGGTGTGATCTCGGCTCACCGCAACTTCTGCCTCCCAGGTTCAAGGGATTCTCCTACCTCAGCCTCCAGAGTAGCTGGAATTACAGGCACCCACCATCATGCCCAGCTAATTTTTTTTTTTTTTTGGTACTTGTGTAGAAACAGGGTTTCACCATGTTGCCCAGGCTGGTCTACAACTCCTGACCTCAGGAGATCGCCTGCCTCGGCCTCTCAAAGTGCTGGGATTACAGGCATGAGCCACCGCACCCAGCCGCATTCATATTTTATTCATCAATTTTGGACTTTAGCTATCAACTTCGTATTAGAGTATAATTTAAATATAATATAACTATACTGGAAAGATTTAGCTCTCTTAAATAAGATTATATTATAATTTTAAATTAAATCAAGATTCAGTGTTTACATTAGAATGTTCATGCAAATATTAATAGTTGGGTAATGTATATGATGGTTATGATTCCTTTCTTAGTTTTGGCTTTTTCCTAAAGTTAATAATTGCTTAGTGTTTTCATTAGCTTGGTTTCCTTTGTACATATCACTAACCCTTCTCACACCATCTAAGAGCCTCTTGAGAGCCAGGCCTGGCAGCTTGAAACTGTAATCCCAGCTACTCAGGAGGCTGAGGTGGGAGAATAGCTTGAGCTAAGCAGTTTGAGACTACCCTGGGCAACAAAGTGAGACCCTGTCTCTAAAATAAAAATGAACAAATAAAACGTTTTTTAAAAGCTTCTTGGTACAATTTTCCAAAAGTTTAGTCACATCAGGTGATCCATCACTTCCATATCATTTCTTGGAGAGCTTTATTTTCCTCCATCACGGAGACCTCGAATCTTCTTCAATCTAGACTAGTTGATCTCTGGAGCTGCTGCACTGCTAGGGTCTTCCTTTGTTATCACCTTGTAATACTCTTTCCCTTTTTCCAGAGTTAGGTTTCATGCCTTCCTCCTTGACTTACTTCTTTTTTTTTTTTTTTTTGTTGCCCAGGCTGGCGTGCAGTGGCAGATCTCAACTCACTGCAACCTCCACCTCCCGGGCTCAAGTGATTCTCCTGCCTCAGCCTCCCCAGTAGCTGGGACTACAGTGTGTGCTACCACGCCCCGCTAATTTTTGTATTTTTAGTAGAGACGGGGTTTCACCATGTTGGCCAGGATGGTCTCCATCTCTCGACCTCGTGATCTGACCGTCTCGTCCTCCCAAAGTGCTGGGATTACAGGCGTGTGAAGGGGTGGCCTGCCCCTCCACACCTGTGGGTGCTTCTCGTTAGGTGGGACGAAAGACTTGAGAAAAGGAATAAGACACAGAGACAAAGTGTAGAGAAGGAAAAGCGGGGCCCAGGGGACCGGTGCTGTGCTTACAGAGGACCCACACCGGCCCCGGCCTCTGAGTTCCCTTAGTATTTATTGATAATTATCTTTACCATCAAAAAGATAAGGGAGTGACTGGACAATAGGATCATTGTAGGGAGGAAATCAGCAGTAAGACATATGAACAAAAAATCCTTGTAACATCAATAACTTTAAAAGAAAATGCTGTGCCTTGAGATGCATATGCGAACATCTCCATAAACCTTTTAGCAGTATTGCTCCAGCAAGCCCCACCTTATTCCTAAAGGCGGTTTTCTCCTTACTCAGTAAATAAAGCACACAAAGGGTTTTACCTGGAGATGTTCCATCGCCCAGGGACGGGCAGGAGACAAATGTTTTTCTTTTTCTCTAGATTTAAGAGAATGGTGATGACCTTTAACCATAAGCAGCCTTTAGGCACTTGTTTAACAAAGCACATTCTGCACCGCCCAAAATCCTTTTAACCTTAAGTCACCACAGCACATGTCTCTTGCAAGGACAAGGTTGGGGGTAGGGTCACAGATTAACAGCATCTCAAATACAGAACTAAATGGAGTCTCTTATGTCTACTTCCTTCTATATAGACACAGTAACAGGCTGATCTCTCTTTCTTTTCCCCACAGGCGTGAGCCACTGCGCCCGGCCAATTTACTTCCTTTTTGTGGATCACACTCACTAGCAGAGGGCATGGTTATTATAACCCTCAATTACGTCCACATGCCTCATAAGTCACACTGCTGCAACGTGAACAAGCTGTCCTCTCTGGAGCACAAGTGTCATCTTAGGATCTGCCTTTGTCATCATTCTGGAAATTCCCATACCTTCCCTTCTATGTCGTATCTCTTATTTCATTTATCTACTTTCTGTTTCCTAATTTACACTCTCATTTTGGTAGAGGACAACTTCTAATAGCTTGTTGAGAAAGGGTGTATGAGGTAACTTCTGAGATGCTGCATATCTGAAACTGTCTGATTCTACCTTCACACTGAAGCAATAGCTTGTTTGGTTAAAGAATTCAAGGTTGGAGGCCAAGCGCGGTGGCTCACACCTGTAATCCCAGCACTTTGGGAGGCCGAGGTGGGCAGATCACCTGAGGTCAGGAGTTTGATACAAGCCTGACCAACATGGAGAAACTCTGTCTCTACTAAAAATACAAAATTAGCTGGGCGTGGTGGCACATGCCTGTGATCTCAGCTACTCGGGAGGTCGAGTCAGGAGAATGGCGTGAACCCAGGAGGCGGAGCTTGCAGTGAGCCCAGATTGCACCACTGCACTCCAGCCTGGGTGACAGAGTGAGCCTCCATCTCAAAAAAATATATATATATACTAGTGCAGGCCAGGCATGGCAGCTCAGCCCAGCAACTCAGCCCAGTGGCTCTTCATCTGGTGGTGTGACCCAAACCTTTATTTCTAAAGAATCTGGGCCCTTGGTGCCCTTATGAGGTTGCTTTCTATTAACTTTTAACACCTAAACGTGATAGTATTAGGAGCCATCTGCAAGATATTCCCCTAGATTCTAAGTAGCTCTTTTTTTGCTCCCATTGTACAGCAGTAACCTTATTTCTTCTATTTCACATTTTTGAAAATCAGGATCAATAACCAATAATGATCCAATATTTTGATCTCATCTTTTTCCTGATTATTCAACGGTATAAAAGCCCCAAAAGTCTAGGAGACAGTGTCAACTTCCAGTTCAATGGAACCATTCTTGTGTTCCCTGGTGGAAGCATGGGAACATGCTTGCTTTCTTTTTTTTTTTAGTATTCTTTTTCTGACTTCTTAATTTAAGACCTATCTTATTATCAGCCCCTTGCTTTTCTAATATACGCATTTAAAGCTATAAATTTCCTCTAGAGGACCATGTTGGCTTCATCCCACGTCTTTAAAAATCTGGTAAAATTTGTCGAGCTTCAATAAATAGACCACGGACCAGAATATGATCTATCTGGGTGGACATTCTAGTTGCATTTGAAAAGAATGTGGGCCGGGCACAGTGGCTTAAGCCTGTAATCCTAGCACTTTGGGAGGCCGAGGCGGGTGGATCACGAGGTCAGAAGATCGAGACCATCCTGGCTAACACGGTGAAACCCCGTCTCTACTAAATATACAGAAAATTAGCAGGGCGTTGTGGCGGGCGCCTGTAGTCCCAGCTACTTGGGAGGCTGAGGCAGGAGAACGGCGTGAACCCAGGGGGCGGAGCTTGCAGTGAGCGGAGATCCCGCCATTGCACTCCAGCCTGCGGGACAGAGCGAGACTCCGTCTCGGAAAAAAAAAAAAAAAAAAAAGAAAGAAAGAAAGAATGTGTATTTTGCAGTTGCTGTAAATAGCATTTTATAAATGTCAATTAGGTCAAGTTTGTTGTTAGAATTGTTCAAATCATCTACATGTTTTCTGATTTATTATCTACTTGATCCATCAATTATTGAGAGAGGTGTAAACATCTCCAACTATGGTTGTGAATTTGCTTATTTCTCCCTTTAGTTCTGTCAGTTTTTCTTCATATATATATTTTTTGTTTTTGTCTTTTTTTTGAAACAGAGTCTTGGTCTGCAGTGGCACAATCTCAGCTCACTGCAACCTCCGCTTCCTGAGTTCAAGCGATTCTTCTGTCTTAGCCTCCGGAGTAAGTTGGGACTACAGGCATGCACCACCACGCCTGGCTAATTTTTATATTTTTAGTAGAGACGAGGTTTCACCATGTTAGCCAGGCTGGTCTCGAACTCCTGACCTCAAGTTGTCGGCCTGCCTTAGCCTCCCAAAGTGCTGGGATTATAGGTGTGAGCCACTGTGCCTGGCCTTTTCATATATTTTGAATCTTTGTTATAGGTTCAAACATGTTTAACATTGGTATAGCTTTCTGAAGGATTGACTGTTTTGTCATTATGGTCATTTCTCTTTTTATTTCTGGTAACACTCCTGTCTTTTCTTTTTTTAAATAACTGAAATCAGGTGTGGTGGCTCATGCCTGTAATCCCATCACTTTGGGACCAGCTCAGGCTGGTCCAGGAGTTCAAGACCAGCCTGAGCAACATAACAAGACCCTGTCTCAATTATTTATTTATTTATTTTAAAATATATGTATTGTAGAGACAGGATCTCACTCTGCTGCCCAGGCTGGTCTTCAAATCCTGGCCTCAAGCAATCCTCCTGCCTCAGCCTCCCAAAGTGTTGGGATTACGGGTGCGAACCACTGTGTCTGGCCAATACTCCTTGTCTTGAAGTCTGCCTTACCTGATATTAAAATAGTTACACTAGCTTTCTTATGCTTCCAGTTAGCATGTTATATCCTTTTTCCATCCTTTTACTTTCAACTGATCTGTGTCTTTACATTTAAAGTACATCTCCTGTAGATAACAAATAGTTGTGTCTTTTTTTCCCCCAGTCTGTAAATCTCTTGCCTTTTAATTGAATGGCTTAGCCTGTTTATACTTGATGTAATTATTGAAATGGTTGTATTTACGTTTAACATCTTGCTATTTGTTTTTTATTTATCCCATCTATTTGTACATCAATTCGCCTTCCTTTCCTTCTTTTAGGTTAACTGATTATATTTTTAGAACTCGGGCCGGGCGCGGTGGCTCATGCCTGTAATCCCAGCACTTTGGGAGGCCGAGGTGGGCGGATCACGAGGTCAGGAGATCGAGACCATCCTGGCTAACACGGTGAAACCCCGTCTCTACTAAAAATACAAAAAATTAGCCGGGCAAGGTGGCAGGCGCCTGTAGTCCCAGCTACAACGGAGGCTGAGGCAGGAGAATGGCGTGAACCCCGGGGGGCGGAGCCTGCAGTGAGCCGAGATCGCGCCACTGCACTCCAGCCTGGGTGAAAGAGCGAGACTCCGTCTCAAAAAAAAAAAAAAAAAAAGAACTCTACTATTTATTGACTTTTTAGTTATGCCTCTTTGTTTTTATTTTTAGTGGTTGTGCTAGTTATTAAAATATACAGCCTATGTAGAATTACAATAATATAATTCTGTTTACTTCTCTTTCGTCTGTAACACTGTTGTCATATATTTTATTTATATATACTTTGTAAACCCCAAAATACAATGTTATTTTTTGTTTAACATTATGCTAGGTGAATGAAGCCAGTCACAAAAGACCATAAGCTGTATGATTCCATTTTTATGAGATGTACAGAATAGGAAAATCTGTAGTGATAGAAAACAGTTCAATGTTTGCCTAGAGCTGTGGAGGAGATGCTAGGGAAAGGGGAGTTGACTACCAACAAGTACAGGTTTTGTTTTTGTTTGTTTGTTTTGGTGGGTGTCTTAGTCAGCTCTGGCTGCCGTAACAAAATACCATAGACTGGGTGGCTTAAATAACAGAAACTTATTTTCTCAGTTTTGGCAGCTGAGAGTTCAAGATCAGGGTGCCAGCATGGTGGAGTTCTGGTGAGGGCTCTCTTCCTGGCTTGAAGGTGGCCGTTTTCTTTCTTTCTTTCTTTCCTTTTTTTTTTTTTCCCCATGACACGGCTCTAGGAGGTCCTGAGAACATGTGCCCCATGGCCACTTTTCACACTGTGTCCTCGCATGGTGGAAAAAGAGCAAGAACAAGCTCTCCTGTGTCTCTTCTTATAAGGCACTAGTCCTATCCTGATGCTTCTACCCTCATGAGCTCATCTAAACCTAATTACCTGTCAAAGACTCCATCTCCACATATAGTAGTCCGCCCTTATTTGCAGACCCCCAGGGCATGATTGAAACCACAGATAGTACCAAACCGTATATATACTACATTTTTCTTGTACCTACGAGAACATTTAATTTATAAATTAGGCACAGTAAGATATTAACAAAAATAACTAATAATAAAATTAAACAATTGTAACAATATGCCAGCATCACTACTCTCGCCCTTTGTGGACCCATTATTAAGTAAAATAAGGGTTACTTGAATACAAGCACTGTGATTCTACAACAGCCAATCTGATAACCAAGATGGCTAAGTGACTAATGGGCAGGTAGTATACACAGTATTGACATGCTGGACAAAGGGATGATTCATGTCCCGGGAGGGATGGAGCAGGACGGCGTGAGATTTCATCACGCTACTCAGAATGGCACACAATTTAAAACTTATGAATTCTTCGAGACCAGCTTGGGCAACAGGGCATAACCCTGTCTCTACAAATAATACAAAAAATTAGCCGGGCGTGGTGGCATGTGCCTGTAGTCTCAGCTACCTGGGAGGCTGAGGATCATCTGAGCCCAGGAGATTGAGGCTGTGGTGAGCCATGATCATGCCACTCTACTCCAGCCTGGGCGACAGATTGAGATCCTGTTTCAAAACAAAACAAGAACCTTATGAATTGTTTATGTCTGGAATTCTCCATGTAATATTTTCAGCCATGGTTAACTACAGGTAACTAAAATTGCAGAAAGTGAAACTACTTTCTGTGCCATTATACTGTAAGAGGAAACTACTGTACCATGATACTGAGGGTTAGGGCTTCAACATACAAATTCCGGGGGGAACACAATTTAGTTCATAGCAGCGGATGATGAAAATGTTCTAAAATTGATTGTGATGATGGTTGCACAACTCTGTGAAAATATTAAAAACCATTTAATTGTGCATTTAAATAGGGAAACTACAGGGTGTGTGAATTACAGCTCAACAAAGCTGTTATTTTTTTAAAAATTAGTTATACTTTATAAAAATTGTGAAAAGAGACCAGTGCTCCAGACGCCATCACCATGCAGAGCCGGGGCAGAAGCCACGGTTGAGAGGTGGGAGGAGGAGGGGATAGAGATAGGAATAGATTCCCACAGGGCAGTTATCCTGTGTATAAGAGTGTGAGGGCCGGGAGAGATGGCTCAATCCCAGCACTTTGGGAGGCCAAAGTGGGAGCATCCCTTGAGCTCAGGAGTTTGAGGCCGTAGTGAACTGTGACTATCCCGCTGCACTCCAGCCTGGGCAACAGAGGGAGATCTTGTCAAAAAAAAAAAAGCATGTGTGTCTCACAGCACCTTCAATGAGTAGATTGTCAGTATTTAAACAGACCCTATCATGCATGAGTACAAGCTAATGGTCCTAGGTTCAGGAGGTGTTAGGAAGTCTACTCTGACAATTTAGTTTATTCAGGGAATTTTTGTTGAAAAATATGACCCAGCTTCCTTTCCTTCCTTCCTTCCTTCCTTCCTTCCTTCCTTCCTTCCTTCCTTCTTTCTTTCTTTCTTTCTTTCCCTCTCTGGCGCAGGCTACAATCTACTCGGCTTGCTGCTGCCCGCGCCGCCGACTGCCTGGGACTGCCGGCGCGCGCCACCGCTGCCTGCCTTTTCTCCTTTGGATGCAGGCACGCGTTCGCCATCTTGGCCACGCTGGTCGCCACCTCCTGACGCCGAGTGCTCTGCCCGCCTCAGCCTCCCGAGGTACTGCGACTACAAACGGAGTCTCGCTCACCCAGTGCTCGGTGTTGCCCGGGCTGGAGTGCGGTGGCGTGGTCTGGCCTCGCGGCAGCCTCTACCCCCCGGCCGCCTGCCTTGGCCTGCCAGGGTGCTGGGATTGCAGCCCCTGCCCGGCCGCCGCCCCATCTGGAAGGTGGGGAGCGCCTCTGCCTGGCCACCCCGTCTGGGAAGTGAGGAGCGCCTCTGCCCGGCCGCCCCGTCTGGGAAGTGAGGAGCGCCTCTGCCCGGCCACCCACCGTCTGGGAAGTGAGGAGCGCCTCTGCCCGGCCACCCACCGTCTGGGAAGTGAGGAGCGCCTCTGCCCGGCCACCCATCGTCTGGGAAGTGAGGAGCGCCTTTGCCCGGCCACCCATCGTCTGGGAAGTGAGGAGCGCCTTTGCCCGGCCACCCACCGTCTGGGAAGTGAGGAGCGCCTCTGCCCGGCCACCCATCGTCTGGGAAGTGAGGAGCGCCTCTGCCCGGCCTCCCATTGTCTGGGAGGTGAGGAGCGCCTCTGCCCGGCCGCCCCGTCCGGGAAGAAGTGAGGAGCGCCTCTGCCCGGCCGCCCCGTCTGGGAAGTGAGGAGCGCCTCTGCCTGGCCGCCCCGTCCGGGAATAAATGAGGAGCGCCTCTGCCCGGGCGCCCCATCCAGGAAGAAGTGAGGAGTGCCTCTGCCCGGCCGCCCCATCCGGGAAGAAGTGAGGAGCGCCTCTGCCCGACCACCCATCGTCTGGGAAGTGAGGAGCGCCTCTGCCCGGCCACCCACCGTCTGGGAAGTGAGGAGCGCCTCTGCCCGGCCGCCCCGTCTGGGAAGTGAGGAGCGCCTCTGCCCGGCCACCCACCGTCTGGGAAGTGAGGAGCGCCTCGGCCCGGCCACCCACCGTCTGGGAAGTGAGGAGCGCCTCTGCCCGGCCACCCACCGTATGGGAAGTGAGGAGCGCCTCTGCCCGGCCACCCACCGTCTGGGAAGTGAGGAGCGCCTCTGCCCGGCCACCCACCGTCTGGGAAGTGAGGAGCGCCTCTGCCCGGCCACCCACCGTCTGGGAAGTGAGGAGCGCCTCTGCCCGGCCACCCACCGTCTGGGAAGTGAGGAGCGCCTCTGCCCGGCCACCCACCGTCTGGGAAGTGAGGAGCGCCTCTGCCCGGCCACCCATCGTCTGGGAAGTGAGGAGCGCCTCTGCCCGGCCGCCCCGTCTGGGAAATGAGGAGCGCCTCTGCCCGGCCACCCATCGTCTGGGAAGTGAGGAGCGCCTCTGCCCGGCCTCCCATCGTCTGGGAGGTGAGGAGCGCCTCTGCCCGGCCGCCCCGTCCGGGAGGAAGTGAGGAGCGCCTCTGCCCGGCCGCCCCGTCCGGGAAGAAGTGAGGAGCGCCTCTGCCCGGCCGCCCCGTCCGGGAAGAAGTGAGGAGCGCCTCTGCCCGGCCGCCCCATCCGGGAAGAAGTGAGGAGCGCCTCTGCCCGGCCACCCATCGTCTGGGAAGTGAGGAGCGCCTCTGCCTGGCCACCCACCGTCTGGGAAGTGAGGAGCGCCTCTGCCCGGCCGCCCCGTCCGGGAAGAAGTGAGGAGCGCCTCTGCCCGGCCGCCCCGTCCGGGAAGAAGTGAGGAGCGCCTCTGCCCGGCCGCCCCGTCTGGGAGGTGAGGAGCGCCTCTGCCCGGCCACCCATCGTCTGGGAGGTGAGGAGCGCCTCTGCCCGGCCACCCATCGTCTGGAAAGTGAGGAGCGCCTCTGCCCGGCTGCCCCATCTGAGAAGTGAGGAGTGCCTCTGCCCGGCCACCCATCGTCTGGGAAGTGAGGAGCGCCTCTGCCCGGCCACCCATCGTCTGGGAAGTGGGGAGCGCCTCTGCCCGACCACCCATCGTCTGGGAAGTGAGGAGCGCCTCTGCCCGGCCACCTATCGTCTGGGAAGAAGTGAGGAGCGTCTCTGCCTGGCCGCCCCGTCTGGGAAGTGAGGAGCCCCTCTGCCCGGCCGCCCCGTGTCTGGGTAGAAGTGAGGAGCTCCTCTGCCTGGCCGCTCCGTCTGGGAGGTCTACCACGGAGGCCAGAAGCAATGTGGGGGCTGGACGTGGTGGCTGACGCCTGTGGTCCCGGCACTCTGGGGGGCGAGGCGGGTTGATCACTTTGGGCTAGGAGTTCGAGACCAGTCTGGCCAACTTGGCGAAACATGAAGAATACAACAGACAAACCAACCAACCAACTCAATGACAACAAAACAGGTCTACCCTGGAGTCATACTCTAATTTTTTCTATTTTCCTCCCTTTCTGATCCTTTATCCCACTTTCTTTTTCTTCCTCTTCCTTCTCCCTCTTCTTTGTCAAATAGAGGATTGAGTTATTGTCACTGATCCATATAAAGTCCCTCTCTCATTTATTTTAACTCCCACCCCCATTTCTATTCCCCGACTTCCCATGTGCAACCTTCCTAATATGTTTGATACGCATCTTTTTGTTTGTATGTATTTTTAGAAAATGTTTATTGTTTTTGTATGCAAAAAAAATTAATTAAAAAAAAAAAGAAAAATATGACCCAATGATAGAAGATTCCTGCAAAAAGCAAATTGAAGAAGACTGCCAATAGTGCATGTTCAAAATCTTGGATATAGCAGGGACAGAGCAACTTACAGCAATGAGGGATTTGTGTATGAAGAATAGCCAAGGGTTTGCACTAGTACATTCTTTTTTTTTTTTTTTTAAAAGACAGGTCTCACTTTGTTGCCCAGGCTGGAGTGCAGTGGTGCGATCACAGCTCATGGTAGTATCCACCTCCCTAGCCCACATGATCCTCCCACCTCAGCCTCTCAAATAGCTGGGACTACAGGTGTGCACCACCATGCCCGGCCAGTTCTTTATTTTTTGTAGAGATGGAGTCTCACTATATTGCCTAGGCTGGTCTCACACTCTTGGGCTCAAGAGATCCTCCCACCTTGGCCTCCAAAAGCATTAGGATTACGCTGGTTGTGAGCTAAAAGAGCATGGAATGAGTGGTGGAAGGAGGAAATTACAAAGATCAACTCTGGCCTAGCGATCAGTTGCATAAATGAGGACTATAGCATGCGCCCATATTTTCTTATTTGCTGTGTTGATATTTTTTATGAATTTTCCCCATTTTATAAAAATATTTATTTTTTGTTGGTTAACTTTACAATCTATTTGCAGAATACCAAGGCAGGACTATGACAGAATTTTTTTGTTGTTGTTGTTGTTTTCTTTTTTTGAGACGGAGTCTTGCTCTGTCACCCAGGCTGGAGTGCAGTGGCGCAATCTCGGCTCACTGCAAGCTCCGCCTCCCGGGTTCACGCCATTCTCCTGCCTCAGCCTCTCCGAGTAGCTGGGACTACAGGCGCCTGCCACCACGTCCGGCTAATTTTTTGTATTTTTAGTAGAGACGGGGTTTCACCACGGTCCCGATCTCCTGACCTCGTGATCCGCCCGCCTCGGCCTCCCATAGTGCTGGGATTACAAGCGTGAGCCACCGCGCCTGGCCAACTATGACAGAATTAAAAGAAAATGGGACATTACCCAGAGATCTTAGTCTTGGAGCTGGATGCAGTAAGTCACGGGGCTTTCAAATATCCTCCTGTGGGGGGAAGAGTAAGTTCATTTTCATTTGTACACAGGATAAATAAATTATGAGTTAGAAGAGTTTGTTGTTATTGTTTTGGGAATTTAAATATGAAAGCAGATGTTGGGCAGCCAAGGGGAGGGGTGTAGTGAACATGCATCATGCTTTGTGTATCTTCTGAATAGCTTTTCTATTTGGGGAAAACTAGGATCTTTTGAATAGCTTTCCTATTTGGGTGGCATTCCTGACATCATGCAGTTCATCTTACCAACAGAGGAGCTAGAATTTATTTTCCCTTGCTACTAGAACTCAGGCATGTGACTGAGGCTCTACACTATTTTTTTAACTTTTATTTAGGTTCAGGGGTACTTCTGCAAGCTTGTTATATAGGTAAACTCATGTCACAGGAGTTTGCTGTACAGATTATTTTGTCATCCAGGTACTAAGCCTTGTACCCAATAGTTATTTTTTCTGATCCCTTCCCTACCCCCATCCTCCACCCTCAAGTAGGCCTCAGTGTTTGTTGTTCCCCTCTTTGTGTCCATAAGTTCTCATCATTTAGCTCCCACTTATAAGTGAGAACATGTGAATTTGGTTTTCTGTTCCTGCATTAGTTTGCTAAGGATAATGGCCTCCAGCTCCATCCATGTTCCCACAAAATACATGATCTCATTCTTTTTATGGCTGTGTAGTATTCCATAGTGTATATATACCACATTTCCTTTATCCAGTCTGTCACTGATGGGCATTTAGGTTGATTCCATGTCTTTGCTATTGTGAATAGTGCTTCATTGAACATTCGCATGCATGTGTCTTTATGGTAGAATGATTTCTGTTCCTTTGGGTATATACCCAATAATGGGATTGCTGGGTCAAATGGTAGTTCTGTTTTTAGCACTTTGAGGAATCACCACACTGCTTTCCATAAAGGTTGAACTAATTTACACTCCCACCAAGAGTGTGTAAGTGTTCCCTTTTCTCCTCCACTTCACCAGCATCTGTTATTTTTTGACTTTTTAATAATAGCCATTCTGACTGGTGTGAGATGGTATCTCATTGCAGTTTTGATTTGCATTTCTCTAATGATCAGTGATATTGAGGTTTTCTTCATATGCTTGTTGGCCACATGTATGTCTTCTTTTGAAAAGCGTCTGTTCATGTCCTTTGCCCTCTTTTTAATGGAGTTGTTTGTTTTTTTTCTTGTAAATTTGTTTTAAGTTCTTTATAGATGCTGGATATTAGACCTTTGTCACATGCATAGTTTGTTAATATTTTCTCCCATTCTGTGGGTTGTTTGTTTACACTGTTGATAGTTTCTTTTGCTGTGCAGAAGCTCTCAAGTTCAATCAGATTCCATTTGTCAATTTTTGCTCTCGTTGCAATTGCTTTTGGTGTTTTCATCATGAAATCTTTGCCTGTTCCTATGTCCAGAATGGTGTTGCTTGGGTTGTCTTCCAGGGTTTAGGGCTTTAATTCATCTTGAGTTTATTTTTGCTTATAGTGTAAGGAAGGGGTCCAGTTTCAATCTTCTGCGTATGCCTACCCAGTTCTGCATATCCCAGCACCATTTATTGAATAGGGATTCCTTTCCCCATTGCTTGTTTTTGTCAGCTTTGTTGAAGATCAGATGGTTGTAGACGTACAGCCTTATTTCTGGGTTATCTATTCCATTCTGTTGGTCTATGTGTTTGTTTTGGTACCAGTTCCATGTCATTTTGGTTACTGTAGCCCTGTAGTATAGTTTGAAGTCAGGTAACATGATGCCTCCAGCATTGTTCTTTTCACTTAGAATTGCCTTGGCTATCGGGCTCTTTTTTGGTTCCATACGAATTTTAAAACAGGATTTTTTTTGTTTTGTTTTGTTTTGAGACAGAGTTTCACTCTTGTTGCCCAGGCTGGAGTGCAATGGCGTGATCTCGGCTCACTGCAACTTCCGCCTCCCAGGTTCAAGCAATTCTCCTGCCTTAGCCTCCTGAGTAGCTGGGATTACAGGCATGTGCCACCATGCCTGGCTAATTGTTTTGTATTTTTAGTAGAGACAGGGTTTCTCCATGTTGGTCAGGCTGGTTTCCAACTCCTGACCTCAGGTGATCCGCCCACCTTAGCCTCCCAAAGTGCTGGGATTACAGGTGTGAGCCACCGTGCCCAGCCAAGATAGTTCTCTCTAGTTCTGTGAAGAATGTCATTGGTAGTTTGATAGGAATAGCATTGAATATGTAATTGCTTTGGGCAGTATGTCCATTTTAATGATATTGATTCTTCCTATGCATGAGCATGAAATGTTTTTCCATTTGTTTGTGTTATCTGTGATTTATTTGAGCAGTGTTTTGTAACTCTCATTGTAGAGATCTTTCACCTCCCTGGTTAGCTGTATTCCTAGGTATTTTAATCTTTTTGTGGCAATTGTGAATGGGATTCCATCCCTGATTTGGCTCTTGGCTTGGCCGTTGTGGGTGTAAAGGAATGCTAGTGACTTTTGTATGCTGATTTTGTATCCTGAAACTTTGCTGAAATTGTTTATCACCTGAAGGAGCTTTTGGGCTGAGACTACAGGGTTTTCTAGATGTACAATCCTGTCATCTGCAAACAAGGATAGTTTGAGTTCCTCTCCTCCTATTTGGATCCCTTTATTTCTTTTTCTTGCCTCATTGCTCTGGCCAGGAATTCCAATACTATGTTGACAGGAGTGGTGAGAGAGGGCATCCTTGTCTTGTGCCGGTTTTCAAGGGGAATGCTTCCAGCTTTTGCCCATTCAGTATGATGTTGGCTGTGGGTTTGTCATAGATGGCTCTTATTATTTTGAGGTATATTCCTTCAATGCCTAGTTTTTTGAGAATTTTTAACATGAAGGATGTTGAATTTTATTGAAAACCTTTTCTACATCTATTGAGATAATCAATCAAGATTGCCCTCACCAATCTATTGATGCCTTGAATAGAACAACAGGGCAGAATAAAGGTGTAGCAAAACAAAACAAAGCAAAACAACAACAAAAAACTTTGCTTTTCCTATTTCCTACTCTCACTCAGTACAATATTTCTGACACCGGATTTGTGGAGTTATTTTCCTCACACACCAAGCAGTCAATTCTCTGGTGGACATCAACTGGATGGCCTATAATTCAACTCAATTCTGACACTATCTGCCTGGAGATAGTGTCAGATCCCACAAGTTGAGGGCTCAATCCCACAAGAATACCCCCCATTTCAGATACCATTCACAAGTAATAAGTTGTCATCTGTACTTCTGACCAATCAGATATAAACTGGGGTTTCTACCATCTCCTCCTCAGGTTCAATTAATTTGATAAGACAGCTCCCACAGAACTAAGGAAAATACTTACAATTACCCATTTATTTACTTATTTGTTTATTTAAGTAGTCATCATCATTGGATACCCATTTATTCTAAAGAATATCGTGGCCAGGTGCAGTGGCTGATGCCTGGAATCTCAGAACTTTGGGAGGCCAAAGCAGGAGTCTCAGACCCGTCTCAGGAGTTTGAAACCACCCTGGGCAATATGGCAAAACCCCATCTCTACAAAAAATAAAAAAATTAGCCAGGCATGGAGGCACACACCTGTGGTCCCAGCTACTCATGAGGCTGAGGTGGAAGGATCACTTGAGGCCGGGAGGTTAGGGATGCAGTGAGCCAAGATCATGCCACCGCACTCCAGCCTGGGCAACAGAGCAAGGCCCTGCCTCAATAAAATAAAATTAAAATTAAATTAAATAAAAAGGGATTTCACAAAGGATACAGATGAGCAGCCACATGGAAGAGATGCATAGGGCAAGGCATGTGGGAAGAGCACGGCATGTTCAGCTATTTGGAAGCTCTCCAAACCAATTCCCTTTGGGTTTTTATGGAAGCTTCATTGTGTAAACACAATTGATTAAATCATTGGCCACTGGTGACCAACTCAAGCTTTAACCCATCTCCCCTCCTGAGAGGTTGGGGGTGGGACTGAAAGTTCCAACCCTCTAATCATGCCTTGGTTTTTCTGATGACCAGCCCCTATCCTGAAGCTCCCTGGGAGTCGTCAGCCACCTCATTAGGATACAAAAGATGCTCTTATCACTGTGGAGATTCCAAGGGTTTTAGAAGTTGTGGGTCAGGAAACAGGGACAAAACCAAATATATATTTCACAATATCACAAACAGCAAATCCTCTTCCTCTCTTCTTGAACTGGGACATCCATCTTCTCCTGCCCTGGGACATCAGAGTTCCCGGTTCTCAGTCCTGCCAGACTACTGGACTTACACCAGAGCCTCCCAACCTCCACCCCCTTTCATCAGGCATCCCTACTTGGACTGGGAGTTACATCATCAGGTCTCCTGGTTCCCAGGCCTTTGGGTTCAAACTGAATTACACGCTGGCTTTGGTCAATGAAAAGAGTCAAATCCTATAAAATATTTAAGGAGGTTTATTCTGAGTCAAGTATGAGTGACCAAGGCCTGAGGCACAGTCTCAAGAGGTCCTCCCAACATATGCCCAAGGTAGTTGGGTTACAATTTGATTTGATAAATTTTAGGGAGATGTAAGACATCAGTCAATACATACGGGATAGGCCAGATGCCGTGGTTCACGCCTGTAATCCCAGCACTTTGGGAGGCCAAGGCAGGCGGATAATTTGAGGTCAGGAGTTCAAGACTAGCCTGGCCAACATGGTGAAACGCTGTCTCTACTAAAAATACAAAAATTAGTTGAGTGTGGTGGCGCACGCCTGTAGTCCTAGCTACTCAGGAGGCTGAGGCAGGAGAATTGCTTGAACCCAGGAGGCAGAGGTTGCAGTGAGCCGAGATCGAGTCACTGCACTCCACCCTGGGAGACAAAGTAAGACTGTCAAAAAAAAAAAAAAGCAAAGAAACATATTTTCACATAAAATATTTTGATTTCCTTCTATTTCTGTTATGTGATGTTATGCCACAGTCAAGTTGGAAAGTACACTACTTTATATAGGGTTAAATAAAATCCATCTGATGAGATTTTATGGTTTGTACGGCATAACTCCTCAGGTCCCTTAGATAAGAATTTGGGCAAGCAAGGAAAAAGGTCAGAGTTTAGCCCTCACCTTCCTGGTTCTCCAGCTTATAGATGACAGATGGTGGGACTTCTCAGCCTCCATAGTTGCATGAGCCAATTCCCATAACACATCTCTTTATACATGTATACATTTGTATAAATAGATGTGTGTGTGTGTGTGTGTGTGTGTGTGTGTTTATAGTCTATTTCTCTGGAGAACGCAGACAATACAGCTTCTCAAGAGTAATCATAAAGGAGGTCTGGTACCTAATGCTGGGCACTGTTGGTGTAGACAATTGTAGCACTGGGGTCTGTACTAGAGAAGCCTTGTGGTCTGGTTTGAGTATTGTTAATGGTAGCAGAGGCTCTAAGCCTGAACTCTGGCTCTCCCGGGGATTTTTCAAAAGACTTAATCAATTATTTTCTGCTAAAACTAGTTACAGTAAAGTATGTTATTTGCTATTAGGAATGCTAACTGGGCCAGGCATGGTGGCTCATGCCTGTAATCCTAGCACTTTGGGAGGCTGAGGCTGGCGGATCAGGAGGTCAGGAGTTTGAGACTAGCCTGGCCAACATGATGAAACCCCTTCTCTACTAAAAATACACAAATTAGCCAGGCATGGTGGTGTGCACCTGTAATCCCAACTACTTGGGAGGCTGAGGCACGAGGATTGCTTGAGCTCAGGAGTTCAAGGCTGCCATGAGCCATGATCATGCCACTGCATTCCAGCCTGGCTGAGAGAGGAAGACCTTGTCTCAGAAAAAAAAAAAAAAAAAAAAGCAATCATTTTGCTGCATTCATTTAAGAGTATACTGTGAAGATTCCCCCATGTCCATTCATATAGGCCGTTCTTTTTTAATGGCTGTATAATATTTCATTATACAGATACTTCATAATTTATATATGTAATCCTTAACTGTTAAAAATAAAGTTTCAATGAATATTCTTGTACAAAAAAAGTTTGGACATTTGAGTAAGTCTGCAGGATAGATTTCCTAGAAGGAAGATTCCTGAGTCAAAGGAATTTGCATTGAAAATTGGGATAATGGCTGGGCACAGTGGCTCATGCCCGTAATCCTAGCACTTTGGGAGGCCGAGGCAGGTGGATCACTTGAAGTCAGGAATTCAAGACCAACCTGGCCCAACATGGTGAAACCCTGTCTCTACTAAAAGTATAAAAAAAAAAAAAAAAAATGAGCTGGGCATGGTGGTACACACCTGTAATCCCAGCTACTCAGGAGGCTGACAGGAAAATCGTTTGAACCTGGGAAGCAGAGGTTGCAGTGAGCCAGAATCGTGCCTGTACTCCAGCCTTGGCAACAGAGCGAAACTCCGTCTCCAAAAATAAAAATGAAGTTAGGATAGTTACTGTTTTGTTTTTGTTTTTATTTTTTGTTTCATTTTTTATTTTTTGAGACAGTTACTGTTAAATTGCTTCCAGAAAAGTCATACAAATTTATAGTCCCACTCAAAAGTTAGCCCATTTCCCCCTGCAATCACCAATTCTTTAAATTTTTTTCTAATCTGATGGGCAAATAATGCTTTATTCGACTATTGCTGACATTCAGTAGTTTTGTTATGTTTATTGGTCATTTAATGTCTTCAGCAGATTGCTTGTTCAAATCCTTTTTTTTTTTTTTTTTTTTTTTTGAGTCAGAGTCTCGTTCTGTCGCCCAGGCTGGAGTGCGGTGGCACAGTCTCGGCTCACTGCAAGCTCCGCCTCCCGGGTTCACGCCATTCTCGTGCCTCAGCCTCCCGAATAGCCGGGACTACAGGCGCCTGCCACCACCCCTTGCTAATTTTTTTGTATTTTTAGTAGAGATGGGGTTTCACTGTGTTAGCCAGGATGGTCTCGATCTCCTGACCTCGTGATCCGCCCGCCTCGGCCTCCCAAAGTGCTGGGATTACAGGCATGAGCCACCGCGCCCAGCCTCAAATCCTTTTTCCTATTGGACTTTCAGCCATTTTTTTAGTGATTTGTAGGTGTTTTTCATATTTTATATATACTTTGCTTTGGCTGTTCCACATATTTTTCTTCCCAGCAAGTTAGTGTCTCAACTTTGTTTAAGAGTCTTTAGTCTTAGAGAAGTATAAAATATTTGTTATTAGGTACAGTTTAAGTCTTGCATTTCAGTTTGTTTACTTCTTTGTTTCAAAAAGGACTTTCAGGGCCTCTGAGACTACATGAAATGAGTAAGTTCAGGCAAGGGCAGACTAAAGGTGGAATATAAAGATGTGGCCTCAAGGTAACTTAAAAGCCACAAACGCCTCCAGTCTGGGGGGCACAAGTTCATGCTTTGTCAGGAGAGTTGATGCCTTTGTTCAGGGCGCCCTGATTGGGGCTGGCACTGTAGCAGCAGCTTGGAGATACTGCTCACCTGTCAGGTGGGGAGGCTGCGTATCTGGGCTGTCCAGTCCCACCCATCCCTGGCCACACCCCCTCCCCACTCTCAAGCTGCGCCTGGGCTGGGAATCCTGTGGTGGCCCATGCCACCTACGTGTGGCTCTGATAAATTACATCGCGTTCCAGGCAACAGTTTGTCCCAGGGCCTGTATATTGTTTGGTGGTTTTGGTTTTTGTTTTTCTGAGACGAGTTTTGCTCTTGTTGCCCAGGCTGGAGTGTAATGGAGCTATCTCAGCTCACTGTAACTTCTGCCTCCCGGGTTCAAGCGATTCTCCTGCTTCAGCCTTCCAAGTAGCTGGGATTACAGGCACACACCACCACGCCCGGCTAAATTTTTGTATTTTCAGTAGAGACGGGGTTTCACCATGTTGGCCAGGCTGACGTGGCTCCCAGTTTGGCTTACTTTACCAAAGACCCACTTTCCCGATCTCCAGCTGCTACTAAGACCTTAAACATCTCCTAGGATAAGAGTTACGACACAGGGCTCCAATGAACTCTTTTGGTTTTTTTGTTTTGTTTTGTTTTTTAAGACAGGGTCTCACTTTGTCACCCAGGCTGGAGTGCAATGGCTCTATCTCAGCTCACTGCAACCTCCGCCTCCCAGGTTCAAGCGATTCTCCTACCTCAGCCTCCCGAGTAGGTGGGATTACAGGTGCCTGCCACCACACTAGGCTAATTTTTTATTTTTTTGTATTTTTGGTAGAGGTGGGGTTTCATCATGTTGGCCAGGTTGGTCTCTAAGGCTGGTCTCGAACTCCTGACGTCAGGTGATCCACCCACTTCAGCCTCCCAAACTGCTGGGATTACAAGCGTGAGCCACCACGACTGGCCCAATGAACTCATTTAAAGGAAGAAAGATGAGAGGAGAAATAGAGAACTTCTGCCTCTCTGTGCCTCCAATTCCAAATAGGTCTTCGGCTGCAGGTTGAATTTTAACAGCCCAAGAGGCTCTTTGGAAGGCTGGCTCTTAGAGGATTGGGGGAATCCAGTTTTTTTTTTTTGTGCGGGTTGGGAGAATCCAGATTTGAATGAGGTACTTCTTTGATCAGTGGGGCTGGGTTATGTGTTGTTAAATATCCCATGACCCACTAAATATGGATCCCAACACTTAGCATGGTCTTTAACTGCATATTTATTTTTGTCATTATTTAATAGTCTGTCTCCCTCACCAAACTGTAAACTCCCCTAGGTTTGTCCCCAGTGCCCAGCATAGTGCCTGACACCCTGACATATAGTTCAGTGCTCAGTAAATGTGTTTTGTTTGTTTGTCTTTTGGGGGTTATTTTTGAGACAGAGTCTTGTTCTGTCTCCCAGGCTGGAGTGAGTGGCACGATCTTAGCTCACTGCAACCTCCGCCTCCCAGATTCAAGCAATTCTCCTGCCTCAGCCTCCCAAATAGCTGGGACTACAGGTGTGCACCACCATGCCCAGCTCATTTCTGTAGTTTTGGTAGAGACAGGGTTTCACCATGTTGGCCAAGCTGGTCTCAAACTCCTGATCTCGAGTGATCCACCTGCCTCGGCCTCCCAAAGTGCTGGGATTACAGGCATGGGCCACCGCACCTGGCCACTGAGAAAATGTTTGTTTAGCAAATGATGGTTGAATGGATGCATTCTGCTCACCAGAGATTTTGATAGACTCTCACTCAGTGATAAAGCCCAGTAACTAAATAGCACCAGGAGCACACCTGCAATTGAACAAAGTTAAGTCCCTTAACTTGCGGCAGTGAAGGAGCACACACCATGGGGGACTGTGGGATGTCTTAGAGGCAGTGAGGATGGGCTTGTTTGGAATTGTGCTGGGTGATTTTGGAGAGTATTTAAGGAAGCAAGAGTTTGTTCTGGGTAGAGCACTGTCAGGAAGCAAGGGCAATTTGATCATTGGGCATCTTAATAATTTTATCTAGGAGGTAGAAGAGTCCGAGCAGGGCTAGAGTTGTCATCGGTTAAAACAAAAAGAAGAAAGAAAACAGTAGTCACTCATGTTCGCTAAGGGAGGAGGATGCTTGGTCACTTTGAGTGTCATAGTGTCCTTGATCTTGCCTTGTTCTATCATGGCCACAGAGCAGCCTCATCTGGTGTCAATATTCTGTGATATTTTGTCATGTTCAGCAAAGAACATGACAGCCTAGCTGTTGGTTGCCAGGCCAGTAGGGTGACCACCCCAGTTTATCTGGGACCAAGGGCTTACCCAGGATGCAGGATTTTCAGTGCTAAAACTGGGAGAGTCCTGGAAACCCAGGACAGTTGGTTACCCTATGGGCCAATTGCAAGCTGTCAGGATTTTTTTCTTTCTCATTAGGTATAATGATATTAACACTTCATATGGTACTTGTCAAATGCTCCCCCAGTCACTGAAATACACAGTATATGTGTAGACGGAAACATTTTTTTTTTGAGACAGAGTCTTGTCCTGTCACCCAGGCTGGAGTGCAGTGGCACGACCTCAACTCACTGCAACCTACACCTCCTGGGTTCAAGCAATTCTCCTGCCTCAGCCGCCTGAGTAGCTGGGATTACAGGCATGCCCACCATGCCCAGCTCATTTTTGTAATTTTAGTAGAGACGGAGTTTCACTGTGTTGCCCATGCTGGTCATAAACTGAAGTATGCTAACATGTGCATGCATAAGTCCAGGATACACATTAACGTTCATAAATCCATTCACACGAACACACATATTACAAACAAATACATATGCACCATACATATGTATATACATATATATGTGTATATATACATATATACACATATATATTATATATATACACATATATGTGTATATATATATAGATATATCACAAACCCTACATACATATACATACATGTACCTAAACACTCATACAAATGGCCCCAAAATAAGTATACATTTAGGCCATTGGAGAGATAGGGGAGACTACCCCAGGTAGTAAACTCAGAGGGGACCATTAAGTGGGCCTGTCTGATTGATATTGGGGTTAGAAAGGGAAGTTGAGGCAGATTATGGAGGAAGCACTTTGAATTGCAAACAAAAAGGTGTTGTGATGTCATGGAAAAAGCCCTGGAATTGGAATTGAGTGATCCTGAGATTATATCACAGCTCTGCAACTTACTAGCTGTGTGACCTAGGGCAGTTGGCTTAACCTCTCTGTGCTTCAGTTTTCCTATCCATAAAACAGGATGTTGCAGGGATGTAACTAAGTTCTAGAATGTTGTAGGTGCTTAATCACAAGCCACAACTGTTGTTATTGTGAAGCATATGTGGAGGCTAAAGGTATTTTAATGGAGCCTTGACCTCCCTAAAGTGGTGTTTCAGTGGAGAAAGAAATACCTTTTATTTTATTTTTTTTTTTTTGAGTCAGAGTCTCACTCTCTTGCCCAGGCTAGAGTGCAGGTGGTGCGAGCTCGGCTCACTACAACCTCCACCTCCCAGGTTCAAGTGATTCTCCTGCCTCAGCCTCCTGAGTAGCTGGGATTACAGGCATGTGCCACCATGCCCGGCTAATTTTTTTGTATTTTTAGCAAAGACGGGGTTTCACCATGTTGGCCAGGCTGGTCTCGAACTCCTGGCCTCAAGTGAGCCTCCCGTTTCAGCCTCCCAAAGTGCTGGGATTATAGGTGTGAGTCACCATGCCTGGACTAAGAAATACCTTTACATACACCATCATCATCCCATTTGAGGCCAAGAGACCAAAGCCCAAAGAAGGTAAAAGTATTGGCCCTAGGATTGGGTATGGAAGCTGCTGGCATTGCAAGGGGCATCTAGGAGATGTGAGTCCAGCCAGGGCTAGGAAGCCTTGTTCAGCAGGGACTCTGCCTACCCTGAGCCAGGGAGCTGCTGTGCAGAATTCCTGAGGAATATGAGATTTTATGTGCATGTTATGCAAAACAGGGCCACATTTTGCCAGAAAACCACTGTTCAGGGCCCTTGCCATCATCTGTGCCACCCAGCATCTCAATGGGCCTTTCCTCTCAGCGGGGCATGGGTGCCAGCACCCTCAGCAACCTTTTGGTATTGCCAAGGAGGGGCTCAAGGTTGCCAGAAAGAGTGCTAAACTGGCAGTTGAAAGATCTGGGTTCAAGTCCTCCCTTGGCCACTTACTAGCCGTGAGCCTTGAGCCAGTCATGTCCCTTTTCTGAGGCCTGAGTTTCCCCCTCTGTTCAATGATAATAGTATCAATTTCAAACAACATGATCCGAGTTCAATGCAAGAATGAGTGTGAAAATGCTTAGCTGGGGCTTGGTCCACAGTGGGGACTCACTAATGTTGACAAATTGTTAAAGTAAAATTAATAGAGGGAGACCCCTGAGTTCTAGGCCGGGATGTGCCAAATGTGTGTGACCTTCAAAAGTCTCCCAACTTCTCCGGGCCTCAGTTTCCTCAGCATGAAATGAACAAATTGGCCTGGATCATCTCTAGCCTCTTTCCCAGCTCTACTCCCCAGCACTCTGGGATGGGAACTATCAGCGTACCTTCCCTGAGGGCACACATACAGAGTGTTCAGGGTGTCAAGGTTGGGCAGAGACACAGAGCGCTGATGCCCTTCTGCCCTAGGGACCTGTAGGCTTTGCAAATTAAATGGTAAGAGGCTCCACTGTGACATCTTGGTGAAGGAAGAAGGTCAGTATGTGTGTATGGGGTGGGGGAAGGGTAGAGTACTGGATGCTTGAAAAGGGGACCAGGGGGTCCATCTGTCAGTCATGTGTGGTCGATCTGTCAGCCACCACCATCGTTCAGACCCTGTTCCAAGAAGAGCACTGGGCACACGGGGTGCTGCACACGTGGCGGTCCGCATTGAGCTACCCACCAAGGTGCGTGATTCAGATCCCAGCTCTGCTCTCCAGACTCCCAGCCCAGCTGGGGGGCATGCCAAGGACAAATCCTTACCACCAAAAGTAAGTACGGTCTGTGGCAAAAACCAGAGCAGTATGTCCTCAAGGGGGCTTGGGAACAGTGTCATCAAGATGGGCCGCAATATCAGGCAAGGGTGGCAGGTGGGAGCTGCTCCTGAGGGATAGAAAGTTCTCCTCCTGGAGGGAAAAGGAGGAGGGCAACACAAGCCGGAAGTCAAGGCTCTGTGCAGCCAGGGAGGGGAGAGCGTGGGAGCCCCAAGGATGCTGAGCCAGGGGGTGCACGCCTGTGCCTGTGGAAGTTGGAGAGTGGAGTTGCAAGCAGAGGCTGAGGAGGAAGGGGAGGAGAAGGAAATCAGCTTTTGCTCAGGGCCGAACGCGTGCCAGGCACTCTTCATGAATCTTCTCACATAAACCGCACACCTTCCAGGTATTTTTCCTATGCTCATTCTACAGGTGAGGAGCTGAGACTCAGAAAGACCAGGAACAGGTGGCATAGGCAGTGGGGAGCAGAGCCAGGGTTAGAAGTGGGGTCCAGAACCCCAGGACCCCCTCCCCACCTTATCTGCTTTGAAGCTGCTCCTAGGCTTCCAGGAGAGGAGGATTCTTTGGCCGGAGGGGAAGGACCAATGAAGCGTCGCTCCTCCTCCAGGCAGTCTTCCTAGTCAGGCAGCTCTTCTAGTCAGAGAGCTCCACGGTTCAAACACTGCAGAGCAGCTCAGCTTATCTTATCGCCACGCGACCCAGGGCAACATGATTAAACCCTGCTGTTTTTGGTGAAAGGTCTTTCACAGAAACTCCGCTCATCACAAACATGGGCTCACTTGGCTCCCTGCCAGGCAGAGTGTCTTCCCTGCCTCCTTGCCTTCAGGGTCAGAACATATGACAGGAGGGAGACTTTATCACTATCACTGCCACTGTGGGGAGAGGCTTGGTCAGAGTACGGCTTTGATTTGTCAAAAGCACTTAATCTCTTGGGAAAATAAACTGAAGCTGACCTCTCTTGACCCTAAGATTTAAGGGACCCTGGAGAAGGGCTGCATCCGCCCACTGCTGGCCACTGAGAAATGACAGTCGCTACTGTTTATGAAGTGTCCACCCAGGGCAGGCCCTTTGCATAGTGTTTCTAGTTTGATGTTTCTAGCATCAAATCTTCTCCCTTGACTACATGTCCAGTTTTCCCCTGCTTTACAGAGAGAGAACTGAGACTCAGAAACATTGCATTCAAAGCCAGATCTGTTTGATTCCAAAGCTCTGTGTTTGCTAAATGAATGAATACATGGGTAGATAAGGAATGAATGGAATCAGGTTCAGAGACCCAAAGATTGGAAGCCAGCATTAATCTTACCACCTCCTCCTATCTCTAGGGCCTCCTCACAATATTGAGCTAGGTGAAATCAGCTTAAAATAAATGTCAAACGAAAGTTTACATAGAAAACAGAGAAAAGAGTCCTGAAAAGAGCTGGGCATGTGTCATCTAAGGACACAACCAACAGAATAAAAAGGCAATCTACAGAATGGGAGAAAATATTTGTAAACCATACGTCTGAGAAGGGGTTAATATCCAGAATATATAAAGAACTCTTACAATCCAACGACAACAAAAAACAAGCAACCCAATTTAAAAATTGGCAGATGGTTTCAACAGACATTTCTCCAAAGAAGATGTACAAATGGACAAGTATATGAAAAGTTGCTCAACACCACTAATCACTAAGGAAATGCAAATCTAAACCACAACGAAATATCTTCTCTGCATCATTCCAATTTTAATATGTGTGCTGCCGAAGCAAGCACAAAACCACAATGAAACACCACGCACCCTCTAGGATGGCTGCTGTTTTAAAAAAGACAAAAACAAAGAGTATTGGTGAGGCTGTGAGGAAATCGGAACGCTTGTGCGCTCTTGGTGGAAATGTAAGATGATGCAGCTGCTATGGCAAACGGCATGGCACTTTCTTAAAAAAAAATGAAACATAGAGCTACCAGATGATCCAGCAATACTGCTTCTTGGTATATATCCAAAAGAATTGAAAGGAAGGTCTCAAAGAGGTATTTGTACACCCACGTTCATAGCAGGGTTATTCACAATAGCCAAAAGGTGAAAGCAACCCAAATGTCTACTGACAGATGAACGGATAAACAAAATGTGGTCTCTACATAGAATGGGATGTTATTCAGCCGTAAAAATGTTGACACATACACAAAATAGATGAATCTTAAGGACATTATGCTAAGTGAAATACACCTTTCACAAAAGACAAATAACCGTATGATTTCATTTCTATGAGGTATTGAGACTAGTCAAACTCAAGGAAACACAAAGTAAAAAAGTAGTTGCCAGGGACTGGGGAAAGGAGGAAATGAGTTGTTTAATGAGTATAGAGTTTCAGTTTTGCAAAATGAAAAGTTCTGAAGTTAGTTGCACAACAGTGTACATATACTTAGCAGCACTGAGCTGTACACTTAAAAATGGTTAAGATGGTCATTTTACACTATGTGTGTTTTATCACAATTTTTAAAGAGAGCTGGGCCTGGAGACTTAGAAGGAGAAAGAATGGGCCTTGCTACTTGGTGATGCAAGAAGGTGGTTCTTGGACTGATTGTGTATAAATGAGCCTTGGATCTCTTTTAGGATCAGAATGCTCCCTGGGTCCCTGCCCAGCCTCCAACAGCCACAGCCGATGGACAGGGCTGGCTCTGGAAGGGTTACTCCCTATCTCCTCATCACGGTCTTGATGGTAATGAAAATCCATTCACTTCTTTGCCTGGTGATCTGACCAATGGCCCCTATATGTCCTGCCTGAAGCTCCGGGGACTAGCTCCAGAACATGCTGGAAGGAGGGCTTGGCTCTCTGGCATAAACCTTACAAATTATCTTATGGGCATCCCATCCACCCATCTACCCATCCATCCAGCCATCCATTCCTTCAACACATACTTGTTGAGTACCAGCTCTGTGCCAGGTCCGTACAGACAGTCTGTGCCCGGAGGGAGCCTGTAGTCTTGTGGGGGACAGAGATGGGTTATCAGGAGAATGCAATGCAGCCTGATATGTGTTGTGATATCTAGGGTACTTTGCAGGGGTCCTGATCCTGTCAGTGCTGAGAGTTCACACAGAAAGTTCGGTCTTAGGGCCTGAAAGGTAAACAAGACTGAACCGGTAGAGTGAGGAGGAGGAGTCAGGGAGAATACGCTTAGGAGAAGCAAGAGCGTGGGAACTGCCTGGAGATTTTACAAACTGCAGGACCCAACTGAGGATCTGAAAACAATTGAGTCTGGCATATTGTTGACTGCAGGCAGGAGTGGTGAGGGCTGAGGCGGAAGAGGAAAGGGAGAACTGGATCTTATAGGGACATTTAGGCACCTTTTGAGCACCTCGCGAGTTGCAGAGGGGGGTAGATTTGAACACTTATAAAACAAATTTTGTGGCCGGGCACGGTGGCTCACGCCTATAATCCCAGCACTTTGGGAGGCCGAGACGGGCGGATCACAAGGTCAGGAGATTGGGACCATCCTGGCCATCACGGTGAAACCCAGTCTCTACTAAAAATACAAAAAAATTAGCTGGGCATGGTGGCACGCGTCTGTAGTCCCAGCTACTCGGGAGGCTGGGGCAGGAGAATCGCTTGAACCCAGGAGGCGGAGGTTGCAATGAGCCGAGATCGCGCCACTGCACTCCAGCCTGAACGACAGAGCAAGACTCTGTCTCAGACAAAACAAAACAAACAAACAAAAAATTTGTGGATCCAGTTTGGAGAGGCAATGGAAGATGAGGGGAGTGGTCAGAGCATCTGGAATCGGATTTGGGGTCCGGGATTCTCAGAGCTGTAAACACGATGCCCAACCCCCGAGTCCACCCCTCCCCAGGGTATGCCAGCCACCCAGGAGGGGCGCTTCTTTTCAAGGGAGGGTGGTCTTCTTGAAAAACAGCCCAGGTGCCTCCCTAGCCCCCCTATCTTGTGATCCTGTCTGTCCTTGAGAACATCTCTTCTTCCTCAATCAAGGATTTGATGACTGTCCCCGCCCACACCCTATCTTCTCTCCTCTAGGCTGGGCGGTCTCAGGTCTTAGAAATCATTCCTGATGCTCCCTAATATGTCCAGCCATCCTGCCTTTCTAGGATCCCTGGAGTTGTGCCCCTGTGGGCCCCAGGCCCAGCCTGCACAATGCTAGGTTGCCTCAAGGGCCCCTGTCTTAAGGCCTGCCTCACATGTTCAGATATAAACTTCCTAAAAGCCACCTTTGTGACCCAGCCCCAGCTCTATCTCCAGCTTATCAGCCACCTGCTTCTGAGGACAAGCTGGCTCTTGCAAGCCAGAGACCATTTCCTCTCCCCCAAGGACTTGCAGCCAATCTCTGATGGCCCTGTCCAGGAGAGGCAATGGACAAAGTGCAGGGTAGGTGTTTCCTGGTAGTGACTCCTTCCTGAGATAGTACAGAGACCCATCACAGGGAAGGCCCCAGCAAAGACTGAAGAAGTCAGCCAGGCAACTACCGTATGTTGCTCACAGTTCATTAGGAGCCATGGAAAAAGCCACAGGTATCTGCTGCATTCATTAAAGGAGAAGGGGGTGGGGCAAAAGGGAATATTGAATAAGACCTGGCAGAGTGGGGCCCTGGCTGTGACTCCCAGGCCATTCATTGTAATGAATATGACAGCTGGAGTCTTCCAGCTGGCCTTGGGACACTGCTTTGAGATGAATTCATCACTGATGGGGCCTGGCTGCTGGTGATGCAATAGCCCCCAACACTGGGCCTCAAAAAAGAATCAAAGAAGGTCCCAAAAGCCTATGTCTTAGAAGAGGGCTGTAGGGGGAAGTCAGAGGGTCTCAGTAAAACATTGAGTTTTGTCCCAGCTCCATCAAAGGAGACCAGAGAATGGAGGGCTGAGCCAAGGGCACAGCCTTCCTGGAAACAAATCTGCATTCTCTCTGTTATTCACAAGGTGTGTGACTCTGGACAAGTAACCTCACTGCCCTGAGCCTACATCACAGAATTGGTATGGAGAGTTAGGTAAACTGGGATGCAGATTTTACACATGGTGAAGCTGGGCCTGGTTTTTCTCCTGGCTACTTAAAAGCCTCAGGCCGTGGGAGAGGCTTCCCCGAAGGTGAGATAGAATCGGGGCATTGTCCTGAGTGTCTGAAACCCTTTGTCTCTCCCTGTCCTTCCTGGCTCTTGCTTACTTTGCCCTGGGCAGGTGGCAGGCCACTGTGTGGGAGTGAAGGAGCCATGCCTGAAGAGGGGCTGGGGTGGCTAGCCTGTCCTGTGTTTGTAACTAGTGTAGCATCCCACCCAGCCTGGCCTCGCTCCAGGAGCCCTCGACCTGGATCCCTCTGACCTCTAGGACCGCCCTGCAGAAAGCACCAGGGGCCTTTCTCTAAAAGCTCCACTGGCTCCAGGATTGTCTCAGTGGCATAATAGCCCAGGCCATGCTATGGTACACCTAGAACTATAGTTATCAGCTCTTATCCCCCGCAAACCCACATTCCAACCACGCAGAACCTTCTGTTCTCTAAACATCCCCACGCTTCTGCATCTCTTCCCGGACGGTCTTCGCTGCCTCAAACATTCTCCCTGATACCCTGCCTCCTTATCCTGGCACACACAGATCATCATACTCTGATAACCTCAGAAACATGCATTCACCTTCAACTGCGTGCAGTCAGGGTGAGGAGGGGTGAGGGTGCCAAGAGGCTGAGGGTCTGGGCAGAGATAAGACCCACAGTTTCTTCCAAACTACAACCTGCTCCATTCAACACACATACACACACACACACACGCATGCACACGCCACCCTCCAGGCCTTTGTTCACTCTTCCCTTTCCTTGTGCTCTTTCCCCTATCACCTCGTGCCAAGTAAGACTGAGCTCTCAAGCCTTTGCTCAGATGCCGTCTCTTGCAGGAGCCCTTGCCTGGTGCCTTTCGCCCAGAGCTTCTGCCCTGGTTTGGACCTCCCTCAGGATACCCATAATTCATGTGTGAATTCTGGCTGGCTCCATGTCCTTTGGCCTCAGTTCCCCCATCTGTTAAATGGAATAGTAACACCTAACCCATGGTGTAGTTACCGAGTTGATGAAGTACAGTAACTGACTTGTATTAAGTGCTGAGCAGATGTCAGTCTTTACCACCGCCACCAGCAGCAGCAGCATTTTAATCTCTGTATCTTTAGCACTGAGCACAGGGCTGAATACATAATTGGTGCTAAATACTTTCTTGGTGGAGGGGTGGATGGACGGATGGATGCATGGATGGATGGATGGATGGATGATGGATAAATGAGAGATCTAGTATGTTTCCAAAATAAGAGACAATCTTTGCTGGGGGGCGAGAGGGCTAGGAAGAGCCTGAAAGAAACTAACCTTCATTGTACACCTGCCACGCATCAAAGCTCAACATATATAAGTTGTCTAATTTGAGCTTCACAATAGCAAGATATTACTGCAGAATAAGGAAGTGGCTAATTCTGAGAGGTTGAGTCGGCGGATCAGTGTCACACAAGACATAGTCAGGACCAGGGACTTTGATGGTCCTCGATACCTGGAAGGAGGAGGATGAGGACTTGCTCCAGGCCTTGGCTGCTGTCAATCTTAGACTGAAAATTCCTAGGGCATCTCTGTGGGCAGGGCAGGGCCACCCCACCCAGGCTGTCACATAAAGTGCTCACCTGAGAACCTAGCTTTGCAGAACAGAAGGAGAAAGGAAAGGCCGGGCCAGGGGAGGGGGCTTGGGGGCTGCCTGTGGAGGGTGGCTGGGGGACTCTCCTTCCTTCCCCAGCTCCTCCAGCGCCACCCTCAGCAGCCTCGAAGAACAGAAGGAGTTAACGCTGGGCTTAACTTCTTGAAGGAACCTGAAGTTTTTTAATCCTTGTTCTTTCCTCCTTCCTTCTCCCTCTCCCTTCCTGATCTTTACTCCGCCTGTGGGTCCCTCCTCCTTACTCTCACCTCCCCAACTCCAAAAACACTCTGATTGCCAGAGTGGGTCAATGGTTAACGCTCAACTGGCTTTATATAAGCCTGCCACCTGCCTGCTGGGCTGCGTCTTTGGTCCTTCTGTTACCCAGCTCCTGGAGGCGGTGGCTGTAGCAGCCCTTGCTCGTCCACACCATGGCCACCTGCTGGCAGGGCCTGTGGGCTTATCGCTCCTACATGATCGTGTTCTTGCTGCCCATTCTCCTGCTGCCTCTGCCCATCCTCGTCCCCAGTAAGGTAAGGACTTGGTGTTCTGAGCACAGATGACTCCAGGGGGCAGGGGAGGGACTGTCTGGGCCGGGGTTGGGCATCTTTAGGATCCAGCATAACTTCCTCGCTGCCCCTGCCCTGGAAGTGAGGCTATCACCTCCTGCTCCTCCTGAGGACTGAGGGCTAGAGGGTCAAACGGGGCTTTTCCTTGGCACCCAGTTGCAGGAGCCCAGTGTGATTTGCTTAGGTGGGTTTGCAACCTACTGCCCTAGAAAACAGGAAACCAGTTCCATCAACGAGATGCAAGGGGGGCAGATGGAGCTGATCTGCCTACAGTGTGCCCACGTAGCCCTGGTCTGGGCTCCATGGGGGCTGAGACGGGCTGGCTGTGGGGAGGGGACAGCTGGGTGAGCAGCGGCAGAGTGAAGAGGGTTGGAAGGAGAATAGGAGAAAGCTGGCTGCAGGCGGTCTGCATCTTTAAGAGCATAAACAGGAGGAGAAAGAGTTCACCTGTGGATTCAAGGGCTAAGTCTGTGGAGGAGGAGGGGTGGGAGTTGGAAGAGGGGACTCCTGCAGGTAGACAGCACAAAAACTGTGCCCTGGATGGAGCGGCAGCTGGGCACAACCAGGCGTCACTGCCTCCTCTTCCGCCCCCAGCAGAAGTCATAACTTCATCTCTCATTAAATCAAGCCGCCGCCAATGCCTGCCCTGCCCTAGGCACCCAGTGACATTTTCCACCATCTTAAGAGGTCAGACCTGACTGTCCCACTTGACAGATGGGGAAGGTGAGGTTAAGCCACTTAGTCAAAGTCCCAGGGCAGATTCGAGTCTCATGGAACTTGGATATTATACACCTTTGGGCCCCACTCTGTAAGAAAAAGGACACAAAAGTATGAATCTGAAATTAGCTTGGGGCTTTGGGAAGGGTCCAGGAGGAAGGCCTTGAAGTTCAGTCTTCAGTCAGTCGGCCTCTGGCAAATCACACAGCTGGGAGGTTCAGAGCTGGGGGTGTGATCCGGTGCCAAAGCATGTCTTCTCTCCACCCTGCTGCCTCCTGCCCCACCCCACACCCCCAGAACTGCCCATCGAGCCATTTTCTTCCTTTTGTCATAGATAGAGAAATTGAGTCAGACTTTTTTGTTCATGGTATCCCAAAGGAGTGAGAGACGGGGGGTGGTAATGGCACAGCCCCTGGGCCCCTGACACCTGGTCAGTAACAAGGCCCAGCTGACCTTTGAGATGACCTTCATCTCAGGCCAAAGCCGGTGGCATCTCAGTGCTAGGGACCCATCAGATGGGTTTTCTGACAGGCTGGGCAAGTGTGTTAACCCCAGGAGGGAAGCCAGACAGGGATTTTGATTTCTTCCCAGTTCCCCTCGACCTGGGGAAGCACAGCGCAGAAAGATTCAGTAACTTGCCCAGGTCACGCAGGAAATCCTGAGTCGGTGCCAGAAGCCATGCCTCTTGGTGAGACTGGGATGTGTTAGCAGCCCCTGTCTTCTCTGCACCGTATCTGGTGGCCCTGCTACCTGCCTCTGGCTCACAGAGGCTGCCAGCCCCATCCTGACTCTGGTCCTGTCTAGGAGAGGCCAGCCCCTCTCAAGGACTTTGCTCCTTCAATTGTCCTCTCACTCTCCTACAAGATAAATATTTCCTGTCTGCCTGATCGCCCCCATCCACATACGGAGGTGCTGTAATATCTCTCATCTTAAACAAACAAGAGCTCTCTTTCAAGGCCACACTCCTTCCAGAGAGTGCCTCTTTCTCTGCTCTCTCTCATAACAGGAAGCCTCAAGACACTGTCTACACCACAAGTGCACTTTCTCTTTTGTCAGCTCCCATCTCCAAGACTCAGATCCCATCAACTTCCTTGTGACCAAACCCTGGGCCACTCTCACATTCCTCAGTCCCTCAGCAGCATTTATCACAGCTGTCACCCCATCTTTGCCGTGCTGTCTTCTGTTGGCTTTGGTGACACCTTCTCCTGGTTCCTGCCCAGCCCTGCCCCTTCCCACCTTTCCTGACTCAGGTTCCTTCTCCATTTGACTCTGAGGTTCTCCAGGGTCCCCACTTCCCCTAGCTGATCTTATGCCATCTTGTGCTTTAAAAAGCGTCTCTATGCCGATGAGTTATCAATCTGTAACCCCAGCCCTAACCTCTAAACTTATATTATCCAATGAACACCAGCCATCTCCCTAATTGAATATTTTCTTTGTAAGCAGGATAAGCAGGATACACTTTTCCACGTCCAGATCAAAACCCTTCCTGCCCTTCTCCAGTTGGCTTAGGCATCAGGAAATGCTTCAACCATCTACCTTGCTGCAACAGCCAAAAACTCGGGGACATTCTTGATTCTTCTCCTTCCCTCCTTTCCACATGCAGCAGAAGGTCCTGCTCACTTGATACCCCAAAATACTCTGAATGGAGTCACTCCCCGCCCTCGGATCCACTGTCTCCCCAGTCATTTCCCATGTGCCCCACTCTGCTCAGAACCCTACATTGGCCAGGCACAGTGGCTCACACCTAAAATCCCAGCACTTTGTGAGGACGAGGTGGGAGAATTGCTTGAGCCCAGGAGTTTGAGACCAGCCTGGGCAACATAGTGAGACCCCACCTTAATCTGAAAAAATGAACAAACAAAAAACCCTACGCTGGCTTCCTGTCAAACAGGATAAAACCTCTTCAAGCAGCCAGGAGTCACCAAGGCTCAGCCCTGGACTCCCCAGGCTCCCTCCCCCATGACCCACCTCTCACTCACTCTCCCCCACCTTCACCAGCTTGCTTTCTGCTCCTCACATTGCTCTGGACTGTTCTCCCAGATACCTCCTTCCTGTTTTTAGGTTTCAGCTTATATCCACCTCCTTAGAAAAGCCTTCTCTGACCAACGCCAGTCATTCTTGGGGAAAAGCCCTGTTCTTTTGCTTATAGGGTGTTCACTCTCTGAAATTATCTATTTGCTTCTTTTTTACTTCTTCTCTGGCTTCCTGCACTAGAATGTCGGCTCCATGAGAGTAGGGACTTTGTCTTGTCCCATGCAGAATCCCCAGTTCCTGGCACAAAGTAGTTGTTCAAAAAATACTTGTTAGGCCTGACACAGTGGCTCATGCCTATAATCCCAGCACTTTGGGAGGCCAAGGCAGGTGGATCACTTGAGGCCAGGAGTTTGAGACCAGCCTGGCCAACATGATGAAACCCCCTCTCTATAAAAAAACACAAAAATTAGCCAAGCATGGTGGCGCACGCCTGTAGTCCCAGCTACTCGGGAGGCTGAGGCAGGAGAAATGCTTGAACCCAGGAGGAGGACGTTGCAGTGAGCTGAGATCACGCCATTGCACTCCAGTCTGGGTGACAGAGCGAGACTCTATCTCAAAAAACAAATAAAAAACCCCCAACTTTTTTTTTTTTTTTTTTTTTTTGAGACTGAGTCTTACTCTGTCACCCAGGCTGGAGTGCAGTGGCGTGATCTCGGCTCACTGCAAGCTCCGCCTCCCAGGTTCACGCCATTCTCCTGCCTCAGCCTCCCGAGTAGCTGGGACTACAGGCTCCTGCCACCACGCCCGGCTAATTTTTTTGTATTTTAGTAGAGAGGGGGTTTCACTATGTTAGCCCGGATGGTCTTGATCTCCTGACCTCGTGATCCACCCGCCTTGGCCTCCCAAAGTGCTGGGATTACAGGCGTGAGCCACCGCGCCCAGCCATCCCCAACTTTTTGAATGAAGAAAGGAAGGAATGTGCAAAAAGTGGATCCTGTCCTGCATCCCTGTTGTATCTCTACTCTCTGTAATGAGTCCCCAAGCTTAGCCCCATGGCCCTGGCCTCCAAAGGGGTAAGAAGGAGCCCCAGCCTAGGCTCAAATTTGTGCCCATAATAATAATATTGACATTTGTTGAGTATATATATATATATATATATATATTTTTTTTTTTTTTTTTTTTTTTTGAGAGGGAATCTCGCTCTGTCGCCCAGGCTGGAGTGCAGTGGCGCAATCTCGGCTCACTGCAAGCTCCGCCTCCCGAGTTCACGCCATTCTCCTGCCTCAGCCTCTCCGAGTAGCTGGGACTACAGGCGCCCGCCACCACGCCCGGCTAATTATTTTTTTTTTTGTATTTTTAGTAGAGACGGGGTTTCACCGTGGTCTCGATCTCCTGACCTCGTGATCCGCCTGCCTCGGCCTCCCAAAGTGCTGGGATTACAAGCGTGAGCCACCGCGCCCAGCCTGTTGAGTATATTTTATGTGCTTGGCATTGTGCCATGCACTTCAAAGCATTGTTAGATCATTTATTTCTTTCAAAAGCCTATGTGTCGGGCCGGGCATGGTGGCTCACGCCTGTAATCCCAGCACTTTGGGAGGCGGGCGCCCAAGGTGGGCGGATCACCTGAGGTCAGGAGTTCAAGACTAGCCTGGCCAACATGGTGAAACTCCATCTCTACTAAAAATACAAAAATTAGCCGGGTGTGGTGGCGTATGCCTGTAGTCCCAGCTACTCGGGAGGCTGGGGCAGGAGAATCGCTTGAACCTGGGAGGTGGAGGTTGCAGTGAGCTGAGATCGTGCCACTGTACTCCAGCCTGGGAGATAGAGCAAGACTCAGTCTCAAAAAATAAAAAAAGCCTATGTGTTACCATGAGGTTACTACTACTCTCTCCGTTTTACAGACATGTAAACTGAGGGCCAGTGTGGGGAAGCAATTTGCTTAAAGTCCCAGCTAGGAAAAAAGTTTGAACTGGAACCTGGTCTTGGAGTCTCTGCCTGAGGCTCCCTGGGAGGCCGGTGGTGCCCCCACTGTGATCCACCTCTCAGGCCATCCTTTCTCATGTCCATCCAGCTGTCAGTCAGTCCTCCCACCATACTTCAGTCCAGCATGTCTGCTGAGCTCTTGCTCTGTGTCAGGGGTTACCAAAAGGAATACAGATGTTCCGTTCTCAAGGTGCTTACAGTCTATAGGAAGAGACAGGTATTTACGCCACACAAAGGTTCAGCCAGAAGGCTGCAGAGCTCAGAGGAGGGAGCAGATTCTTCCAACTGAGTCAAGGGAGAATCTGAAGGAGGCAACATTTGAGTTGGGCCTTGAGGGTTAGTAGAGTTTTAACAGTCAGAGGCATCAGCAGAACAGGTGAAGGGAACCACAAGAGGAAAGATGTAGGGGCCGGGAATAGTAGGGTGTGTTGGAGGGGTGGCAACAGAACCTTGAAATGCTAGTCAGTCTCTGGTGGTTCCAGCAGATGGGGAACAGGAGGGCCTGGGGTCTTCCTGCTCTCCCAACCCTGCAGCCAGACATGGAAACCTTACATCCATTCATTTATTCATCCATCCATGCATTTTGTTAGTGAACACAGAACTCAGTACTATGTGACAAGTACTGTTTGGGTGTGTTGGGAAGAGAAAGTGGGAGGAGTGGGAAGACATACAAAAAGCAGAAACAATGCAGCAGGCTATGACCACTGCCTGGGGAGGGCTGCTCTAGATGGGGTCGGGAAAGGCCTCCTGAGGAGGGTGTTCCAACACTCTGGGAGATCAAAGTGAGTGGATCGCTTGAGTTCAGGAGTTCAAGACCAGACTGGGCAACATGGCAAGACCCTGTCTCCTCATGAAAAAAATTAGCCGGTTGTGGTGATGTGTGCCTGTGGTCCCACCTACTTGGGAGGCTGAGGCAGGAGGATCACTTGAGCCCAGGAGGTTGAGGCTGCAGTGAGCCATATGGTGCCACTGCACTCCAGCCTGGGCAACAGAGCAAGACTCTTGTCTCAAAAATAAATTCTCTAAAGTCAGCCAAGCACAGCTCTGGGTAAAGAGCCATCCAGGCAGAACATGCAGCAAGTGCAAAGGCCTGCAGATGGGGCGAGCTTGGCAAGTTGAAGGGATTAAGCAAGGCCAGTGTGGCTTTGGGGGCTCGAGTGAGGAGGCCTTGAGAGGCCTCACTAGATTGCTGAAGTCAAGTTTAGAGAAGAGGGTTGAGGTCAGCCAATGTCAGCCCTACAAGGCTACAGGGAGGAGTAGGGATTTTGTGCTGTGAGCATTAAGGGGTGAATAACTTACGACTCAGGGGTCATTCAGCTAGTAAGTTAGAGTCAAAACACAAACACCTCCTGGGACCCAAAGGCATCTGTAAAAAACATTCTCCTAGTGGCTCAACATTGGCCAGGACAGAACTTAGCTGAAGTCAATATTGCATTTATTGTAAGGCCAGAAGGCAGAATTTCTTAATCTGAATCACTGGCCCTTTTAGAATGCATAAACACTACATGTGTTTGAACTTTAAAATCTGTGTAATTAAGGCTGGGAGTGGTGGCTCACACCTGTAACTCTTGCACTTTGGGAGACCAATGCAGAAGGGTTGCTCGAGTTCAGGAGTTCAAGACAAACTTGCGCAACATAGGGAGACTTGTCTCTACTAAAGATCAAAAAAGTTGGCTGGGCGCAATGGCTCATGCCTGCAATCCCAGCACTTTGGGAGGCCGAGGCAGGTGGATCACCTGGAGTCAGGAGTTCGAGACCAGCCTGGCCAACATGGCGAAACCCCATCTCTACTAAAAATACAAAATTAGCAGGGCATGGTGGCACACGCCTGTAATCCCAGCTACTCGGGAGGCTGAGGCAGGACGATCTCTTGAACCCAGGAGGCAGAGACTGCAGTGAGCCAAGATCACGCCACTACGCTCCAGCCCAGGCAGCAGAGCAAGACTCTGTCTCAAAAAAAAATTAGCTGGGCATGGTGGCGCGTGCCTGTGGTCCCTGTTACTTAGGAGAACCAAGATGGAAGAATCACTTGAGCCAGGGAGGTCGAGGCTGAAATGAGCAGTGATCATGCCACTGCACTCCAGCATGGGTGACAGAACAAGGCCTTGTCAAAAAAAAAAATCTGTGTAATTAAAATTCTCTTAGTGCAAGCTGTTCCTGAACCTCAAAGGCAGGGACTTGGATGATTCACTTAGGGCATGAAAACTAGACAAGGAATTTGGACCTCTGTTCTGGGCCCCACCTCTACCTTTTGAGACTTCTTGGCCCTCAGTTGAGATAGCAGAGTCCAGTGAACAAAACATGGATTTTGGAGCCAAACAGGTGTGGGTTCAAATCCATTCAGCAGCGTGTACTGCCATGTGACCTGACCGAGCCTCTTCAAACCCTGTCATCTCTGAGGGGTGTTGTGAAGATGAGCTGAGATAACACACATATATGTAGAGTGCCTGGCACCTAGGGCTTGATAAACACTTGCTCCCTTCGCCCTCTGCCTCTTGTCTGAATTCCTGGGCCCCTGGAACACACAGACTGGTCTGGAACACTGTGTAGATGCCTCACTTCTTCTCCATTGCTCTGTTCAAATGGGCTCTTGTGCTTAGGAGGGCCTCAGATGTTCCCACCTATAGAACAGGAAGGCATGTCTGGTCACCCACCAGATTGGTGAGCTGTGTCCCTAGGAATAGCTATACCTGTGGCTGTGTGGAGATAGTTTTTCTAGCCTCTGGGATGCCTGGAAATAGGATAAGAAGAAGGACTCAGCCTCAAAGGCCGGGGGGATCCCTGGCGTAGAGTCCCCAACTTGGATTTTGCCCAGATTACTAAATCGTGTCCCTGCTTATTGGCACGTGCTAGGTGAAGGCCAGAAATGGGAAAGTAAGTCACCCTCTTCAACAGTAAAGTTTCCTGGATATAATCCAGCAGCGAGGCTCAGGGCTGTCGCAAGGATCAAATTCGTAGAGGAGCGTGGGAATGCCACGTTCATCACGGCGCGAGCTTGCGTTTTGCTCTTTAGTGCATACAGGCAGGGCTGGCCCTGGCCCAGGCTGTGATATCAGGACTCTTCTCCCCACTTTTGTTTTCTCCAGCGCTCAGAAATTCATTGTTCCCTTTGGCCTCTTAAAACAGAAGCTGATGCAACAAAGTCATTCACATCAAGGTGTGCAAATCAATGAAGGACACCTGAATGAGAACAAGCGAAGGGTAGGAAGAGTCACCGCCATCACGTGCAGCCTGAGGCAGGCATGGAGTGGGAAAGCTTTAGAATGGTCAAAAGGGAAGGCTTCCAGTGCATGCTGTTGGGCACAGGGAAGCCGTAGGCGGCTAACTAGAAGCAGCACCCCAGGTGACTGGTTAGGGGAGCATATTTCGCTTTCTGGGATTGGTCCTGAGTTGGAAGTCGGAGTAAAAAGAGTTTGGGGCAAAAATCAGGGAAATTGGCAATCATGGAGCAAATCCTGAATGTTTAGGGCTTCCTGCTGTAGAGGTTGTTGTTTGACTTCTCAGCTGGTTATTACAGAAGCTGTGAAACGTATTTTTACATATGAACTGGCCATCGTCCCCTTTGTATATTCAGTCCTCAAAGAATTAGGCATTTGGCATCTGCCTATTCTTCCTGGAAAAGACTTCCGTCTCTCCACACTCTTCCATGTTTTTGTTTGTTTGTGAGATGGAGTCTCACTGTGTTGCCAGGCTGGCCCCAAATTCCTGGGCTCAAGCAATCCTCCTGCCTCAGCCTTCCATGTAGCCACACACCACTGGACCCAGCACTTTTTCATATTTTAATAGCTGTATTTATTTATTTGTTTAGGTTTTAAAAATTAAGTTTTTGTTTTGTTTTGTTTTGTTTTGTTTTTGAGACAGGGTCTCACTCTGTCACCCAGGCTGGAGTGCAATGGTGCAATCTCAGCTTACTGCAACCTCTGCCTCCCAGGTTCAGGTGATTCCCCCACTTCAGCCTCCCAAGTAGCTGGGATTACAGGCACATGCCACCATGCCCAGCGAAGTTTTTTTTTGTTTGTTTGTTTGTTTTAGTATTTTTAGTAAAGACAGGGTTTCGCCATGTTGCCCAGGCTGGTCTTGAACTCCTGGGCTCAAGAAATCCTCCTGCCTCAGCCTCCCAAAGTGCTGGGATTACAGGGGTGAGCCACCACGCCCAGCCTATTACATGTATTTCAATAAAATTGGTTTCCTTTGTAGTCTTATGTATTTTATTTAGTGCATTTAAAAACATTCTAAGACAAAGGAATGCTTCATCAGGCTGCCAAGGGGATCCTGGTACCAGAAAAAGTGTACAAACCCCTACATCAGAAATTTCCCTGAATGTATACAAACACTTGCACACAAATTTTTTAAACCGCATGTGGTAGTATCTGTGTCATATTTTATTCAACCACAAGTCTGACCATGCCACTCTGTCTCTGCTTAAAACTCTTTGAGGCCTTCTCCCTTTTTCTCCCCTGTCTTCCAGACAAATTCCTAGGTCCTCTCAGGGCAGACAAGGCTCTTTCCAAGAATGCATCTTGATCTTTTATGTCTCATTCTGTTCTACATTTACTCCCTCACCCCAACCCCCTTTGCCCACTAACTGAACTCCTACTCACCCCTCAGTACCCGCTCAAGTTTCCCTCTCTGGAAGCCTTCCTCAGCCCAGACAAAAGGAGCCTCAGGGACGGGGCCCCTTCTGCTCTGAGCTCCATTTTTCTGGTCTCTGCTTTACAGGTGCTTGGCAGGCTGCCACCCAGTGCCTTGCCTTGCTCCTGAGACCCGGGAGTGCTCCTGCCAGCAGCATACCCACCTCCTAGGGGCAGAGGGGCAGTGGGAGTGTCCCCCATGTGCCAGCCTGTCCCCACCCTTGGGTTAACCTTCAGTCACCAGGAGGACTAAGGTGTGACACCTCTGAGACTGTGGGCACATGTGCTGCTGCCTGACAGTCACGGGTCCATGCCAGTGACAGAAGCCATGATGCCCACAGATCCCACACCTGCCACACACCCCAGGTCTGGAGTCTGCCCTGGACTCCTTGGCACCTTCACTTCCATTTGTGCCTCATGTATCCTCTCTGGTTCTCCAGAAGCCCAGGAGCACATTTCTCTCCCAGCACCAACCCTGCTATGCGTTCACAGGCTACAATGCTTTAAAACTTATTCCTGGCCGGGCACAGTGGCTCACACCTATAATCCCGGTGTTCTGGAAGGCTGGGGAGAGAGGATTGCTTGAGCCCAGGAGTTCAAGGCCAGCCTGGGCAATATAGCGAGACCCTCATCTCTACAAAAAAAAAATTGTTTTAATTAGCTGGGTGTAGTGGCACATGCCTATAGTCCCAGATACTCAGGAGGCTGAGGCAGGAGGATTACTTGAGGCCAGGAGATTGAGGCTGCAGTGAGCTGTGATCACATCACTGCACTCCAGTCTGGGCAACAGAGTGAGACCCTGTCTCTTAAAAAAAAAATTAAAAAAAAAAACCTTATTCCTACATTTGTTAGCTCTCTTCATCCTTACAGTAACCCAGCTAGGTGGATGTTTCTCTTATCCCCATTTCCAGATGCGGAAACTGCATAATGGAGATACATGTGTTTACAGTGGCGAATGCTTGATGTTTCTTACCAGAAAAGCTGAGAGAGGTTAAATAACTTGCCCAAGGACACACAGCAGTAAAGCGGGGCCTCAGCACTCAGCATGTGCCCTGGACATGTGCTTTCCCACTACAGAAGAAGCAAGCTGCCTGGCTTAGGGTTTGGAAGGCCCTCTGGGGGTTTCTCTCTTCAGTCTGCCCTTCAGGCCAGCCCACACAGGCACTCAGACTCCCCGAGGGCCAGCGCTGGGCCTGACAGATGCCTGTACCCCTAGGGCCCACGTTCATTCACCCACTCATTCAGTGTCAACTCTGCTAAATAGATGCCAGGCACCTCGCTAGGGTGAGCAGAAACAGACTTGCACCCTGCTCCCTGGAAGGTAGAGTCTGACAACAGAGACTGATACTCATCTCTTAGTCCCTAAAACTAAATGTTTCATTGCAGGCTATGATGAGTGCTACGCAGAAGAGGTACAGGGACTTAGAGTGTGAAAAATGGGAATTATATCCCCTCCTGGAAGCCAGCCTGAAAAATCAATATTTGAGCTGAGATCTCAAGAACCATTAGGTATCAACTAGACAAAGTAGGGAGGGAAGAGAGGTCCAGAGAGAGGAAATTGTGTGCAGAGGCCCTGTGGCCAGAGGGACGATGCAGTATTTAAGGAACCCACAGAGGGCTGGTATGGCCAGAGCAGAGAGAGTAAGGGGGAGAGTGTTAAGACATCAGGCACAGGCCAACCCTGAACTTAGGTTCCTGAAAGCACTAGGAAACCACTGAAGGGATGTGAGCTGTTTTGAGATGAGTGTGTTTGTGCTGGGGGAGGGGGAGTGCAAATTAAACAGATTTGTGCCTTGAGATCACTCTGGCTGCAGCAAGGAGAAAGGATTTCAGGGTCAAGAGAGGAAGCTGGGAGATGAATAAGGAGGCTTTTGCAGAGGTCTTGCTGAGACTTGGACCAGGCTAGTGGTCCAGAGCTACAGAGAAATAAATGGGAGCACTCAAGGGGCAGAACCAGCAGGACTGGGTGCATGGCCCAGAGAGGGTATTTGTGGAATGAGTGGCTGATGAACAGGCAGGAGGCCCAGGGTCTGCCTGCAGTGGGCTTCCAATCACAGGGATTGGCTGCTGGGTGGAGAAGAGTGAGGATCTGAACAGGGCGACTTCCTTGGGGGTGGGGGTGACACCCGTGGGAAAGGAGGCTTTACAGACCAGGCCAGCACCTGCGAAAGAGCGACAGGCTAGATCACAGAGGAGAAAGAGGCTACGCCCCCAACCTCAGGAGCCCATAAACAGATCCTGAGAGGAGAGTAGCTGCTACAGTCAAGGAACAGAGCTGGGGAACAACCACCCTGCTGGCCTGGGGAAGGAGGAGGCAGGGCCAGAGGCAGAAAGAAAAGCATTCGCCACCAGGAGAAAACTCTTCCCTGCTGGTTTCTGAGCTCCAGGAGGGGTCACCAGGGACTGCGGTGCAGGCTATGCCTTGCGCAACTCCATATGAGAATGGCGACCTGGACTTGTGCAGTGCAGCAGTCCTGGGGAGTGGCCAGTGGCCAGCGTGTAAACCAGCTGAGTCCCATGTCATAGGCTGCCAGTTGAACTTGGCTGGCCTAGGCTCCATTGAGCTGGGCTGCAAGGCAGAGAGCACTAGAGTGACCTGGAAGGATAAGGCTGATCCCCAAATCCCCACTTCTAGAGCTGGGAATACTGACCTTGTAATTGGATATACTGTGTGCCTAAGAAGAAAAGACCCCTAGGGCTCTGCCCTCAGGGAGTGCCCGAGAGTACCTGACCCAGGGGGCCTCTCAGAACACTGACAGCTCCTCAGTCTCAAACCCAAACCCTCTAAGCATCAACAACTGTCAACAAAGCAATGCTAGACCTCTCTGAGTCTTGGTTCTGCCATTTTCAGAAACTTACTTTGAAATGCCCAGGCCAGGCACAGTGGCTCACACCTGTAATCCCAGCATTTTAGGAGGCTGAGATGGGAGGATCACTTGAAGCCAGCAATTTGAGACCAGCCTGGGCAACAAAGCAAGACCCATCTCTACAAAAAATACAAAAAAAAACCACAAAAAATTAGCTGGGCGTTGTGACACATGCCTGTAGTCCCAGCTATTTGGGAGTCTGAGGCAAGAGAATTGCCTGTGCCCAGCAGTTGGAAGCTGCAGTGAACTGTGATCACATCATGAACTCCAGTCTGGGCAACAAAGCAAAACTCTGTCTCTAAAAAAAAATTTTTTTTAATTAGAAAAAATAAGAAATAAAATATACAAAATAAAATGCATGGGATTACAAATAAACCAATTATTTTGAAATACAGGTATCAAAATATGGAAAAATAAATTGCAGCTCAGAAATAGATGTACTTCCTTGCTAGTGCATTACGTAAGATCCGAAGTTGGTATAATAATTACCAAAATTTCAAAATAACGATGGAGGTAAACAGAATGTCAAGAGCTATTCTGAGATAACTGCAACAACTTAGCTGGATCAGTGTCTAATAGCTGATGGCCATAATCAAATATCTGTGACCAAGTCACCAATAATACCATTAATAGCACTATGATTTTATGTTCATAACCTTAGTTCAATGTTCTTGAATAGATAAAATAGTTTTCCCATTTAACTTCATGGATCCTCGGAATTCCATGCCCCAGTTAAGAATCTCATGATGCAGGAAGAACAAATCAGCGAATTGTGCTCCAGCTTGATAGGGTGCCCAGGAGGTGGGATGGGGAGGCAGGGCCAAAGCCACCCGGGGTTAACGAAGGCTTCTGGATGGAACTTTGGAACATGTCTTGTGTTTTGATCTGAGACTGAGGACACCCTCAAATGCAAGATGTTTAGAGGGTTTGGGTTTGAGACTGAGGAGCTGTCAGTGTTCTGAGAGGCCCCCTGGGTCAGGTACTCTCGGGCACTCCCTGAGGGCAGAGCCCTAGGGAGGTAGAGAAGGACCCATCACAGACATAGGCATACTGGAGCAGGGAGCCATGCATCAAACACACTGGAGCACATGGAGGCGAGTCTGACTTTTTTTTTTTGATACAAGGTCTCACTCCAGTTGCCCAGACTGACGTAGTGCAGTGGCGTGATCTCATCTCACTCCAGCCTCAACTTCCTGGGCTCAGGTGATTTTGCCACCTCAGCCTCCCAAGTAGCTGGGACTACAGGTGCTCACCACCACACCCAGATAATTCTTGTATTTTTAGTAGAGACTGGGTTTGCCATGTTGCCCAGGCTGGTCTCAAAGGGCCTCCCAGAGTGCTGGGATTACAGGTGTGAGCCGCCATGCCCAGCCTGGTCCCATTATTAACAACTCCCTTTGGAGGTTGGAAATGGTCTCAAAGTGACATGCTTAAAGAGCCCAGCCACGGGAAGTGGCAGGCCCTGGGGAAGATAGCTCTGGATTCAGAGCCCCAGCTCATTCTCCCTACACTCCACTGGTCACAGGGAGCCTGAGGCTGAGGACACCCTCAGATGCAAGTGATCATGCTCAGGGTAGCCGGTGAAAGCTGGGGCCCAGGAAGCAGATGGCCTGGCTTCTCCACTTACTATATGTGTGACTTTGAGGCATTTTTGAAATGTATTTACTCCTTTCTTTTTTCAACTGTGAAATGTGAACAATAGTTATTACCTCTGAGAGCAAATAAATGCAACTTGTAAAAGCATTTGAAGCACATAGAATATGATGCCTGGCACGAAGTCACCCTCCAATACTTATACAGAAACTTCTTCCTTAATCAGCAAAGTGAGCGTCACCCCAGCCCTGCTCCTCGTCTCTGGCCAGAGAGTTCTGGGTGGAGAGGGTGGAGGACACCAGGGTCCAGGAGGGCTTGCCTGCCCTTAGTCCAGGGGGAGGGTAACTGGCCATTCAGTCATTGCGGGTGAGCAAACACTGGCATCAGCAGAATCCCGCTGGGGGAGGAGGGGGCTGGGTTTCTCTGGTTGAGGGTCAAAGTGGCCCCACTCCTGGGGCTGATGAGTTTGTGTCCAGGATGAAGAGAGGTAGTAGAGGTTTGGTGGAAAGAGATCTTGGCTTTGGACAGATTTGGTGGGGCTATGTGCAGTTGGGCAGGCTACACACTGCACAATTACTGGGGCACCATTCACATAGACTACAAGGGGAGTGCTCTTAGGTAGTGCTTGAAAGTTACCCAATCCCAATCCCAATCCTTTATTTGAGTTCCATCCAGGCTCTGCCACTTTTTTTAATAGTTCTGTGACCCTGAGCAAGCCATTTACCCTCTGAGCTCATCTATAAGGTGGGACCACCACACCCACTTTAATGGCTGTTATGTTTTCATGTAAACACAAAAATGACAATACTAAGTTCCTAAGAGTTGCTGAATAAATAGCAGCTGCCTCTTCCCCCAGGCCACCACCTACTCCCACCTCAGGGACCCTTCCCAAGCTTTAGGGTACTAAGAGTGTGAGCCTAGCCTGTACGAGGTAGAGAGGACAAGGACAGGGCAATTGGGATGGGCAAGGGAGGAGGGGCTCCCCAGCCCGTTTGTCCAACAAACCCCAGCATGCGGTCCCTTCCCTTGGCAAATAAAGAGTGGGCAGGTGCCCGGCCGCTGGAGAGGGGATACGGGTGCCCTCTCCCGGCTAATGATTCCCCAGCCCTGGGAAGCCTCCTGGCTAATGATTCCCCAGCCCTGGGAGAGGCTCTATAAGGAGGGTGGGCCTCCATTCCTGCCCCAGTTCCCCTTCCAGGCCTGAAGTCAGGCTTCTCTAGACTTGGGGGCTTCATGTAGGAAAGGGGGACTTCTGGTACTCAAAGACTCACAAGACTCAGCATTGCCCCACAATTCCCCGCACAACACAAGCATCTTGGGGGAAACTTCACATAGCCTATAAATGTAAATTGCTCCTCTGGAGTTGTGTAATGCAGCAGCCAGACCAGGATTGCTAGAAAGGATACCACAAAACCGACCCTGTCTGATGGAGAGCTCATACCTAGCAAAGGGAACAAACACTAAATATCCAACAAACAAACACACTCTTGCAGCTCATGATAAAAGCCAGGGAAAGCCAGGGTGCCAGGCAAAGGTCCACATTGCTCAGGTCCCGCTCCTTCTTCTGGCAGCCTCCATCTCATCTTGGGATCCTCAGCTGGGCCCCTGCAATCCCACTGGGCTGGATGGGGACTGGTAACCAACTCCAGACTCTCCGAAGTGGCTGGCTTGTAATGTCCGGGCTCCCCAGGGTCAAAGACAAGGTGATACTGATGTGCCTTGCTTTGTTTTTTATCTGCATTTTGAAATGAGACCTTGGGCTTGGGAATCAATGACTGTGGGTTTCATAGGCTCTCCCCAGACGGTTACAAATGGCCTGGTTTGTCTGAGGGACAGGAGGTGGCATGGTTCTGGGACACAGGCCCTCTGACAGCTCTGCCGCTTCTCTCCCACCTGCAGGAGGCCTACTGCGCATATGCCATCATCCTCATGGCGCTCTTCTGGTGCACTGAGGCCCTGCCCCTGGCGGTCACTGCCCTCTTCCCCTTAATCCTGTTCCCTATGATGGGCATCATGGAAGCCTCTGAGGTGAGCCCCCATCCATAGGAGAAAGTGTTCTGGGCAATGCGGGAGGCCAGGGGGTGGGTTCCCTCAGACTTTGTTAACTAAGGAAGCCTCATCATAGGCAGGGCACATGGATTAGGGGTTCCTGACTCTGCATGAGGAAGAAGTCAGCTAGAAGGCTGAGGGCTGGGGTGGGGAGGGGTGCAGAATTAGTGCTGAGAGTTCATGCAAGGTGAGAGTGATTAGCCAGCCTTAGGTGGGAGGTGGAAGGCCTAGTGACACAGAAAAGGGGCCTTGAGGGCCAGTTAACACACTCATATACTTCTAGTTCAGTGGTTCTTGAACTTGAACAGCATCGGAGTCACCTGGAGGGCTGGTAAAAACACAAATGGCTTGGTCCAGAGTTTCTGATTTGGTAGATCTGGGGTACGGCCTAAGCATTTTATTCCTAACAAGTTCCAGTTGATGGTGATGATGCTGGCCCAGGGACCATACTTTGAGAACCACTGTCTAGTTTTTAGAAACAGCACTAAATCATCTATCTCCCAGTCCATGGCTTGAAACATGAATGGAATCACGGTAGATTATCTCCCAATTAATTATTCCTAAGGGGAGATAAAGTGAGTTTGACAAGAAGAGGGGAACCTGGTTGATATTAAATGGTAGATAATCCAGGCCGGGTGTGGTGGCTCATGCCTGTAATCCTGGCACTTTAGGGGGCCAAGGCGGGTGGATCACTTGAGCTCAGGAGTTTGAGACCAGCCTGGACAACAAGGTGAAACCTCGTCTGTACAAAAAATACAAAAATTAGCCAGGCATGGTGGTGCGTGCCTGTAGTCCCAGCTACTTGGGAGGCTGAGGTGGGAGGATGGTTTGAGCCAAGGAGGTGGAGGTTGCAGTGAGCTGTGATTGTGCTACTGCAACAGAGCCAGACCCTGTCTCCAAAAAGTTAAATTTATTTTTTAAAAAATGGCAGATCATTCAGAGACCATTTCCATCCAGTTTCGAGAGCCCAGGGGAATGCCAGTCTGTGGGAATGTCAGTGACTGCATCCCATAACCTCAGGGGCACCGTGGGAGACTCCAGGGTCTTCCCGCCGCTCAGCCATGTCTGCACCTGCCAGGTTTCCGTCGAGTATCTTAAGGACTCCAACCTCCTATTCTTCGGGGGGCTGCTGGTGGCCATCGCGGTGGAACACTGGAACCTGCATAAACGCATCGCCCTCCGTGTCCTCCTCATTGTTGGGGTGCGGCCTGCCCTGTGAGTTCCTGCAAACCAGCACGGGAGAACCTGATGAGGAGCTATCTGGGCACCCGGTCCCTGAAGGGAAGCTGGAACAGCAGTGTGTCTGTCTGCCCATCCCTAGGCTAATCCTGGGCTTCATGCTGGTCACGGCCTTCCTGTCCATGTGGATCAGTAACACGGCCACCTCGGCCATGATGGTGCCCATCGCACACGCCGTCCTGGACCAGCTGCACAGCTCGAAAGCCAGCAGCGACGTCGAGGAGGGCAGCAGCAACCCCACCTTCGAGCTCCAGGAACCAAGTCCCCAGAAGGATGTGACCAAGCTTGGTGAGAAAAATGAGGCTAGACCCTGCCCCAACCCCTTGGTTCTTGGAGAGAGTCTGAGGGTCTGTCCGTTTCGAGGGCTGTTCATCTTGGAGCCTTTGGGGAGAGAAGAAAGAGATGCAAGAAGGACAGTGACCAATTTGTTTTTCCTTTTTTAAAAATGTCAAGTCCCCTGTGTTGGGAATCTCCTCATCCCCGGGCAAACCAAGATGCTTGGTCACCATGGCAAGAAGAGAGCTGGAGTCTAGGTGGATAGTCCAAGGTCTAGGCTCCATTCTTCCTGGTGGTTTGGGTAATCCTCGTTTCCCTCTCTCAAGAGAGAGGTCAGATCAGAGAGTGTCTGAGGGCGCTCCCATCCTGAGACTCTGGGGAATGCTGGGCCCCTCAGGCCTGGAGACATCCTTTGTCCTCCTTCCAGCCCCAGACTGGGCTGTTCACAGACAAGGTGCCCTGGAGGCCCTTGCAGCTATCCCTGTACCTGCCCCCACCTGGGCTCTCCCTTGTTCCCAGATAATGGGCAGGCCCTCCCTGTCACGTCTGCTCCTTCGGAGAGGAGGGCACATCTCAGCCAGGAGCATCTCCACCTCACCAAGTGCATGAACCTGTGCGTGTGCTACTCCGCCAGCATCGGGGGCATCGCCACGCTGACCGGCACCGCACCGAACCTGGTGCTGCAAGGCCAGATCAGCTCGTGAGTGACAAGAAGTGGGCCACCTTGGGGGATCTGCACACTCACTGGGAGGTGAATGGGGCTGGGCAGTTCTGGGGGCAATGTCACACGGCAGCCCATGTTCCTCCTTCAGGCTCTTCCCCCAAAACGGCAACGTGGTGAACTTCGCCTCCTGGTTCAGCTTCGCCTTCCCCACCATGGTCATCTTGCTGCTGCTGGCCTGGCTGTGGCTGCAGATCCTCTTCCTGGGCTTCAAGTAAGTGGCAAATTCGGTGAGAGAAGCCCAGGTCCCTGCCCTTAGCCCTGGGAGCTTCCAGTTGGGTGCAGATGTGGAAAATGATATTATCACCATCCCAGTGAGAAGGCTTCGCTCTCCCAAGGCCCCTCTGTGCACTTGGACCCCCATTTGAGGAAATTACTGGGTAGAGAGTATTATCCCATTTCACAGACGCGCAAATTGAGGCTTCAGGAGTGGTTCGCAACTAGATTTGTCAGTGCTGGGGCTGCAAACCAGGTCACTGATGCCCCTTCCCATAATGCTCCATCGTCCTTTGATAGGTGCTTAAGGGGCACACACTGAGCATGGTTAGTTACAGAAGCACCTGCTGTGTTCCTACTGTATACTGGGTCGTGTGTAAGGCACTGAGAATACTAGAAGGCACTGGGCACAGTCCCTGTCCTTGTAGCCCATCAGGTGGATGATGATATTGTGGGGGCCATGAGAGAGGGAAGCCCAGATGCTGCAGGAGCACAGAGAACACAGTGCCTAGTTCAGCCCAGGTGAGTGAAGATTCCAGAACACCATGGAGGAGATCATGCCTGGGCTGAATCTTGCAGGACTAGAAGTCAGCCAGGTAGAGAATGGGTGAAGAAATTCCAGGCAGCAGGAGCAGATTGCACAAAGCACAGAGGCAAGAACAGACATGATGTGTTCGAGGGAACTCTAGTTCTGCAGGACTAAAACACAAACAAACAGCAAAAAGGAGCATCAGGTCATGAAGCTGGAGAAGTAGGCAGGGGAAGGTTCTGGAAGCTCTTGTGTGCCACCTAATGAAGCCAAGAGTAATAAATAGATTTCATTCCTACTTCCACCAGGTTCCTGGTAGTCACTGTTTGGAGCTTTGAGTTGGAAAATCATAGGAGACCCTGCTAAGGCTCAGTTAGTATCAAGTCTGTGATTGATTAGTGATGTCTGCCATGAGTATGGGATAGGAGTGGTGGTATGAGTGTTACTGTGGTATTAATTATAATTTGCCCTTCCTGCCCAGGCAGTGGAGAGCCATTGAAAGTTTTTAAACATTGCTGCTGCACTTTGGAAAAATCACTTGGGTAAATGTAAGGAAGCTGGGTTAAGGTTGGGAGCACCATGACGGAGTCAAAGATGTGTGAAGTGTGGTCTTTGCCCTCGAGGATCACAGTCCAGCAGGGAGGTTGAGATTTACCCAAGTGGAAAGTTATATGTCAACACAAGTTAAGTCAGCAGCAGAAGGAAGTGGGCTGCAGCCTACTCTGCCTCTGAGGACAATGCAGGTGGGGCTCAGGCTGGCAGGGGATAACCAGAGCAGGCAGAGGAGGGAAGGGAGGACTTCCTAAAGGCTGTTGGAGGAGGAGAGCTGTGAGCCAGGGCAAGAAGAAGTCCCAGGGTCTGAGCTGCTAGGTCCTCCTCACCCTGGGCAAGGGAGGGTTCAGCACCATAGAACCCCTGGAGGAAAAGGGGCTTAATGGGGCAGGGCCAAGCATGGAGAATAAGCAAGAACTATGACCTCTAAAAGTCTTCTGCTCCTCCTCCAGAACCTCAGGCGGAGCCGGGGCCTGAGTGTAGTGACCCTGGGATGCCCTCTGTGGGCCTCAGCCTTTAGATCATAGGCACTCAGAGCCCCTTGCTCCCTGCTGGAGCAGGCCCCCCACGAGCTGCCCCGTCCCTCTGCCTGCAGCTTCCGGAAGAACTTTGGCATTGGGGAAAAGACGCAGGAGCAACAGCAGGCAGCCTACTGCATCATCCAGACCGAGCACAGGCTGCTGGGCCCCATGACCTTTGCAGAAAAGGCCATCAGCATCCTATTCGTCATCCTGGTGCTGCTCTGGTTCACCCGGGAGCCGGGCTTTTTTCTTGGCTGGGGCAACCTGGCTTTTCCCAATGCCAAGGGGGAGAGGTGAGAGTTGCAGGGGATGGGAGGAGGACACATCTGGGGCTCACATGCTCGGGGAGGAGGGAAGGGTATAGGGCCCCCATTGCAGAACAGGAGGTAACACTTGGTGGGGGATGAAGTTTCCCCAGGCTTGTCTATGGGAGAGGCTCCTCTCCACCACCCTCCACCCTGTGGCCCTGAGCAACCCCAAGCGGCTAACCCAGCCCTCCCTGTGTCCCCCCCCACCAACAGCATGGTGTCCGATGCGACAGTGGCCATCTTCATCAGCATAATTATGTTCATCATACCCTCCAAGTTCCCAGGGCTGACCCAGGACCCAGGTAAGCATCTGGACTGGGGCAGGGAAGGGTCTCCGGGCAGCCCCTGCCTTCAAGTACGTAATGTACCTTCCACCACACTTGGCAGGAGTAGACAAAGCCCAGAAAGGCTGGAGCGACTTCCCAAGGGCACAGGGACTCGGGGACAAAGTTGAGATGTTGCAGAACTGAGGGTCCCCTCCTGCATGCGTTAAGCTCCAAAAGGGACCCACACAGGAAGCCCGCAAATGGAGAGGGGAAAGGCCTGTTTGTTCTTTGGTGACCCATCCTTCTCTGCTTGGGGAGTAGAAAACCCAGGGAAGCTGAAGGCCCCTGTTGGCCTCCTCGACTGGAAGACGGTGAACCAGAAGATGCCGTGGAATATCGTGTTATTGCTGGGTGGTGGCTATGCCCTGGCCAAGGGCAGTGAGGTGAGAGGCCCCCAGCCCCCTCCTCAGCCTGTGTGAGGGTGTCTCTGTGGCAGGCAGAGAGGGGGCCCTGCTTCTATCCCACAGAGGGGAGGCCTGCTCCCTACGTGGGAGCCTCCCGGGTAGGCAGAGCCTTTGCAGCAGCTGGGGAGAGACAGGTCAGAGCCCTCATGTGGGAGGAAGAAACACAAGCCCTAGGGACCTCTTAGTTCAGTTCTCAAAGTCCAAGGGAAGGCAGGATTCTCTGGTGGGGCGGGGCCTGTTCTCAGAGACAAATGCCAACCCACCCCAGCCCCAGCCCCTTGCCCGCTGCCAGACAGAGCACACAATAGCATCAGCACTGAAGTAATTGGGGGTTGTGTTGACGCGGTCTGCCCACCGCAGCCACCAGGGGGCACCATGATCACACCCACCCAGGCTCTGGGGACCAGAACATCTTTCCCCAGAGCCTCCCTCCAAAAGAGAGAAATCCCTGACACGGCATCCCTGGGCCTCCATGTTCTGGCTCAAACAGGAGGCGGCTGCCCAGGTCAGGGAGTGGTGCAGGGTACTCCTGGGTCTGTGGCATGTTCATTCATCCACTGACTGTGCCCGGTGCTGTGCTAGGCGCTGGCCCCAGTGAGCAAGATTAAGTCCCAGCTTACAGCCTGGCATTCCAGACGTGGCAAGGCAAGACCTTGGAGCTTTTCTGACCCTGTGGACTGTCCCTATCCTCCCATTAGCCTCTTGCAGCCTCTGTCAGCGTCCTCCCCCAACTTTCCTTCCCTGCCAGGAGCAAGGTCCCCTCTGCCCCAAGCCACTGGACTGGAAGGGGCAGGAAGAGGGCTAAGGTTGTCCAGGGACCTCCTGAGAGAGATCAGGAAGGCAGGGGTCAGTGCGATCAAAGATTTTTGCCCCCACCAAGCCCCAAGTTTCCCAAGAAGACCCTTTGGCCCCCTCCTAATTTTTCATCTGCCCCTTCTTCCCACACCCAGCTGTTCTTCAAGAGCAAGAAAGGGCACCCCTTGGTCTTAGCTGGGTCCTATCATCCCTTTAGAGCTGTCTTTGACTCTGAATACCAGGGAGATGTTAGCAGGAGCAGGAGCCTCATAGAGCCTCGGCAGAAGACTTGGGGGCCCAGGCAGCCTTGCCTCTCACATGCCATCCTCCTCTGCCCACAGCGATCAAGCCTGTCAGAGTGGCTGGGAAACAAGCTGACCCCACTGCAGAGTGTGCCAGCTCCAGCCATTGCCATCATCCTCTCCCTCCTGGTGGCCGCCTTCACCGAGTTCACTAGCAACGTGGCCACCACTACGATCTTCCTGCCCATCCTAGCCTCCATGGTGAGCTGGCCCTCAGAAACACCTCCTCCAGGCAGCCCTCCTGCCTGCCCCACCAGGGGTTCTGCCTGCTGGGCAGAGTATCCTGTCTTTGTACCTCCTCTCTTCGTTTTCCTGAAGAGGACCCCTGAGTTTCCATCCTTCTCCAGGCTCTTGAGCCACCTTGGGCCCCAAGGCGCTTTGGCCCCTGACTCACCCCGTCCCTCATGATGTCACCCCTGGAGTATCCTGATGGGGATCCTGGTGGCCTCACCCACTTCCCCACCCCAGTCCCTGTTCTGGTCATTCCTGAGGTGACGGGGTGAAATTGCTCCCCGAAGCGTCCCAAGCCCCTTCCTCCCCAGGCGTGTTCCTGCAGCCTTTGATGACACCCCCGGAGCCCCTTTGAGATCGGTTTTATGGGCCCCTCCCTTCACCACACCCCACAAGGCAGGGCAGCACACTCATTCCCTCCAGAGAGGTCAAGAGGCCCTTCCAGGTCACCCAGTGCCTTCTGGGAGAAGTGGTGGGCTCATGACCAGAGAGCGTATTGGGGTACAGGGGTTGTCCCCCAGAGAAGCAGGAGAATTGGGGGCCATGCCCCTCCCTCTGGGATGGGGACCAAGGTCAGCTCTGCCCCACTGCCTCCCACTCCAGGCCCAGGCCATCTGCCTCCACCCTCTCTATGTCATGCTCCCCTGCACTATGGCCACCTCCCTGGCCTTCATGCTGCCCGTGGCCACCCCGCCCAATGCCATCGTCTTCTCTTTCGGGGACCTCAAAGTGTTGGATATGGTAAGTGGCAGGGAGGCCTGAATACCTCATGCCTCCTTCCTGCTCTGACTTTTCATCTCAGTGAACCACAAAGCAGCTTAAAGCCACTGAGAGTCTCAGAGTTGAGCGGGTCCTCATCTGGAATCAAGGTGCAGTGGGGGAGGTTGGGACATGACCTCTCAGTGGTGGCATCTTCGGGCCCTGCCAGCCTCAGGCTATGTGAGAGGGAGAGAAGTGGGTGGGGAACATGGGGAAGGCTCCGAGATGCCAGGCACCCACACTCAGGGAGATGAGCTCAGAGAGAGCAAGCCCAGGTCCTGGAAGCTCAGGAGGAGTGCCCCTTTGCCCTGTTAGCACAGAGAGTGAAGCAAGGGGCAAAGGCATTGGCTATGCTGCAAGTTAGGCCAAAGGGAGGACTTCCCAGAGAGAATTTTGCTGGTAGGAGGGCTCCTGTGCACCCCCAAACACCTGGGGACTTGGAGGCAGTCCAGCCCAGCCCCTCCTTAGCCAAATGGACTCTCCTCACACCAGGCCCGGGCGGGATTCCTGCTCAACGTCATCGGAGTCCTGGTCATCGCACTGGCCATCAACAGCTGGGGCATCCCCCTCTTCAGCCTGCACTCTTTCCCTGCCTGGGCACAGTCCAACACCACAGCCCAGTGCCTGCCAAGCCTGGCCAACACCACCACACCAAGCCCCTAGGCTGGGGCACAGCCTGGCCATGCCCAGGAAGACCCACCCCGTTCCCAGTCCTCTGAGCCGGGAGGGGACACCCCAAGCTCCAGGCCAAAGGCTGAAAGGCACGTGTGTATATAATCTCTTGTGTGTCTGTAAGGAAGGTGTGTATGCTCAATTTCCTATGTGCTGGAAGAAAAGGTGTGTGCATGTGTGTGTGCACATATGAGTGCGCCTGCATGGATGTGAGGGGTGTGTGACGTGAGGCTATCTGAGGGGGGCTGTGTACACGCACATGATCCTGGGTATGTATGCTGGACAGTGCACATGTGTGTGTTCACAGACAATACAACATGCCCTCTCTGGTGCCCCAGGTCTTGGTATCCCCAGCTTAGTGACCAGACTTACTTGCACTGTATTTATTGAAATTCAGGCTTGGAGTGGCCTGGGAGGAGGGCCTGCCAGCAGCTGCCAGGGGAACAGCCTCTGGGACTGGCCCAACATACTGAGGGCTCCCCAGCCTTCTGGTGTTTTGGTGGATGTTCAAATATTAACCACATTAAAGTCTTTTTCAGTAAAGTCTGGGATGGTTTTTCACGGCACTCTCCAGGGCTAGTCCCCAGTGTGGTTCAGACCCCAGGTTGGGGGAGTCCAGAGGGAGGGGGCCTGGCCTTTGTCCTATATGCAGCCCCCTTGGCACCCCTCCCACCCAGGGGGGAAGGTAATGGTCGGGCATCCCTGCCAAGGCCCATCAGAGTGGGCGCAGCCACCTAGTACAGCAGCACTGACATCACTGGGCCTGGCTAATTGGGAGCTGCCAGTCCCTGCGTGTCTTTGGGAAAACCGGCCTCCCCGTTCCCAGAGCACTCCCTGGCTATTTACATAAAACCCTCTGCCCCTGCCAATTCCTCATCGACCCTTCCTCCAGCTGGAAAAACCGGTCCCACCAGGCCAGAGAAGGCAGGCTGACCTGTGCTGGGTGCCCAGAGGACGGACCCTCATCCTGCAGCACAGGAACAGGCTGGAAACTGGCATGGCCTTCAGAGTCCAGGACCAGACAACTTTGGATGATTCGGCCTCCCCCACCCCACCTCCACCCGGCCTCCCCACACTCCACCACCCCACACCCTCATGGACTCCAGAGTTTTCATTTATCTAGCAAGGTGAGGGTGGGGATGGGGAAGAATGACACCATATCCATCATTCCTTCTGCGAGCCAAACAGCCCTTCCCTGCTGGAAGTTCATCTTTGTGTTGATGCTAAGTCTCTCCCACTGTGGACAGCCCTTCCCTGCTGGAAGTTCATCTTTGTGTTGATGCTAAGTCTCTCCCACTGTGGACAGTGGCGTGTCAGCCTTGAGTTCATCCAGATGGAAGTTTCCTAGAGTCTCACCCCATCCCCTCCTCCTCCAGTGGGACAGAAAAGAGATATTTCTCATCACCTTCATGCCCAAATGAAAAAGGGGGCTGGGCTGTGAAGAGACAAAACCAGAAAGGATTTCATTCTGGATTCCTCTGGGCCGGGCTTTCACTGGGTCCTCCCAGAGCTGGGGGTTGGAAGCGCAGATAGGAGGGGGCACTGTGCGGGGGACTACGCAGCTGTCCCCAGGGGACAGGGGGTCCTGACAGGACATGCCAGGCATCCCAGAGAGCCAGGAGTGTCAGGCGGGTGGCTCCAGCCCCACCCTGGCCCCCCAGGCTGGCATTCCTCACTTATGAAGCACAGCCATAAATCACAGCTCCCACTCAGACCCACAGGAGGACCCCCTCCCACCCACCAAAGCCCCAGGCAACAGTCCCCTGCATTGGAAACGGCCAGCCCCAGAATGGTGGGGCTCCCCCAGTGGCCTACCCACAATGCGCTGGTTCCCTAAGGAGCAGCCCAGCTCCATCTGCAAGGAGGACCCTCTGCTGCCACTTCCTTCTGGACCCTGGCTGGGGAAAAGGAGAGTGTGCTTCTCAGGGTGCACATGCCCTGCCCACTGTTCTCGGCACACGTGCCCCTCAGTCCGGCTCAGAGAGGGTCAGGTGTGGACTGAGATCACACAGCAGTCCCAGAAAGTGAGCACCGGGCTGGCCCTGCATTCTCTGGGAAGGAGGTGGACGCCAGCCAGCCTGAGGGTCGAGAGTTTGGCTGTGGTGGATGCCCCGGCAGGGCTCTGGGGCCAGGCCTCCCCTAGGTGCTCAGAAAACACCCTCTTTAGCAGGCAGGAGGGTGGACAGGTGGCAGGTGGCACCTGTCGGCCTAATCACCATCATTAACTGGGCAATAAAGCGGCACGGCCTGGGCCAGTCTTTGAAGGAAGGGCCCGCCAGCCAGGTCAGGTTTGCACAGGCAGCCCAGCAGCTCGGCTCCACACACACTCCAGGCTGCAGCAGGTAGATGGGCCCTGCTGGGACTGGGTCTGCGGCCTCGCTGCCCAGGCACCCACACCCCGTCATTGATGGCTTCTAGGAAGTTAGCAGTGAGCTTTGGGTGTCTCCTACCAGCCGGACTTGTGCAGTGCTGGAACTCAACTTCTGCGATAGTGAGCATCCCATTGCTAAGATCGACGAGGCTGGAAGCGACTTGAGGACAGTCTGCCTGATTGGAGCTGTGTCCCCAGTTCCTCCACAGGGCCTGGCACAGCGAACAGTGCATGAAGGAGGAATGTGTGGGAACTCTACAGGAGCTTCTTGCTCCCAGAGGGAAGTTGGACACGCTCCCCTCCAAGCCTTTTTCCAGACTGCCGTGTGTGGGGTGCTGTGTGACTTTGAGAAACATCTTGACCTCTATGGGCCAATGTCACCTTAAGCTCAGCAGATAGGCCCAGATTTCTGAGCCGACCCATTAGTGTTCCCCTGACCCTGTCCCCTGAGGTCCTAGGAGTGTCCCTGTTTCCCTACTCCCTCCTCCTGCCAGCCAGCACCAGCCCTCTATGGCAACCAGAGGGCCCAGGGATAGGCAGAGCTTGTTAGGGAGCTTGTGGAGGCAGGAGCAGGACTGTCCACACCACTCTCTGAGTTCACCTGGACCTGGGCCCCGGCCAAAGTGCAGCTCTAGGGGTTAAGGTCATTGGCCCCAGAGTAGGCCCCTTGGGGGCGCAGGCCATGACTTCCTGTCTCCTCAGTCTTGGAGGGGAGGCTGCTTTCTGAAGGAGGGAGGGAGGGGTGGAGGAAGCTAGGGAGTGTTGGGTCAGGGGTCGGGTAGAACTGGGTGGGTGAAGTTCTGGTGCAGTACCAGTCTCCAACCCTGCAGCCTCCACCCCAGTTTGGCAAGGGAAGGCGAAGGGGGTGTGCAGAGGAGAAGGCGAGGAAGGGAACAGAGCAGCCTGGTTGGAAAGAATGTGACGGGGACTCAGAAGAGTGCTCTGAAGGGTGAAAAGACCCACAAATGTGTGTACGTGGAGTCACAGATCCTCGGGTACCCACAGAACCCATAGACACATGCACAGACATGGATACTTGTGAACACACAGTTACACACATTCACACACACTCATGCGCACAACATTACAGGCTCTCACAGCCTGAAAGACACACAGGACCACCCCCAGAAACACACACACATACACAGCCACAGCCACTTGTACACACAGTCGCTCAGACGCCTCTGCACCCCGTGTCAGACCTGAGTGTTCTCGCTGCATGTGGATGCCCACATTTAGACACAGATTCTGGCACGGACATACCCAGTAGCACATTACAGCTCCACAGACTTCATGCGTACCCATGGTGACACGTGAGAGTGAGAACACAAATGTAAATACGTACACACTCATGCAGAGGTACACATGTACTTACACAGACACTGACACCAGTGAAAACACACACACCCCAGCATTGCTTCTCCCACCTCCACAGCAGGAGGGATTAAGACAAGAGGTGAGAAGCCTCCCCACCCAGCAGGACTCTGTGTTCCTCCCCCCGGCCCTCTCCACCAAGCTCTCAGACTGGAAACTCCCTGGATTTCCCAGGGGATCAGCCAACCAGAACAGGCTCAGACCTCAGCCCAGCTGCCCCGCCACATGCCCTCCACAGCTCTGGGTGCTTCTCCATCAGCCACAGCCAATGATCTGCCTGGTCTTCCCTAGGAAGCTCACCCTAATTAACCCCAGATCTCCCCACCCCTTCTTTGACCTGTGGTCCCTGGGCCTCAGGGCCTCATGGCAGCTTTGCTTGGGCCCTGTTCCTCTGTGGATGTTCTTCAGTGTCTTGCACGCCAGTGGAGTGAGACTTGGAAAGCAGCAGGCTCAAATCTTGGGAACTCACTTTGGAAAAGCAAGTCCAGCCTGCATGAGCAGAAGCGGACAGAAGATGGCCAATCCAGATGCAGGGTTCAGAGAGGGGTCCCCCTCCTCCATCACATTGGGTCTCCCAAGGGTGGGCACATGCTATTCCTTCTTCCTAGCGTCCCTAGGGTCTTTCCCCAGACTGAAGCATAGCAGACATGGGCCCCAGGGATTTCCATCCCCGGCCAGGGCTGTTTTCTGGCTCAAAGCAGGCCAGCCCTGGGCACAGCTCAGCAGCATACAATGAACCGCTTCTGACCTCCAGTATTCAGAGGGACAGAGCTTTCTCTGGCCCCAGCCTGTCTAAGCACCTAGCCGCAGCTCCTCCAGGCCAGAGCCCAGCTCAGCTCCATCTGAGGACCTGAAATGAGGGTGCTGGAGTGTGTGGGACCAAAACTCCAGACAAAAGTCCTTTCCCAATACTGCAGCAGCTGGAGTTGAGGCTAGACACCAGGACAGACTTTCTGGGCCTAAGAGAGAATTCTGAAGGGCTGGTGTGATGAGAGAAGGAGGGGATGGTCCTATCTAGAGACAGAGGAGAAACACCTCACAAATCCCCTTTCAGTCCAAGGACTGTGGCAATCCCAAGGTTCCTGTTTCAACTCCCAGACTGCATGCAGTGAGGAAGTCATGCTTCCCAAAGGAAAGAGGGAGCCCGAGCCAGGGCCCACACCCACGCCTGGGGCAGAGGTGGATCCTGATTTGGAAGAGAAAGAAGTTCATCTCATCTGCCAGAAGCAGTCTCACTGTGGAAGGTCATAACTACAGTCTCTCCTGGGCATCCCATCAGGGCTTTCCTGAGACCCTTGGCCCCTGAATTAATTTTCATTTTCTTGATTTTTAATGAAGTTGAAAATCTTTTCACTTGTTTCTTGGCCATTTGTATTTTACCTATGAATCGCTTGTGTCCTTTGCCCATTTTTCTGTGAAATCATCTTTTTATTTATTTAGAGGAGCTCCTTATATATTGTGGATATTAATTCTTTTTTTTTTTTTTTTTTTTTTGAGACGGAGTCTCGCTCTGTCGCCCAGGCTGGAGTGCAGTGGCGCAATCTCGGCTCACTGCAAGCTCCGCCTCCCAGGTTCACGCCATTCTCCTGCCTCAGCCTCTCCGAGTAGCTGGGACTATAGGCGCCCGCCACCATGCCCAGCTAATTTTTTGTATTTTTAGTTTCATCGTGGTCTCGATCTCCTGACCTCGTGATCCGCCCACCTCAGCCTCCCAAAATGCTGGGATTACAAGCGTGAGCCACCGCGCCCGGCCGATATTAACTCTTTATCTGTTACATATGTTTCAACACTTTCTTCCAGGCTATGTTATGTCTTTTAACTTTGTTCATGTTACATTTTGCTCTAAAGAAATTTGCAGTTTTTATTTAGTCAGATCTGTCAATATATTCCTTTATGGCTTCTGCATTTGATGTCATGCTTAAAAATGCCTTTCTCCACTCCATAATCATAAAAATGTTTCCTATATTTTTTCTATTTGTTTGTATGATTTTCATTTTTACTTTAGATTGTTTATCCATCTAGATTTTTAAATGTATAGTATGAAGTAGGATTTAACTTTATTTCTTTCCAATGGAAAGTTCATTGCCCCAACTCCATTTATTAAATTTTTTACTTGCTACTTTAAAATACTTTACAGTCCAGATGTTGTGGCTCAAGCCTATAATACCAGTGCTTTGGGAGTTTGAGACCAGCCTGGGCAACAGAGCAACACCCCATCTCTACAAAAAAAATTCTTTTTTAACTAACTGAGCATGGTATAACTGTAGTCCCAGCTACTGGGGAGGCTGAAGTGAGAGGATCACTTGAGTCCAGGAGGTGGAGGCTGCAGTGAGCCATGATGGTGCCACTGCACTCCAGCCTGGGCAACAGAGCGAGACCCTGTCTCAGAAAAATAAAGTAAAATACCCTACTATTATATACCTATTTTAAAATACCTTGTTATCATATTCCCATTTCTCACAAATATCCAAGTTTATTCTGGACTCTATTATCTTCCATTAATTTATTTATTTCTGTATCAAAGTTGCAGTTTTAATTATTGAAGCCTTATTGAACATTCTGAAAACTGACAGGGCAAGTACCCCTGTTAGTCTTCTTTCTCAAAAAGCTCCAAGCTATTCTCACGTATTTACCCTTCCCCTAAACTATAGAATCAACTCGTCAAATTTAGGGGGCAAAAAATCCTTTACACTTTTGATGTGAATTACATTCAGCTTACATTTAGAGGAGAATTGACATCCTTACAATATTACATTCAGCCTTCTTGTTGCTGCTGTTTTAGAGACAGGGTCTCTCGCCTTGTAGCCCAGGCTGGTGTCAAAACTCCTGGGATCAGGCGATCCTCCCACCTCCCGAAGTGCTGCGATTACAGGCATGAGCTACCATGCCCAGCCTTTTTTCTTTCTTTTTTACTTTTTTTTTTTTTCAGCCTTCCAGTTCAGTAACATAATATGCCCTTATTTTTATTCAGGTCTTATTTTATGTCTGTCAGTAAAAATGTATTGTTTTCTTCATGTAGATTTCATGCATTTCTTATTAAGTTTATTCCTGGATATTTTGTATTGTTATTTTTGTGAGCTAAATCTTTTTGTCTCCTTTTTTTTTTTTTTTTTTTTTTGAGACGGAGTCTCGCTCTGTCACCCAGGCTGGAGTGCAGTGGCGCAATCTCGGCTCACTGCAAGCTCCGCCTCCTGGGTTCACGCCATTCTCCTGCCTCAGCCTCTCCGAGTAGCTGGGACTACAGGCGCCCGCCACCACGCCCGGCTAATTTTTTGTATTTTTAGTAGAGACGGGGTTTCACCGTGGTCTCGATCTCCTGACCTCGTGATCCGCCCGCCTCGGCCTCCCAAAGTGCTGGGATTACAAGCGTGAGCCACCGCGCCCGGCCTTTGTCTCCTTTTCTTTCTTCTTTTTTTTTTTTTTTTTTTGAGACAGGGTCTCACTCTGTCACCCAAGCTAGAATGCAGTGGCTCACCGAAACCTCTCGGCTCACTGCACCCTCTGAATCACTGGCTCAAGCAATCCTCCCACCTCAGCCTCCCAAGTAGCTGGGACTACAGGTGCGTGCCACCCCACCCAGTGAATTTCTGTATTATTCGTAGAGACAGGGTGTCGCCATGTTGCCCAGGTTGGTCTTGAACTCCTGAGCTTAAGAGATCCACCCGCCTCAGCCTCCCAAATTGCTGAGGTGTGAACCACCATGCCCAGCTATCTCCTATTTTAATTGGTTGTTTTAGTTGTATAGAAATGGTTTTGATTTTTATACATTCATATATTCTGCTATCTTACCTCACTCTCTCATTTGTTGTAATAGCATTTTAGTTGATTCTCTTCGATTTCCTAGATAAGCACAACATTTGTAATTCTTGAAGGTTTTGCGTCCTTCCTTCTTATATTAATGCCTTATTTCTTTTTCTTATTGTACTGGTTGGGGCTTTCAGAATAATGTTCATTGATAGCAACCATGGCAGCCTTCAACTTACAACTTTTGTGGTTTTCTGTGCCCAGAGTATCCATACAGAAATACCTGTGAGTCTAGAAATAACAATTAGCTCTGTGTACATCAGATAGAAGCAATTAGCAAACACCCAGGTCTTGATAGCTGCCCTTTCACTGTGAAACTCCGTTGACTATTAGGGTTAAGGGAGCAGAGCTTTGATTGCTACTGTGAGTCCCAGAGAAAGGTGGATTGAGTCAGGCCCCCCGTCCTAACTCCAGAACACAATTTTTATACCGGAGTGGGCATGCCAGCATGTCCTCATTTCTTTCCCAGCACCACTGGCCTTGGTGAAGAGAAAGGAGCCACTTGTTTACTGAGCATCTACTATATACAAGGGGTTGTGCTGAGAACTTTAGACATATAAATTTATTTAATCCTCGCAGCCACCCTGTGGGTATTACTCCCTTGTTAACAAATGAGGAAACTGAGGCTCAGAGTGGGGAGCATGGAAGATCACACAGCTAACCATCACTTACAAAAATGGTTCATTGCTGTCTGCCCCTGCACCCTCTCTTCTGAAATGGATATTTAGTACAGAACATTTTCCGCCTCGACTAAGAACTCTCTAAATGTTTTAGTATACTCCACCCTTGTGCCAGATGACCGCCACTGTCCCCTGGCCAGGGTTGATATTACCTCTCTCCTTGGAATGAGATAGTCACTGGGGAAGAGCTGACTTGTCCATACCCTCAGGCCAGAAGCCAAATCCCAGAACTTGCTGGGCAGCAGTGCTGGTACTAGGTCCCTAGAGCCTTTAGCTCCAGGAAGAGACACAAGTGGGCTTAGAGGCCAGTGCAAGGGTCAGGGAGACGGAGGAGGGAAAGAATGACCAGGCACAGGAGACAAGGGGATGGAGGGCAAAGGAGATGAAAAGGAAGCAGAGAGGAGGAGGTGAGGACAGGGTCTGGGGGAACAGCAGAGAAAGCTGTCAGGGAGCAGGGACAGGCTCCAGGCCTGAGTGCAGCTGGGACCAGGGAGGCCAATTCCTAGGGCTTCACCCTCAACATGAACTCTAAGGGGCCAGAGACCAGGGCAACAGCCACTCAGGTTTCTGTTTCTATCCTCCAAATCGTGAAGAGTAGCCTGGGATGAAGACACAGAAGCAGGGAGCCCCCATCTCCACCCCCACAGACACCCACATGCTCACACAGGACTAGATTGCTGACCCACAGCAGAGACGTGTGCACAGACATGAGCATGTCAACACACGGACGACACACAGGCCTGGGTCCGGGGACACAGAGACGCAGACACAGGGGAAGACATGCAGACACACGCCCACCCAGGAGACAGATGTACAGACCCAGGGAGAGATGCAGACAGACTCGCATGTATCTCCCCCTGAGGGAGAGGGAGATGGGAGTCACCAGCACATGCTCCAGTGGGTGCACACGCCCCCACCCACAAGGAGACACCCTCGAGGTGCTGTGGGAGCTGTGGAGAGACAGGCAGATGGCCGGCCCCATGGACAGACAGTCCCCAGCACATCTGTGCTAATGCTTGGCCTTTGAAGGGCCCAACCTGTCCATGCCGTGCCTCAGAGAACCCTGGGCTGCCACCCAGTGCTGTTCCCCAGAACCTCGTGAGTGGGCTCCGTGAGCATACATATGGCGGCCAGGCCCTCCTGACACACGTGCACGCTCCAACAGGCCTGTGCCCCACCTGTGGAGGGGGGGCGACGTCCCCCTTCTGGAGTGCAGGCGGGGGCCACGGGACCACCCCCTCCTCTACAAGCCACAGGCTGTGCCCACTGGCAGGGACAGGGGAGGGGGCCTGGGCTAGCTCAGGAGGAGGGAGGGGTTGGGGGGGGCCAGGGTGCGGCTGGGGCGGGCACGGGAGCCGGTACCTGTCAAACAAGAGCCAAGGAGCAAACTAGCTTCTTAGTCACCTTTCTCTTCTCTCCGTTTTGGCAGCAGCCCCTCCGGGCAAGGGGAAGCTGATATCATAATTATTGGCTCACCTGGCAGCTGCCTCCCCTCACCTGATGTCAGCACAGACACAGGACGGCCGAGCTGACGGACTGACAGACGGACAGAGCTCCTGGCCCCCCAGACCCGGGCCCCCACGCCGACCTGCTTCACTGAGCAGGTAAGAGGAGCCCTGGCCCAAGTCAGCCGTGGAGGCCAGCAGAGCCGGGCTGGGGCATGGGGCGGGCGTTCGCCTTTTTAATGGGGCTCAGGAGTGACTGGGAGCACCTCGGTGCTCCCCACATTCTCACTGCAGCTCAAGGGAGACTCAGAATTCGGGTGAGTGCCTGGAGGCCAAGGGGCACCCCTTCCCCCACGCCCCCCTCCAGTTTCTTTTCTAGGTTGTCCAACTTTAACCCCTCTTGCTGTGGTGTGGGTCTCATTCTCGTGTGTGCTGGATTGTGTGTGTGTCTCTGTGTGTTGGAGATGTGCTCACCCACCCTGTGCTGGGAGGAAATGAGGACTCAGAAGTGTTAGATCTGGAAAACTAGAGCTGAAAGGCAGGGGGCCAGGTTCTCCAACTAGTGGTTTTCCAGGTGAAGATGGGAGAGCCCAGCTCTGGGAGCTGGGGAGCACCAAGGGTGTGTGCAGATCAAGGAATCGCTCCACATCTCCACGCAGCCTGGGCTGGGGTCTAGATGCCTGGGCCCATGCAGAGGCCTGGGTTGCAGAAAGGAGATGATGCACCTTGTGGCGAAGCAGACAGGTGGCAAACAGGTGCTGTGGCCAGGAGTTGATGCCGGGCTTAGGGCAGAGTCGCCTCCTATCCCCAACTCCATTTGTCTCCCGCAAGACCCCTAAGGCAGAGTCCTGGTGAGCAGAGCTGGGCCAGGCAGGGAGCCCTTAGGTCTTTGGGGCCTAGAGTTGGGGGTGTGGGGAGTGAAGGCCCTTAGGGAAATGGCCGAAGCAGCAGGAAGCCCCTGCCAGCTCCCCCGACTCCTCCCCACCCACTACCCGCTCAGATAAGGTTCTGGCATTCCCCGTGGAGTCCCCCAGGCCCTCCCTAAATATCCAAAGAAGCCCGTTGGATGGAGTAGACTCTAACAAGTGGGCGTGTTTGCCTCTTCTCTCGGCACCTACAGGCATGGAGGATGTTTGGATGTGCTTTGTGGCAATGCACAACTGGTCAGTGGGAAGAGACCCGGGCGGAGGGGCTCCTCTTGGGAAGTCATCCTATCCATCCCCTGCCCTTATGCCAGTCATTGCCCACACCGGGCAGGGCTGCCCCTCCTAATCCCTGAAGGAGAAAATCTGGTCAGTTTCCTCACAATATGAAGTCCTTCCTGGAACCTCTCTGAAGTCTTTACTGCTGCAGAGTCCCGCTCTGCTTGCCCGGTAGCCTTCTTCCTCCCGCACCAAGGAACACTAGTTCCTCGGATCCAAGGGCGGCGTTGCACTGCAGTCCTGTCCCCACCAGGCTTGGCTCAGAACCTTTTACCATCTTGCTCATTCCCTGACCACAAGACACAGGCAGTACAAGGGCACCCCGAGTGGATGGGGGAAGGGGCAGCGCCTCCTATCCTGGTCCCTTTCTCTCGCGGCTCTGTGAGGGGTCCAGGGTGAGCCAGGCAGGGACAGAGCCAGGCTGAGTGCTGGAGAGGGGCAGAGAGGGTGAGGGCTGCCCCAGGTTGGGGATCCTCAAAGGCGAAGGAGCCACAGGGAGAGGCGCATGTCCTGCCGGCTCCCCGCCCAGCCCCGCCCGCGCTGCCTGTGCGAGCTCAGCTCCCGGCTCCAGGGCCTGCCGAGGCACGCTGCAGCCCCAGGCCCGGCGCCTCACTCACTCCCAGAGCCAGGAACCTGTTCTCCCAGGAATACCAGGGAGTTCTCAGAGGACTTTATTTCCCAGAGGCTCAGGGAGCCCCAGAATCCTCTGGACCAGTGGGTCCTGGGAAACTAGAGAAAAATTAGGGGGCTTAGGACCCCTCCCTGCTCGCCGGCTTTGTCTCATCCACGCACTGACGCCACATTGCCCCCAACCAACAGCCGTCTTCATCGTGAGAAGCCTTCATCGCGAGAAGGCTTAGGAAAGTTAAAGACAAGGGGGAAAGCCCGCTGGTGACATGCGCCTTCTGTCATGTGCCATCCGTTGCCTCAGGGAAAGCCTTCCTTTCCCCCCATCCCCCAGAGAGTCCCATCTGGCCTCTGAGAAACCAACATATCGCCTCTTTCCTTGGACTCTTCACCTTCTCTAGCCAAGAAGTCCTTCCTGATGCCTAACCTCTCCCTTTCTGGCTTGAGTTGACACCTGGTCTTCATGGACCAGCAGAACCCCCATTGCCTGCACAAGGCCCAGGCACATAGGCAGAGACTGTTCTAAGTCACACTGAAATGCCCTGGTTGCTTGGGCGCTGGCAGGGACAGAAAGGCCCCACTCTCACTGCCCCTCTTATTCTCTCTGACTCCACATTCTAACGAAGTTGCGGTCCGCTTCTGCCTGCCTCCCCATCCTCCTATAACAGAAGGATGGAGGGGACCGAGGTCCTGCAGGTATGCCCTCCCCTCTGTCCTTCCAAATCACAGCCTGCCATCCCTGCTGTGGCTGGCAGAGGGGAGTTCAGGAAGCCAGGATCGGCTTCTGCAGCAGGAGTGATTGACGGAGTTCAGAGAAAGTTCTCAGCATTTTAGGTTGAGTTTGACTGGACTGTGTGACCACAGGAGGTGGTTTCCTGAGTGGAGAGGCAACCATTGATCTGGGGTGGGTGGGGTTGGGCTGGTAACATTCCTAGGAGCTGGGGAAGGATGAGATGACCTCCAGGAGCTGGGGAAAGACAAGATGACCTCTGGGAGAGGGCCTCCCAAAAGCACCAACCACATGGTTCCAGAATACATTGGGTCTTTCCAGCTTATTCATCTCCATCCCTGCCCCTCCCTCCCTCTCTATGCCCAGCTCCAACCTCATCCCTGACCCTTCCACCCGTCTCTGTCTCTTTCCCCATCACAACCTATCTCCATTCCCATCTTCAATCCCAGCCCAGCCCCCTTCCTACTCATCCCCATCCCCAAACTTGCCTCCATCACCACCACCCCATCCTGCTCCTTCCTCCTTACCTCATCTCCTCACTCCTACCTCCAACCACACTCCTATCCCCATCTCCCCCTCCCGCTCCATTCCTCAGGATGGATCTCCTCCTATGTCACAGGTTCCCTTGAAGTCTAACACCCCTCACCAGCATCCCCGCCAAGTTCTGAGGTGTCCCCCAGGTTCTCTGAGCGTTGAGGAAAAGCCCAGAGCCATGCCGATAGACAAAACGAGCAGGACAAGGTCATCCCTGCAGCAGCCCTTAGCTTCCTCATCCTATCTGGGCCATAAAGGCTGGATGCTCACCAAACAGTAAAAATGAGTTCAGATGCAACAAGACAAGTGGAGGGCTGGCGTCCAGACAGACCTCCACACTGCGGGCATGTGGCAGTGAAGGGGGGATGGAGAGACACACTCATAGAGCCCCAAAGCGGGGCCGGGGCAGCCTTTCTCAGGGGGCTGGGAGTGTAACTGATCTTATTAGGCATGGCGGGCCAAGGAAGAGAGGGCATGGAAGCAGGAGCAGGGATTTTTAGGGTTGATTAGGAGTGCGTATCCCCGGGTCTCTACCCTGCCTGTGGCCCTTGCTTAGTCAGCTCAGATTAATGGGGCCAGGGAGAGAATTCACTGAATCGTAATCTCTTGGGGAACTTGACTGGAGAGCCAGCTGTGAGTCATGGAGAAAAGGGAACCTGTGCTCTCACAGCTACTCTAGAAGCTTCCAGGGGTAGGCACCCCTCAAGACCCTCCCATCCCCTTCCAGGATGCAACAGAGAGCCCACTGCAAGGTCTGACCCTCGCCCTCCACCCCATGCTCACAGGAGGATGCATGGTCAGTCAGCTCCAAATCCTGCCCTCATACACCCTCTGGGGCCTTCAGGGCTCCCCCCACTGCCTCTGACAAACTACAGCACAGAGACACACATACACACAGAGACACGCACACACAGAGACACACGCACACAGACACACACACCCAGACACACACACAGAGATACATGCACACACACATACATATATACATACGGAGAGACACACACACAGACACACATGTGTGCGCACACACACACAGAATGAGAATGGGGTGCATCCCTGGAACCAGATTGCCTGGAGACAGTTGGAGGTCCCACTTACACTTGTAAATTCCATAGCCATGTCCCAGATTGCACCAGCCCATCAGTCTCGGAAGGCATAGAATGTACATGAGGAAGGACACACACACACATCGCTGTGATCAGAAAACCCAATTATCAGACTCTGCACTTAGCACCCCTCTTCCACGCAGGCCCAGAGCGACCACAGCAGTCTTCACTGTCAGTGGGGGTAGTGTCCCTGGCTTCCCCTGGAGAGGGTTTCTGGAGCCCACGTAGGGCACCAAGAGCATGTGGCTTCATAGAGGTGGCTCTGCTTCTCTGTGCCTTCCCGTGAGTGTGCCCAATCTGCCTAAAGTGGGAAGGGTTTTAGAGAAAAAATTATTTGGGGTGGCAATGCCAAACCCAGGATGATCTGAGGGTGGTCAAGGGAGAAAGATGGCAGCTGGAGCCAAGGAGCTGGATGGGCTCAGGAAAATGCCCCCAGAGCCTGCCCCTTCTCCAGGGACATGATTTGGTGCTCAGAGCTGCTTCCCCTAGCCCCAGCACCTGGAGGAAGGAGCAGCGCACAGATGCCTGCATAGCAGGGAACAATCTCTCCCACTGGTGGGACCTCGGTTTCCCCATCTGTCAAATAAAGAGGGGCTTGGTTGGGAGGGCCTCCCAGTGCACTTCTCACTCCAAGGCTTAGAAAGTTCAAGGAGATAACCACCTGCCCATCCCCTGTGCAAGATGGCATTGGGGGAGGAGGTGCACCAGTATGTATTTGTCTTGTACTAAATCTGTATTATTAGTAGTGATGGCAGAATTAATATCCCTAATAATAGACTGGTATTAATGAGCAGTTCTGATGATGATACGTACAGAGTGTGAAAGGCCCCTGGCCCAACGGACAGTGGGATCCTGGGCCATTTCTTTGCCCCCACTCAGGTGGACAGGCAAAGAGCGAGCGCACAAGCAGGACGAGGGCCCTCTTGACCATCCCCCTGGGGCACACCCCAAGGAAGGGCAGATGTTTGAAGGTAAAAAGATCTCACTCAGCCCCATCCCACTCCTGAAATCCTACAGGCCTGGGACTCCAGGGGAGGAAGCAGGGGGGCACCGGACAAGCTGGTGCTGGTTTAACTTCTGAGGATTTTGACATTCTTGTTCTCACTCGGTCCCCAGGACAGCCAGGTGAGGTATGTAGGGCAAAGATGTGGACTCCGTTTTATAAAGGAGGGAACGAGGTTTATTCTCATGACTAGCCCACACTGAGAGAAAAGCTGGGAAAGGACCTTCCTGCAGTCCTTGGTCAGGAGGACTCCCTGTGAGGGAAAAGGGGGATTCTGTAGGGAAGCCAGGATCTGGGCTCAGTGAAGGCTTCCAGAGATGATAACGCCAGGTTACAGGGGAGGTGAGACCAAGCTCCAACATCCCTGTTGGTCTCACAGATCAAATCCTCTGCTGCCAGTCACTGCCACAGCCCATCAACTCCAAAGCCAATTACCTACGTGGCCCACAGGAGGCTGGGGGTGGGACCACTGGACTCAGCCCTGGGTGACTTCATTACAGGGGTAGGACTTCCGGGCCACAGGGACCCAGAGCTAATGAGTGCTTAGAGGTCAGCCACTTCATCCCATACCTTAGCCCATTTCTCCATCCCCTTCAGCCAGTGTAGCTGGAGGAAGCTTGTTGTAGGAGGGATGAAGGCAAGGCTTCACCATCTGTGCAAAAGCCTCCTGGTCCTTCACTCATGCCCCACCTCATCAGCCATTCTTTGGTCCCTATCACAGCTGGGCAGACTGAGGATTTCAGGGAACTTTCTTCTCTAGAAACCAATGTCTAAGGCCTCAGATCACTGCCTTCTGAACACTGCCCCCTGGAAGGATCAAGCGGGCAACAAGTTCCTCCTTCTCAAAAGCCCACCTTTCCAGTCAAGCCCTCAGTGGTTCTAGGTCACCTTGTCCACCTCCAAGTCCTAGGTCAGGCCAGTTCTCACCATCAGACTCAGCCATGGCTTCAAAAATCCCTGGGAATAGGTGAGCACCGTGGCATGCACTTTTAGTCTCATATACTCCAGAGGCCGAGGCGAGAGCCTAGGAGTTTGAGACCAGCCTGGGCAACAAAGCAAGACCCTATCTCTAGAACCTGGGGAAGGTGGAGGTGGGAGAACCTTCTCCTTAAACTGCCTGTCCAAGGGTTTTATGTTTTTGGAACTGAGAATTCCCCTCCCCCACTAACCTTGGCGGGGCAAGCTTGCTGACCTTGCTTCTGGGAGCAAGATGTTGGGGTAGGCTCACAGCCTCACAGCCTGGACTCCAGAGTAGCCAGGGAGGCAGGAGGGTGGAAGAAGCAGACCATGAATGACACCCACGAGGAAGAGCAAAAGATCCCTGGGAGCTGAGGATGCTTAGGTGGGAGATCTCTGGCAAAGAGCATCTAAGGAGTAGGAAGAACCCAATAGGGCTGATCTCTCAGACTAGCAGAGGAGAGAAGGAGTCCTAGTAGGTAGGTCACAGAAAGGAATGGATAGGAGCTTTGAGGGGTAGCATTTCTTGTTTCTTTGAAACCAAACATCCCTTTCTTTCCATCTACAAAATAAACATCCCCGGCCTGGCCAACATGGCAAAACCCTGTCTCTACTAAAAATACAAAAGTTAACCAGGCTTGGTGGTGCCTGCCTGTAGTCCCAGCTTCTTGGGAGGCTGAGGCAGGAGAGTCGCTTGAACCCGGGAGGTGGAGCTTGCAGTGAGCCAAGATTGCGCCACTGCACTCCAGCCTGGGTGACAGAGTGAGACTTTGTCTCAAAAAAAAAAAAAAACAAAAAACAGAATAAACATTCAAGGGGAGGTCAAGGACATTCATCCATCTATCCCACTAAATATTTATCCTTTACACTACAGATACTCACAGAAATAAAAATACTTAAAACAATAAAACATTCTTCTATCTGTCTATTGATTTGTCCGTCTGTCCAGCTTTCCATCCATCCATTGTCCATCCATCAATCTCTCCATCCGATGATCTGTCCATTCATCCAACTGTTCATCTTTACATACAAAAATACATCTATCTATCCACCCATCCATCCAGAGAGGTCAGGCTCCAGTTGGCCTCCCCAGGGCTGCTAGGAAGGGCCTGTGGTCCTGTGGCATTTATGGGGCATGTGACCTGCCTGCCTGGCCTGGGGAGACAGCCCCGCCTCAGCACTCGGGCAGGGGGCTGGTCCAGGCATGTGGGAGTATTTATACCTCGATGGAGGCTCCTGGGGAGCTGCAGGCTGAATGACTCCCCGAAGCAGTGATGGTGGCCATGACCCAGAGCCCACTGTGAGTGCTTGGATTTGGCTCCTTTGGGGCCACGGCTGGGTGGCAGAGGCTAGAGAGGGGCTGGAGAGACGGGAAGCTGCCCAGAGGCAGCAGGGGATGGCAAAAAGGAAGGGGTGCTGGGCAGAGGGGAGTGGGAGACTGGACGCTGTTGGAGTCAGGCATCTGAAGCAAAGCTGGGACCCTCCCTGGAGAAGGGATGAGTCTATTGCCCTTAAACAGGCTCTGGTGGGTGCCTTGGTGAATGGCAGGAAGGACAGGACAAGAGGACTAAGATTACAATAAATAAGGGTTAGAGATCTGGAAGAACCTCTGGGTCGGCCCAAGGCTCAAGTGCTTCTCCAGGATGGGCGTACTAGGCAGTGCTCTGGGACCAGCCTGCTTCCAGAGGCACGTGGGAATGCTGAAGGGGCTTTAGGAGAAGCCTGATTTGGGGACTGGAATGACTCAGCTGCAGGTGTCGGTGGCTCACATGGAGGAAAGCGTCACCTGGGGGACATGGTGGCTTTTCATCCCTTGTTCTCCCCACTCCCCCCCTGCCCATTCTGTCCCTACCTGCTCTGTACTTGAGTCAGATCTCAAGGCAGGGGCACGAAACCCATTTTCTGAAACTGATGCTGGGTTAAGAGCCAGGGAGGCCAGAATTTGGCCCTCAGAACTTCCAACATTGATGGGGAGAAAGGAGCTAGAAACCCCCTCTTTCTTGGCATTCCCAGACCCCGAGTTTCCTAGGTGCCCAAGCCTCAGGCACAGCCCCCAGGTCCTTCCTTGCCACCCCCGTAATTGCCGAGCTGCTCCAGGGGACCCCTCCCAGCAGCCTGTCGGGTGGAGCCCTGGGTGGGGCTACAGGCCAGCACCCAGCCGAGCCCCACCCCTCGTAAAACATGCTGCCACAGCCAGCAACAGAAACCATTAAGGTGGAACTGAGCCGTCCCCACCTCACTCATAAAGAGTGGGTAGGAGGCAGCCCGGTGGGAGGCAGCAGGGAGCGTGAAGAGAGCCTGGGGAGGACCCTTGGTGCCCCAGGCCTGTCTGTCCCTGTGATTCCGTTGCCCACAGGGGAGGCAGGGACAGACCCTCCCAAGGAAACCTCCAACGTCGCCCCCACCCACCTTTCAGGCATGAGCAGGGAGGCTGAGGCGTTTCCAAGGTGGGGCCGTGTAGCGTAATGGTTCAGCATGCTGGCTTTGAAGCCCAGGTCGGAATCCTGGGGAGCATAATTTACTAGCTGAGTGAACTTGGGCAAGTCAGGTTAACCTCTCGGAGTCTCAGTTTCCTCATCTATAAAATGGGATGATAATACAGCTCCTCCCTCCTGGGGTGTAAAAACTCAGCCAACTCTTCCTGATCTCCTTGAGGATGTCCTCAGGGGGGCCCCACATAAAGGCAGAGGAGGGCTGAGGTCCCAGCTGACAGCTCTGTGGGCCAGATACACCTTTACAGGGTACTTATCTCCACAGGGTACACACCTCTACGAGGTACACACCTCCACAGGGTACACCCTTCCACAGGGTACACACCTCCAAAGAGTACAGAGTACATATTTCCACAGGGTACACCCTCCACAGGTGTGCACATTTCCAAAGGTGTACACACTTCCACAGGTGAACATACCTCCACAGGTGAACATACTTCCACAAGTGTACACCCCTTCACAGAGGTACACCCCTCCACGTGGTACACACTTCTACAGGGTACACACTTCCACAGGTGAACATACCTCCACAGGCTACACATCTTCACAGGTGTACACTCCTCAACAGGTGTACAGCCCTCCAAAAGTATAGACTTCCACAGGTGTACACACCTCCACAGAGTATACAGTTCCATTGGTGAATATACCTCCACAGGTGTACACTCTTCAACAGGTATACACCCCTCCACAAGTATACACATTTCACAGGTGTACACCCCTCCACAGTGTGTGTTCCTCCACAGGCTACATACCTCCAAAGCTGAACACCCCTCCCCAGGTGTATACACCTCCACAGATATACATATCATCATACACCTGTACATACCTCCACAGGGTACAAACTTCCACAGGTGAACATATCTCTACAGTGTCCATACCTTCACAGGGTACACATTTCCACAGGTATACCCTCCTCAACAGGTGTACACCCCTCCACAAGTATACACATTTCCACAGGGGTACACACCTCCACAGGATCCTCACTTCACAGGGGTACACACCTCCACAGGATCCATACCTCCACAGGGTACACACCTCCACAGGATACACACCTCTATAAGATCCATACCACCACAGGACACACATCTCCACAGGATCCATACCTCCACAGGATACACACCGCCACAGGGTACAGGGTACACACCTCTACAGGATACACACCTCCACAGGATCCATACCTCCATAGGGTACACACCTCCACAGGATCCATACCTCCACAGGGTACACACCTCCACAGGATACACACCTCTATAAGATCCATACCACCACAGGACACACATCTCCACAGGATCCATACCTCCACAGGGTACACACCTCTACAGGATACACACCTCCATTGGGTACACACCTCCACAGGATACACACCTCCACAGGATCCATCCCTCCACAGGATACACACCTCCACAGGATCCATACGTCCATAGGGTACACACCTCCACAGGGGACACACCTCCACAGGGTACACACCTCCACAGGGTACAGGGTACACACCTCCACAGGGTACAGGGTACACTCCTCCACCAGGTACACACCTCCACAGGATTAGCCTCAGCATCTTTAGATGCAAATGGTCCCAGGGCCTCCTTTGGCTTATAAAGGAACTGAAGTACAGAAAGGGGAAGTGAGTTATCCAGCATCACACAGCCAGCACAGTGTCTCCTGGCCCCCACTCCTAAACGGCCCCCTCTGCCTGAGTCCTAAGGAGCCAAGAGAAGGCTCTCTGAGAGGTGGGGAGATGTTCATGGGTAGAGGGGGCTCAGGCCGGCTGTTTGTGAGAAGGGCACAGAGCAGGAATGCAGTAATGATGACTGTGGATCCTTGATGATTATTGATCCTGTTGTCAGCCTTTCTGGGGAATTTCTCACTTGTCATCCCCTCTACTCACGTCAAAGGGCCGTTTCTTCTTCTCTCTGACGCCAGGGCAGATCAAGTCCACCTCTTCCATCCCTACTCCCCAAGGATCATGGCAGGCGGAAGGTGGCCAGAATGCCCAGATGCTGAAAAGGTCTTTGGTCAAGGTTTTGCCAGGGGTGCACTCCTGGAGAGTCAGTGTCTGGCAGTATGGTCATGGCTCTCAGGAACTGAGAGTCAGATGTGGTCTTCAGTCAGCTGTGTAACCCTGCACAGGTCATTTCTTCTCTCTGGGCCTCAATTTTCTCCCCTAAAAAAATGGGCATGATTGGCCGGGCACGGTGGCTCACGCCTGTAATCCCAGCACTTTGGGAGGCTGAGGCGGGTGGATCACGAGGTCAGGAGATCGAGACCATCCTGGCTAACACAGTGAAACCCCGTCTCTACTAAAAATACAAAAAATTAGCTGGGCGTGGTGGTGGGCACCTGTAGTCCCAGCTACTCGGGAGGCTGAGGCAGGAGAATGGCTTGAACCCAGGAGGCGGAGCTTGCAGTGAGCCGAGATTGCGCCACTGCACTCCAGCCTGGGCGACAGAGCAAGACTCCGTCTCAAAAAAAAAAAAAAAAAAAGAAAGAAAAAAAAAAATGGGCTCGATGACCTTGCTCCCCTGACAGTGGTGCATTGGTAAATGTTCACCAGTCAGCTTTCAAAAGTAAATAAATCATAATGTTTAAAAAGGCTCTGATTTACAGGATTTGCTCATTTCCATGGGCAAATACTCCCACGGTGGCTGATCTCCACCAATTTCACTGGACATGGAGTTGGGAAGAAATGAGCACAATTGGCTCTCATGAGCCCTTTCCAACTGGCTCTGCACACCATTGCCCCCTACCCTCTGGGGCAAAGGGAGGATAACATGAGACAAGAGATACAAAAGTGCAGAGGGGCTGGGCGCGGTGGTGCACGCCTGTAATCTCAGCACTTTGGGAGGCTGAGGCGGGAGGATCAGTTGAGCCCAGGAGGTCGAGGCTGCAGTGAGTGATGATTGTGCCACTGCACTCCAGGCTGGGCAACAGCAAGACCTTGCCTCAAAAAAAAAAAAAAAAAGTGCAGAGGAAACTTCAGAATGCACTGCAGATGTGGAGCTGCAGCAAAGGGATCCCAGGGCACAGTCTGCCAGTGAGAGCCTCAGCCTCTAGTCCAGGAAGCAGGTGGTTGTGGGTTGTGGGTGCCCATATCAAGGGGCAGTTCATGAGCGTGATCCGGAGGAGCTCCTGGAATCCGAGAAGGCGGGAGAGCTGACTGGGCCTCCTGTGCTGGTATTGGCTGATACTTGCACACACATCCCATCCAGTTCCAGTGCTCCCTGAAACTGGAACAGGCAGGATAAAGGTTGGACCTCTGTGAAAGATCCCTTCTGAATGCAGATGCCAGCCCCAGGACACTGGGGCCAGCAGAGAGACCTCCAGAGAGATCCAAAACAACAGAGTCAACCCCCCTCCTCTCCACGTAAGTCCCAGGAGTTTCTACAGACACTAGCTCTACCACATGGGAATGGCAGAAATGACCTCTGAGGCCAGAGAGTCAGGAAGAGGGAAGTTGAGCCTCTGCCAATGGGAGAGGACAATGTCAAGGACCTGGAGGTAGAAAGCAGGAGGAGGCAGGAAAGGGGAGTTCCCTTCCTGATGCTCCCCCTCCCCGCACCCCCATAACTCAGGCCTTAAACAACTCTGTCCCACTGCTAATTATTAATAATAGGTATCATTTATTGAGCATGTACTATGTGTTAAGCTATTTACAAGCAATATTTTATTAATCCTCCAGAGAGGTAAGTATTTATTAGTCCTATTTTACAGATGAGGAAACTGAGGCATGGGGAAGGAAGTTAAGCATCATGTCCAACCAAAGTCCCACAGTTCCTGCAATTCAAATCCAGCCCTGACTCCAGGTCGTCCAGCTTCAGGGGTTCTGCTGGCTACTCCAGGGAAGGGTCAGGGCCAAGGCAGCCTCATCCAGGTTCCTGCAGTGAGCCCTTCCCAGTGATGGACAGGAGCCCCTCATAAACACCAGTCAGAGGGCTTCTGACCAGCCCCTGAGGACCCCCTCTCTCCTGGGCCGTGTGGCCTTAGGAAAGTCACTTTACCTGTTCCCTGGGCCTCACTTGTAGAATAGAGCTTTAGCTGCAACCAAGGGGGCATCTTGGTCACCAAATCAGGAGTCTCCACTTACAAAACCTGCCCAGAGGAATCCTAGAGGACCAGTCAGGAACCTCTGCATCCTTAATGCAAATTAAGGGATGGGCCTCTGAACTCTGCATAACTTCCCTGGTTCTCATCCTGTCCCTGGGGGATTGGAGGAGGTAGCAGGGTGGTTTGGCCAAGCGAGGCTATGAAAGTCACGGCTGTGAACTGAAGCCTCTGTTAAGGCCTCTGACACGCAGGAGCTTGGCTGGAGCTGGAGATGATGTTCTGGAGAATAGGGAACAGGTGCAAGAATGGGGTGAGGCCGACACTGCGGGGATCATTCTGGGCAGGCCAGACCCTCGGGAGGCGGTGCAGGCCTGAGCTGGAGCTCAGAGAGGCCTCCCCAGGTTCACATCTGCAGAGGAGCAGTGCTGGGGTCTGAGGCCAGGCTGAGTGAAGGCCAGGCAGGCAAGGAGGGCTACCAAGGGCAGCTGCCACCTGAGGCTGGGTCTTCAGCCAGTCGCCCCAGGACTGCCAGGCCTGAGGCAGCGAGAGCATCAGAGAAGCTGTAGAGCCTGGGGCCAAAGGCCCCTGCAGCCACACTTGGCCAGCAGAGGCCAGATGCATGACACATGTCCTTGAGCATTTTCCCTGTGCCAGCACCTTGTGCACACCATCCTCACGATGACCCTGCGAGGTGGGTCCGTGTGCCCCATTTCTCAGATGCGGAAAGTGAGGCACAGAGAGAGCTACACAGTTTGTTCAAAGTCGCACAGCCAGAAAGTGACAAAGCCGGGACTGGAATTCAGTTGGGCTTGACTCCAAATCCTTGCTCTAAGCCACTGTGCTACCCCACCTGCAGGGAGGGGAGTGGCCACTCTCCCCAGGTTACAAAGCCTGAGATCTGGCAGGGAGGAAGGGCCCTCGGCCTCCCACTTGGAGCTGGAGAATGCCTTGGGAAGGTGCCAAGCCCCCTGCACCACCTCCTGAGAAGGCAGCTCTGGGCCAGGGTGAGGTGTGGCCGCCAGGCAGGCCCGAGCTCTCCAGGAGAAGCTGTCCAGGGAGCAGGAGGCAGTGATGCGGAGCGGGAGGTGGGCTGCCCCGCACCTCGGGCCCCATGCCTGCTCCGCTGTGGTGTCCCGTTACGGCCAGCTCGGCGCTTCCCTGGTCACGCCACATTTAGCATTGCCGAGTGAGCAGGCGCCAGGACATCAAGAAGGGGTGGTGGGGACTCTTGAAGGGGTGGGAGAGCCTCCCACCAGGCCCCCACCTGGACCCCGACTTCCAGCCCCTCCACCACTGATCCCCTGTGGGGTCTTTGGGCAAATCCTGTGGGACTTTGGGCAAATTGCCTCCCCTCCTTTTCCCTGTTACCCCCTCTGTCAAACGAGGTTTATTGATGGTTTATTCAGCAAAGATGCGCCAACCCCAGCCTGGATACCACGGGGCCAATGAGGCCACCTCTCCCTCCCAGAGCTCCGGAAAGAGCACGGCCTGGGAACAGCACAGCTGCCCTGCTCTGGCTTGAGGGAGTCTTAGGTAGAAGGGGTGAGTGTACACCTCATGCTTTTCTTGATGCCTGGCCTCCCAGCTTAGCCTACCCCAACTTTGACTCCCACCCAATGAAGAAACCACAAGCAGAGTGCAGAGTCTACAGTCAGACAGACCAGAGTTCTTGCCCCTGGGTGACTTGGGCGAGTCACATAACCCCGCTGAGCCTCAGCGTCCTCATCCGGAAGGTGGGGTCAATAATGCTCCTTCCTCACAGGGTTGTTCTGATAGATCAATGAGAAAACCATCCAAATCGTTCACACAGTGGCCAGCCCAGGGCAGACCCTCAGCAAACTGTAGCATTTATCTTGGGCAAAGAGAAGTACATTTAAGAAGTACATTTAAGAGGAATTGCTCTTGCAGGTGGTAAAGGAAGGCAAAAAGCTGAGGATAGTAAGAGTGAGAGGCCGGGCACGGTGGCTAGGCTGTAATCCCAGCACTTTGGGAGGCCGAAGCAGGCAGATCATCTGAGGTCAGGAGTTGGAGACCAGCCTGGCCAAAATAGTGAAATCCCTTCTCTACTAAAAATACAAAAATTAGCCAGGCGTCATGGCATGTGCCTGTAGTCCCAGCTACTCTTGAGGCTGAGGCAGGAAAATCGCTTGAACTCAGGAGGTGGAGGTTGAAGTGAGCCGAGAGCATGCCACCGTACTCCAGCCTGGGCAACAGAGGGGGACTCCATCTCCAAAAAAATAAATAAATAAAAATAAAAACAAAAATACAAAAAATAGCCAGGTGTGGTGGTACAAGCCTGTAGTCCCAGCTACTCGGGAGGCTGAGGCAGGAGAATTGCTTGAACCCTGGAGGCGGAGGTTGCAGTAAGCCAAGATGACGCCACTGCACTCCAGCCTGGGTGACAGAGAGAGACTCCATCTCAAAAAAAAAAAGTGAGAACCACACTCACAATAATATTCATAATGAGAACTGGCATTTATGGGGCACTGACTGTGCACCAGGCACTGTGCTGAATGCTTTCTGCACATGATTTTGTTTGACACTCACAACATCTGTATGAGGTAGGGCCTGTCACTCTCCCAGTTAGATGATGACACTGAAGTTCAGAGAGCTTTGCTGGCACAGCTTGAGAGGAAGGGCCAACCCCGGCTTTGAGGCCTGAGTCCTCTTAACCACCCCACTGTGTTAGGGACAGGGTTCCCCTATGATTGCAGAAGGTCTGAGCAGAAAAAGCCCTCTGATATCATATACCCAAGCTTCTAGGTCTTCATGGGGAAACTGAAGCTCAGAAAGGGGCAGTAGCCTGCACAAAGTCACAGGTTAGAGTTTGGAGGACACAGGTGGAACAGCACTTGCCAGGTGCTGCAGTGTGGGCGGTGACATCCTCAGAGCCCGCTGGGCTCACAGGGCCTCCAGGCAACCGGGGGCCTTTGGGTCCCCAGTTACACACTGTGGTCACATCAGCCAGGCTGACCTGAGGGTCATTGCAGGACCAGCCTCTGCTGAGGGCTGGCTCACCTGCATGGAGGGGGTTGCTCCCACCCCAAGCATGAGTCTGACTCCCACACCAGCGCACTCTCCCCGCAGGACCACCGACTTGCCCAGTCACTGAATGGAGACCACCTGCTGTGGTCACCTTGCCAGGCCCTTCTCTGTAGACACAGGAGACCCATCTTGAGCCAGAGGCAGGGCCCAGCTGGGAGCCAGGGTTTCACTGGTCAGTTTCTGCAGCTGCAGCCTGAGATCAGCCAAGCCCCTCCTGAGGCTCCTACCTGGCTCGCTTTGCCCTTTCTCCACAGGGGTCTGATCTCTCTGCTCTGCTTTTCCAGACTGTTTCTCTTTCTCTCTCTCGCTCTCTCTCTCTGGTTCTCTCTCTCTCTCTCTCTGTCTCTCATCAGATGGCTGACTGGAGGCAGGGTCCCAGCCCAAGGATGGGGTTGGGGTGGAGGTGGCGAACCTGGGTTGGTCACCCCTGGCTGCGGGTCCTCACTCTCATGGCAGACGGCTTTCTTTGAGGCCAGGACTGGGTGATGGTGTCGCTACCCCCGCCGCAGTCTGACGTCACGCTGCCAGGCCCCACCAGACTGGAGGGCGAGCGCCAAGGGGACCTCATGCAGGCACCGGGCCTCCCAGGCTCCCCTGCCCCACAGAGTGTAAGTACCTGGCATCTGGGTCTGGGTTTAGGCCAAGGCCTGCGGCTGCCCAGGCAACAAGAAGACCAGTCACCTTGCCGCCCCCAGGGACCTTCCAGGGCCTGTCTTGTCCCCTCCACCAGCAAACAAGTCCTCAGGGACCCCAAGATCCAGAAGGGTCACTCCTCATCCCTTCAGTCTGAGACTGTCCCAGGGCTGTGAGTCCCATCAGATTTGGGGTACCCCAGGTTTCATGGCATGGTGCCCTCATGAAATCAGGGCTCCCAAGGGCAGGCTATTTCTTCTCCACCATTTAGGGTCTTCCCAGAGCTCAGCCATAGACCCCCTTTACCCGAGAACAGAGTAGGGTCCCAGCCAGTCCCCAGGCCTGGTTCAGCCTCCACTCACAGGCTCGCTACTCTCTGTCTACCCAGAAGCATGCCGGCTTCAGCTGCTCGTCATTTGTGTCCGACGGCCCTCCAGAGAGGACACCCTCACTGCCCCCACACAGCCCCCGCGTTGCATCACCAGGGCCCGAGCAAGTCCAGGGCCACTGCCCAGCCGGCCCCGGCCCCGGCCCCTTCAGGCTCTCACCCTCAGACAAGTATCCTGGCTTCGGCTTTGAGGAGGCCCCAGCAAGCAGCCCTGGGCGGTTCCTCAAGGGCAGCCACGTGCCCTTCCACCCATACAAGCGGCCTTTCCATGAGGACATCTTCCCAGAGGCCGAGACCACCCTGGCCCTCAATGGACACTCCTTTAAGACCCCAGGGCTGCTGGAGGCCTTCGAGGAGATCCCAGTGGACGTGGCGGAGGCCGAGGCCTTCCTGCCTGGCTTCTCAGGAGAGGCCTGGTGTAACGGGCTCCCCTACCCCAGCCAGGAGCATGGCCCCCAAGTCCTGGTGAGTACTAGTGGCCGGCGAGTGTCCCATCTCCCCGCTGTCCCAGTTCCTAGCAGCCTAGAGTCAGTCCTCTGAGACCCAAGTCCCACCTTCTCTTTGCAGACCTTGCCACTCAAGACCAGAGAGTTGGGGCCTCCTGGTCAGCTGGGGAGGGGGTGGTAGCCTGGCCAGCATGCAGGGCGGTGGGTGGGGGAGGTAGGCCAGGCTAAAGAAGCTGGCAGCTTCCCAGAGGCTCCTGAGTCAGGATTCCAGTGTGTGACTTCTCACTGTTTGTTTAAGTGTCAAGAATCTCCAGCCAGACCTACACGCCCATATGCAAATGTGACAAAAACACATTCCAGAGGCCAAGAGGAAGGGTTTGGGGAGGAGCCATAGTACGCAGTTTTTCCCTCCGCAGCCTTAGCATACAGAGTTGAGAGAGGACTTGAAGTCTGGAGGGACCCTTCCCGGCCCCATTCTTTGCCCGGAGTGGGGCCTGGGTGTATTCCTGGAAATGCCTTGGAGGGTTAGCACGTTCTTCCACAGCCTGACCTCCATAAGCGGTGTGAACCTGGGCAAGTCTTAATGTCTCTGAGCCTCATCTGAAAAGTAAGGTCAACATTACCTGTCTCATGGGATTGTTGCTTAGGGAAGAGAAAAGCTGAAGGGAACTTGCTCCCTGCTCCCCCGCTCTGGTTTGGAGGTCCCTGAGGCAGTGACTGAGTGGGCGTAGCCTCAGCAGTGCCTACTCCACATGCCCACCAGCCCCCCTCACCTCTTGCTTTCAAACAGGCCCCCATTCCAGCCCAGAGCCACCCCAACAAAGGCTTAGAAGGAAGATGGAGAAGGCAGTTGGGTCCTACCAGGTGTGGCCAAAACAGGACTTTATTCTGGCCCTTTGACCGCTTCTTCTCAGGCACCTTAAACATGACCACAGCCTACAGATAGGGCACCATCATCTCAGCTACTGCCCCCAAACCTCCATTCAATAACAGCTGCCAATCATTCTGCCAGGTGCTTTCTTTTTTTTTTTTTTGAGACTGAGTCTCGCTCTGTCGCCCAGGCTTGAGTGCAGTGGCGCAGTCTCGGCTCACTGCAAGCTCCGCCTCCCAGGTTCACGCCATTCTCCTGCCTCAGCCTCTCCGAGTAGCTGGGACTACAGGCGCCCACCACCACGCCCGGCTAATTTTTTTTTTTTTTGTATTTTTAGTAGAGACGGGGTTTCACTGTGGTCTCGATCTCCTGACCTCGTGATCCGCCCGCCTCGGCCTCCCAAAGTGCTGGGATTACAAGAGTGAGCCACCGTGCCCGGCCAGGTGCTTTCTTTCAAGTGCCCCCATTTAATCCCCTCAACAACACTCTAGAAAGTTCCCACCATACCCATGTTGCAGATGAGGAAACTGAGGCTCATAGAGGCCAAGTGACTTGCCCAGGGTGTCTCCTAGCCCGCACACGGTGAGGCTGAGACTGAGTTCACACTCTTACCCTCCCACACACGGAGAAGAGCTCCAGAGACACACAGCTATCTGGTCGACTTGCTGGGTGACCTTGGGTATATTGCTTCCCCTCTTTGGGCTCAGCCCCATCATCTGTCAAATGAAGGGGTTGGACACAAGTGCTCTTGGCCCTTCTAGGCCTGAGATTCTATGATTATGGCAATCTCTGCATCAACAACCTCAGGGCACACTCAGAGAGAGGTCACAGCTGATTTGCCCCTCTGGGCCCAGATGCTGGTTTCCCAAGGCCCCTGGTAACCCCAGGAAGCGCAGTCCGCCTCCTCCAGGGCTTGTCCACCTTCCAGGGCCTAGCTGCACACCCTCCTGTCCATACTCACGGGAGAGATCTGCACTAGGCCCTGGGACTCTGTGCCGGCCTCTCACGCATGGGAAGGCGGAGTCTGGCCATCATGGCTGGCAGCAGCTGGAGGTTCCCCATGCCCAGCGTGAGAGCATCCACAGGACTCACGCAGGCCAGCAACTGTGTAGACTCCCTGGAGCAGGGAGCAAAAGCTCTGCATCAGGGATGGCCAGGAGTCAGAGCAGAGAGGAGTTACTAGCCCCATCCAGAGATCCTGCTGGAGCTTCCTGGGGCTATACAGGGGAGGAAACAGAAGGGACCCAGGGCCACAGCTGGACCAGCCTGTCTGGCCACTACCCATGCTCCCCTCACCATGGATCCTCAGGGAGAGTTCTGGAGCTGTGACCTTTTCCTGGTGTCCTCTGCACACCTACTCGGAGGGTCTGAGGCCTCTGAGCCAGGCGTGTCGAGTGAGGTCAGCACCGCACCCTTGTGCTATTCCAGATCCCTGTCCCTACCCCAGCACAAGTCTCCCTGACTTCTCAGGACAGCCCAGCCTCAGCCTCTCCCCTGCCATGAGGGGAGGGGTAGGGACTGATGTCAGTTCCAGCCCTGGCTCTACCACTAAATTGCTGAGTTCCCTTGGGAAAATCCCTGCCCTTCTCTGTTCTCTGTTGTTCTCCAGGAATAAGCTTTGGGGGAGGCAGAATAGGGGTTGCTTTTATGTAAGGTTCAAGACACAGGAAAGAGGAAGGGAGAAAATAAGGCCTAACGGCTAGTCATCTGCTTTCTCTTCCAGCAGGGTTCAGAGGTCAAGGTCAAGCCCCCAGTTCTGGAGAGTGGTGCTGGGATGTTCTGCTACCAGCCTCCCTTGCAGCATATGTACTGCTCCTCCCAGCCCCCCTTCCACCAGGTGGGTCTGGGGCAAGTGGGCCTGCTTCTCCCAGGTCTCAGGATATCGTGTCTGTGTATGTGGTGTGTGGGTGTCTGTGTGATGGTGTGTGTTCACCAGGATGGGCAGGTAAGGACAGCAGGTCCCTGAACCTTAGGCTTGGCCACGGCAAGTGGCGGGAGTAGTTAACGGGAAGAGAAGCAATTGCCCTCCTCCAGGGGTGGGCTTGTCTGAGTCCCTGGCAAGGCCTGAGAGGCCTCAGATAAGAATGTGGGGCTGAGATGGAGGCAGGGCTGTGATGTGAGTCAGAATGGGGGAAGGAGGAGAGATGCCCCAGACAGAGAGAGGGGCAAAGAGGAGTGTGTGGTGTGAAACACAGGCCGAGCAGGGTGAGGAACAAGGGCTTCTGTATAGTCAGCCACCATCTTGCTATGTGACCTTGGCCTCCAACTTCTATTAGCCTAGAGAGGGTGGGCACCCGGTGTGGGCTTAGGGGACCTTCCCACCCAGAGGACTCCAAGTCCCCATCATCTTCAGCCCTTTCCTCCTTTCCCAGCTTCAGCTCCTCCCAAGTGAATAGGATGCCAAGTAATGGCCCCACACTGGCATGGGATGGAGGAGTTTTAAAGGAGAAAGAAAAGAGCCCCAGAGCAGCCAGGCAGCTCCCAGGAGTCACCAGGCAAGACAGAGCAAGTGGCTGCCCAGCGCCCAGCTCCATCCACCTGCAGCCTGGCACTGAGACAGGCCCTGCCTGTGGAGCAGGTTCTACACCCGGCTCTCTGGCACTGGCCCTGATCTCAGCCAAGCCAGGGAGGAAGGCAAGGGAGAGGGGCTGGATCAGACTGCCAGCTTTGCAGGGAAAAGAAAGAGATAGAGGGAAGCAAAGAGAAGGCATGAGAGGACATCCTCTCTGCCGTGAGGGGCCTGGGTGGAATGGCCGAAGCTATCCTGAGGCTCATGGTCTGACCCAGGGTAAAGGATGTCTCTGAGGCAGGGACAGAGATTGAGCCATAGAAGGACTAAGGGGCCCCCAGACCTTAAATGACCTCACCATGCCTGGCCCTGCTTTGATGGCCTCTGCAGTCTGCACCCCCTGTCAATAAGATGGCCGCACCCAGGGCTTTATGGAGCCTGGACAGAGGGTGACTCAGGCACTAAATGTCTCTTGGGTGACCTGGAAAGAGCTCTTCAGCCCGGAGCAGCTGGGGGAGTCAGAGTCTCCTACCCCCATCCCCCATAAAACACCATCCGTGGCACCACAACCACTCCCTTTGCCGTTAAACCACCTCCTACCCCGACCTGTCCACCACCATGACTGGCCCTTTCAAAGAGCCACTGAAACTCATAAAAGGTGGCAGTGCCCAGCAAACGCCCAGGCTGGACATCCCGCTTCCGGCCCAGCTGCTCCAGGAGATAGACGGGCACGGGGAGCACCTTCCTGGAAGGGTGCAGAGGCCGAGCGCTTCACTTCATATTCTCCCTGCAGGGTCCCGTCACCATAGCAACCAGAGCATCGCAAGGGCTGAGAGGAAGGAGCTGGAGGAAGGGGGTTTTAAGGCCTCTGAGATCCTGAATTACAGGGTGTGGATCTCCTCACGGCCCCTCAGACAGCTCTGCGTTGGGAGTGATGGGGCCCATGACCCGGGAGGGAAGAATCTGGCCAGAGCCCCTTCTCTGGATGTATATAAATGGGCAGGGGAGCCCTCCTGGGAAAGGCTGGGTACCATGCAATCACTCTGCACCTTTTGACCTCCTCAGTACTCGCCAGGTGGCGGTAGCTACCCCGTACCCTACCTGGGCTCCTCACACTATCCGTACCAGCGAATGGCACCCCAGGCCAGCACCGATGGGCACCAGCCTCTCTTCCCAAAACCCATCTATTCCTACAGGTACATTTTCCACTCTCCGGGGATGGGAGGAGGAGGGGAGCGAGAGGGCCCCTGGGAACACTGAGGCATGGAATCCTCTGGGTCTACCAGTAATGGCAGTGGGCGGAAATCATACCAGTGGACTTCCAGAAGATGCTGGAGAGAGGGTTCCTGCATGGAGGAAGGGGCATAGACTGGATCACCTCTGACCCTTCATCTAAGCCTGGGGAGTCATGTCTGTGACTTGACTCAGCAGATGCTGGGGCCCTGTGGTGAGCCTGCCAAGGTCTCGCCTCCTAGGGCCCAGGGCCTGGATCTGCGAATTTAAGGGGGATGCTTGCTGCCTTCCCTGTGCCTCACCAGAAACAGAGGGAAGCCCCCCTCAAAGCTCTACTGGAAGGAAATGGGGGATGAGGCCTGCAGATGTGACTCAGCTATCCACCATCTGCCAGATCTGGTGGGACTTCTCTGGGGCTGGGCTCTTAAGTGTCAGCAGACCCAGCCTGTCTGGGAGACCCTTCCATCTGTCCTTTCATTCATCCAACCAACAGTGACACTTGACCAAATATGTGTCAGGCCCTGCATGGGATCGGGTCATCAGCTAGTGTGAGCTGAGGGGGAAGGGAGAGGAACTTAAGCATCAGCCACGAGTGCAGAGAAGGGCTTTGTGAAAGCCAGGGTCGTTCACTGAAAGACATACACGCAGCCCTTGGAGTCCAGCAGAAATGAGTTCCAGACCAGCTCTGGAACTGACTAGCATGAAACCTCAGGGAAGTTACTTAATCTCTCTGAGCCTCTATTTATTCTTCTTTAAAAAAAAAAAAAGAAATGTCAGGGGTGGGGGGCAAGGGGAGGGACAACGTCAGGAGAAATACCTAATGTAGATGACGGGTTGATGAGTGTAGCAAACCCACCATAGCACGGGTATACCTATGTAACAAACCTGCACGTACTGTACGTGTATCCCAGAACTTAAAGTATAATAAAAAAGAAATAAAAATATAAGACTTATAAGATTCAAAAGAAAAAAATGTCAGGGTTCGGGGTAGCAGTTCAGGCTGTTGGAAGTATTAAGTAAGAGAATGTAGGTACTGTGCTTGGTACATTGCAGAGGCTCAAGAAACCTTAGTTCCCTCCCTACTCTCCCACATTCATGCAATTGGCTGAGGACTGACTAGTAATGACAGCTTCCATTTAATGAGTGCCTTCTATGTGACAGGCACCATCCTTAATCCTAACAACTCTGAGGTAGCTATTACTTTCTTCACTTCAAAGTTGAGGAAACTGAAGCTCAGAGAGGGTAAGGCATTCACCCAAGGTCACACAGCCAGAGAGTAACTAGGCCAGGATGGCCACCCAGGTTTCTCAGATTCCACGAGACCCTCGCGCGTCTGTAATTCCTGACTTCCGTGTCCACTTCAATGGACACCTTCTCATTCCCTCCCCTTTCAACTCCAACCCCATAGAGCCTCTCACCAGGGGTGGGGGGCTTGGGGTGGGCTCAGGACCCAGTCAGAGGTTCGGACTCTCAGGGCTTTCTCTGTCTTCAGCATCCTCATCTTCATGGCCCTTAAGAACAGTAAAACTGGGAGCCTTCCCGTCAGCGAGATCTACAATTTTATGACGGAGCACTTTCCTTACTTCAAGGTGAGCCCAAGATTCCTCCCCATCCCATCACCCCCAAGTCCTAGACAAGCCAGGCCTCTCTGAGCACAGGCTTCAGTCTGGAGGTGGGAGAAGAATTAGAACGAAAGCCAGGAGAGGGCTCACCCCCACCATGCTTTCCGTTGTCTCCACCTCAGAAGGACGGAGTTCCTACAAAAGGGGCTCCAAGTGGGGAACAGAGAGCCCAAGCGGCTCATCCAAGGTTGCACAGCGGACAGGAGTCAGACCTTCTGCTGAGGAAGGTGGACATGGTAGCACCGATGGGCCTCAGGGAGCATCCACCTACCCCAAGTGGGAAGAGAAAGTTGGAGAAGAAATGAGACACTATTGCTACCCCGACCCCTGGGATGCTGTGGGGCTGGAGAAGCTGGTCAGCCACGGTGACTGGGAGGTCGGGGCTGAAGAAGCCATTGCCTTCCAAGGTGAGATTAGGATCTGCCTCTGTGGGTGGCAGGCTCAGCTGCAGTTCTGCCAGAAAGCGGGGTGTGGGCTTCCCAGGCTTTGAGTGTCCCAGGCTGGCTCACCTGACTCTCCCCCAACCCCTTGGGCAGAATCTCATTTCTATCATTCACAGAAGGGGCTTCTGGGAGCCTTACCCAGCTCCCTCTCTAGAGGCAGGACAGGGGCTCTTCTCCCAAGGTGGACAGACACATCAGACAGGGTGGTCCATTCCCCCAAGGTCGCACAGTAGATGGGATCAGTTACTGGATCCCGCTGTTTGGCTTTGCACACCCCTCTCTGAGTGCCACCTAGACCCTCCAGCACAGACCCCCTTCTCCTGGGATGCGTGTCAGGGAGACCAGAGATTGTGTGTGAGGAGTGCCTTCTCCAAGCCCTATTAGACACAGATCTCATCTGTCACCCAGGCAGTGGGCAGTTGCTGAAATCCAGGTAATCCAGATCTCAGCTCCACCTGCCAGGGGCTGATTCCTGCCCCCACCATCTATGGTCCTGCCTGGGGATAATTTGACGCTTGATGTTTAAATAAGTTTATCCTGCTGGGCTGCAGTCAGATGGGGAGTGGGCAAGATGGCCAGAGTGGAAAAGTGTGTTGATCCACCAGAGGTTCTGGAAGGGAAAGAGGGAGGGAGGTGAGTCGTCCCTGGAATTCAAGAAGCATCAAAACCTGAATTCAGGGCTGCCCCCCATACCCCAACAGGTCAGGGGCTGAACTCTCCCTAACCCCTAAAGCTTTTGGAGGGTCTTCTAGGGTTTCAAGGGGCCAGGGCAGAGAGACGGAAAAGCCCAGTCCTCTCAGCCTTCCTTTCCCCACCAGCTCCTGGCCTGGCCCCCAGCCCCTCCCTGCATCTCATCTTCCTGGCTTAATTATTTTTCCTGGGAGCCATGTAATCCCTGTTTTATGGGGCTGAGGAGTGAAGAGGTCTAACAGCTTTTTGTTCCCTTTGGTTCTAGTTGTTGTTTTTAGCCACTTGCATCACTCCCTCACTCCTGAGTTTACATTTGATCTCAGAGAGAAAGCATCTGTGAGGATGGGATGGGCCCCAGATTGTGAGACAGGCCCTATGGGGTGACCTGGGCAGGGCCCTTAGCTGGGGGACAGAGTTGGAAGCTAAGCTCTGCCACTGCCTCCTTGTGTGATCCAGGGCTAGGCCCTTTCTTCTCTGAACCTCAGTTTCCCAGTCTGTAAAGTGGGTCAGATCTGTTGGCACATAGATTCCTTCTGACTCTGACAGTTCCCCTGTGACCCACGTAAGGAAATTCCTTAGTTCAAAGATTCCCCACCTCTTTCTATCTCTCACTTCCCTTTTGAAGATAATTTTTCTGGGCAAGGATAGACTGGACCCTGGAGTGGCCAGCACTCATGCCCAAGGCAGCTGCTGTGGGCGTCCCGTAGCCCCATGAGTCAGGGATGTGGGACTGGGGAAGTGTCCAGCCACTGGACGTAATTGTTAGTGCTGACCATCCCTCTTCCAAACAGGAAGTGGCTGGGGTGGGGGCTGCCCTGGCATCCCAAAGTCACAGATTTATGGGGCCATAAAAGGCCCCAGTGCCCATTAACTCCGCCCATGGGGCAACGTGGCCTTAACTCCTAGTGGAGACTGTGGTAGGAGTCGAAGGTGAATCCCTAGTTGGCTGGTCTGGTGGCTCAAGAATCCTCCCTGGTGACCCTGGCAGCCTTAGGGGTCATCTCAACCAGCAACCTGCCCCAGGCCAGCTGCCCCCAAGAAAGGCTGCACCAGGTCCTGCCAGCCACTTGGAGTGACGCTGGCATCAGGACCCAGTTCTGCTGGGCGTGATTCAGCTTGGCTGCTCCCTGGGGCAAGTGAGCTGAGGAGGAGGGAGTGGCTGCCCCTCATTAAGCAGAAACTTTGGGCTGAAAGGGGGAGGGGCCAGGGAATGAGGGCGAAGGAGCCCCACCGGCCAGAGCGAGTGCCCTACCCACAGTGAGCCCCTGCTGAGCTCAGGGCTGTCACAGAGCCTGGAACAGAGCTGGAGGTGGGCGGGCAGGGGGCCCACTAGCACTCCCGCCACCGCCTCTCACCCAGCTGAGTCAGCCTAATGGTTTTTACAACCCTCCCTGGGCACAATTACCGCACTGGTGACATGACCAGGCCTCTTAATGGGTGTTTATTCTATTGGCACGAGCACCCCCCAACACTGCCTGAGGGCTGGTCTCCCCACCAGGGCACACCCCCTGGGCACACTCATGCAAACACTCACACCCACACGTCATACAATCATGGCTACCCACAGTCACACCCAGAGAGACTTTCTCACACACGGCCATCCTCACAGTCGAAGAATTCATGGACCCATGAAGGAGTATCCAGGAGACATTGTTTATGCCAGGGTGACACACTTAGGGACGTGTGCACATGCTCATACGCACTGTCCCTTCATATACCAAACCTACTTAGACACACAAACATATGTGCAATGCACACACCACACACGCCCACTCACCAACCTCGCCCATCTCTTTTCTCCCAAGTTAGTCCCAGAGGGGATAAGGCAGACCCAGGAGAGGAGCATTCTTCCCCTAATTCCCGTCTAAAGCCAGCCACAAGACCTCAGAGTGATAAGTTCCCCTTCCACAGAGAGGTCCAAGCACAGGCATGGAGACCCAGCGGGGAGTGGCTCAGCTTCAGATGGGAGAGTGTTGGGGGCCAGAAAGCCTCTGTAGCGCCCACCAGCCCTGGCTTTCTGAATCACCTCGGCAGTCCTCTGAGGGGTCAGGAAGGGATGCGAGTGGGATGAAGGCAGATTTGAGATGAAAATAACTTGGGGTCAAGGTTCCTGTTCATCCCTCCCCTACCACCGAAGGGTACCAAGCAAGGGCTGGGTGCTGAGGAGGACAACAATCCCCAGAGTGGGCGGCAGCTCTGTGTCCAGAGGGGAAACAGGAGTGTTCTAGAACCCAGACCTGACGCCCGCTCTGGCTCCCTGAGCCTGGCCTGAATGCTTGTCTTGCTCTGTTCCGGCAGACGGCGCCTGATGGCTGGAAGAATTCTGTCCGGCACAACTTATCACTCAACAAGTGCTTCGAGAAGGTGGAGAACAAATCGGGAAGTTCCTCCCGCAAGGGCTGCCTGTGGGCCCTCAATCCAGCCAAGATTGACAAGATGCAAGAGGAGCTGCAAAAGTGGAAGAGGAAAGACCCCATTGCTGTACGCAAGAGCATGGCCAAGCCAGGTGAGGCTGGCCGGGCCACACAGGGAAGGGCCCAGGGTACCCATGAGCCAAAAAAAAAAAAAAAAAGAGCGAGAATCAGAGAACGAGGCAAGGCCCCGAGTGAGGGTTCCAGGCTGGGGAAGGCTGTGGAGGAGAGAGGTCTCATGGTGTTCTTTCTCTCTTGGGCCTTTCAGAAGAGCTGGACAGCCTCATTGGAGACAAGAGAGAAAAGCTGGGCTCCCCACTCCTGGGCTGTCCGCCCCCTGGGCTGTCCAGCTCAGGCCCCATCCAGCCCCTGGCACCCCCAGCTGGCCTTTCCCCACCGCTGCACTCACTCCACCCAGCTCCAGGCCCCATTCCTGGCAAGAACCCCCTGCAGGACCTACTTGTGGGGCACGCACCCTCCTGCTATGGGCAGACATACTTGCACCTCTCACCAGGCCTGGCCCCTCCTGGACCCCCGCAGCCATTGTTCCCACAGCCGGGCGGGCACCTTGAGCTGCGGGCCCAGCCAGGCACCCCCCAGGACTCGCCTCTGCCTGCCCACACCCCACCCAGCCACAGTGCCAAGCTACTGGCCGAGCCTTCCCCAGCCAGGACTGTGCATGACACCCTGCTGCCAGATGGAGACCTTGGCACTGACCTGGATGCCATCAATCCCTCACTCACTGACTTCGACTTCCAGGGTGAGCTGGGGGTGGGAAAGGGAAGGTGGGACAGGACTGGAGAGGGGCACCTGGCAGTGGGACTCATCCTCTCCAAGTCTCCAGGCTGCAGCCTGCAAGTGGCTGGGTTTCTGGTCAACTGAAGCAGAGGAGGCCGGACCTGGCAGGGGGAGCTTCCCACTTGCTCTCTGCCATCCAGAGAATGGGGAAAGAGGGATGTCCTTGCCCCTGTCTCCCTCCTCCTGGTGCTCCAAACATGGTCCAACTGAACTCATCATCAAACCACTCTTGGCAGGGCACGGTGGCTCACGCCTGTAATCCCAGCACTCTGAGAGGCTGAGGTGGGCAGATCGCCTGAGGTCAGGCATTCGAGACCAGCCTGGCCAACATGGAGAAACATGGTCTCTATTAAAAAATGCAAAAATTAGCTGGGCATGGTGGCCCGCACCTGTAATCCCAGCTACTCAGAAGGCTGAGGCTAGAGAATCACTTGAACCCGGGAGGCGGAGGTTGCAGTGAGCCAAGATTGTGCCACTGCACTCCAGCCTGGGTGACAGAGTGAGACTCCGCCTCAAAAACAAACAAACAAACACAAAACCACTCTCAGCTCTGGACAGACTGCAAAGGGCTCCATGTTCTATTGTATACTCGGTTGTGAGTGACCAGTAGTCTGAACATTCTCGGATGCATTTGCATTTTATCAAGTTCATCTTCTAAAGCAGAAGGAGAGAGACTCTACCCTAGAGGAAGAGTCTCAGAGCTGGGCAAGTCCTGGAGAGATTTGGAGATAGGAGTTTGGGGAGGGTTCTACCCATTCCACTGCATCTTGGCTGCTCCATCTCTGCAGATGGCTAAGCCACCCATTCCCGTCTAAATTCCAGTGCACCCCAGGCCCTGATACTGGCCACAGGAGGTTTGGAACGGGGTGATGACACAGGCCTCAGACTGTGTGTGCACAGGGGTGGGGTACATTCACAAGCTGATGGAGGCAGCCTGTCCTCAGAGAGCTCCCAGCCTGATGGGGAGACAGCCCAGGTTTGGGAAGCTATTAGAAAAGTGCACATAGATCCTCAGCCCGGTCCAGAAGTGGGGAGCAGGGCTCAGTCAGCCTCAGAGGAAGCTGTAGACATGTGGGATACGAAAAACATTTACTTGATCCCCTGCTAGGCATCAGGCATCAGGCTGGCTGCTCTCCATGTGCTTTCTCATCTGGGCCTAGAGGATAGGAAGGATTATTAAACCTGCTTCATGGAAGCACACAGAGGCTTGAGAACTTACTCTGGGTCATTTAGCTAGAAAGAGGGAGAGTTGGGACTGGAACCCAGGCAGCCAAATCCAGTCCAGGGTTTAGTCAGGCCCTCTCTCTCCAGAGCTTGCAGCCTGGATACCCAGTGCAGGAGCCCCAGGCCCTGGCCAGCCATGATGAGGGTCCACAGGTGGCAGCACTGTTTGCTCCTCGGACTCAGGTGTGCATCCTGGCTCTGCTCCCATTCCCTGGGCCCTGCAGTGGAGGAGACCCAGGGAGCCATGCCCATCCATCCCATTAGGTCCAGAGTACACTGCCGGAAGCTCCTTGATCCGGGCTGCAAATCTACCTTCCTTGGGAGACTGGGCAGGAGCCAGCGTTCACTCCCGAGTGCACAACATTGGTATCCCCGCTGTCAGCAGGCATCAACCCCTCCCCAATGCCCACCCCCCAAAAAGAACCACAGAGGTCATCTAGATCGATGGCTTTCAGATTGTGCTACACGGGAGGAGGAATCTGAGGCTGAGAGGTTCAGCAACTGCCTGGGGTCACAAGCTAGTGCCAGGCTCTGTTCCTAGCACATGTCACCCTGACCCCTGCTCTCTGCAGCACGTGAAAGCTGACAGGGAGGAGGGGCCAGACAGGGCTCCTCTGGTACCTCCCAGTGACACCTGTTCTCTCCTTCCCCATCTAGGAAACCTGTGGGAACAGTTGAAGGATGACAGCTTGGCCCTTGACCCCCTGGTACTGGTGACCTCATCCCCGACATCATCTTCGATGCCGCCACCCCAGCCACCACCCCACTGCTTCCCCCCTGGGCCTTGTCTGACAGAGACAGGCAGTGGGGCAGGTGACTTGGCACCCCCGGGCAGTGGGGGCTCTGGGGCACTGGGTGACCTGCACCTCACCACCCTCTACTCTGCCTTTATGGAGCTGGAGCCCACGGCCCCTGCAGGCCCCTCTGTGTACCTCAGCCCCAGCTCCAAGCCCATGGCCCTGGCATGAGCTGTGCCCAGCATCGTCGGCTCCAGCGTTTGCCTGGCCTGGAAGTCCTGGCTGGCCGCCCACATCGGGCTCATCTTAAAGGTCAAGGAAGGAAAATACTACCTGTCCCCTATGCCACTAAGCCAATGTATGTGTTAGCTGGTAGCTGGGGGCACAGAGGACATCACCTGGGGTGCTGCCTCTCACACATTTCTGCCATGTGGTGGCCCAGCTCCTCACCCAGGGCCCCCAAAGAGCAAGTGTCTGGGCAAGAAGAAAATGCACTGTCCCTAACTCACACTCATCCACACTTAAGCCCTCGTGCACACACACGAATTATTCAGATGTACACCCACCCACATATCTTACAGCCAGAGGAACCAGCACTCCATCACTGAGAGGCCGACTTCGTTTCTGGGGCAACTGAGAGCTGAGGGCTTTGCTTACCAAAAGCTCAGGGCCCTGTACCAGGCCAAAGATCCCCCCAGACCCCCATTCTGACATCCATATGCTCTGCCGGCCTGGCCCCACCGTCATTTTCTTTCCCAGAAGCTCCCTGTATTTATTCCCCCATCTTCATCCCAACAGCCCAGCAAGAAGGAGGACATAGACAGCCCCTCCCTGGGTTGTCTGTGGACCCCCCAAGGAGCTGCTAATTGGCAGCACCTGCTCAGCCAGGCTCTACCCATCCTTAGTACATGCTCTGTCCAGCTTTCCCCAGGGTGACATACAGAAGGGGCAACATCTACCCGGGCACCAAACTGAGCCCAATTCCGAAGCAGTGTTTGGAAAAGCCCTTGCCCTCGGAAACTTGAACATGTCCTTTTGCCCGAGTCCCGGGTGCAGGAAGTGCCCCTCCAGGTCACCACAATCTCACTCCTCCTCCAGAAAGAAAAGTTCACATAGTTTAGGTCCCGGCTTAACTCTACTTATGATGGTTCAACTTACACTTTTTCAACTTTAAGATGGTGCAAAAGCAATACACATTCATTGTGTTCCTCGACTTAGGATGCGGTTATGTCCAATAAACCCACCGTAAATTGAAACCACCGAAAGTCAAAAACCACTTTCGAATTACAATGTTTCCCACTCATGATGGGTTTCTCCGGATGTAGCCCCATGGTAAGTTGAGGAGCACCTGTTAGTTACTTCCAACTGTCTCAGGCAACCTGGGCATTCAGGAGAAAAGCCTGGCACAGGGTGGCAGGGAAGCACACATGCAAAGCACCCCCGCTTTGACTGCTTGGCAGACCTAGGGTGCCCAGGAAGCACAAGGGATACCCCTGGCCCTGCGGGGTGTGGCCCAGGTGCCTGCCATGAGCCTGACCCCACCAAGGTGGAACCTCAGCCCACCCTGGGTCTGGGGGTGACGAGAACTTCCAGAGGTTGGCCCCAGGCTCATAGGAGGCATAAGCAGATCGTGCGATGGCTTGTCATTGTCCCCTGTCCTGGAACAATAAAGCAAGTGCCTTGTGGTCTCACTACCAAGCTTCCATTTCTGGCCTCCTCTCCCTAAGGAAAATGGCCAGGCCACACTGATGGCAGATGCCCTGGGCCTGTGACATCCCTGTCACCCTCACCCAGAACTGGGAAGTTTCTAATCCAAAGAGTGAGGCATCTAGGAAAACTTCTGAGGAGCAGGTGGGCAGGGCCTCTTCCCAGGAGAACTTCCAAAGAGATGCAGGGAAGCAGCTGCCCTGGCCAGAGGAATGGAGGGGATGCCCTCCCCCAGACCCCTTGCCTCTGAGGTCTGCCCACTCCCTCTTTGCACCCCCATCTCCTCACACAAGAAGGAGTCGCTGCCCTGTCCAGACTGTGCCTTTCTGCTTCCAATCTGTCCCTGGCTAAAAGAGATGCCAAGTGGTTTGGGGCCCTGAGTTCCACAGGTGACAAAATGGAGCATGCCCTGGTGCTGTGTGCACTGCTGGTCCTGGAGAGTGGTCTCTGGAGGGTCAGGGGCTCACTCAGTCCCACTTCAGACTCACCCCCTAGGTATCACCTCCAGGTGGGGTTGGTGTCACTGCAGCACTATCTCAACAGAGATGGGGCAGATGTGGGAGCCAAAAGCACACACGTGATCCCCAGGTCCCAGAGCAGCCACAAGTGGGGCTCTGCTTAGAAAGCTCTTCTTACATGAAGGCTAGGCACGGTGGCTCACGCCTGTAATCCCAGCACTTTGGGAGGCCCAGGCAGGCAGATTACCTGAGGTCGGGAGTTCGAGACCAGCCTGGCCAAAATGGTGAAACCTCATCTCTACTAAAAATACAAAAATTAGCTGGGCGTGGTGGCGGGCACCTGTAATCCCAGGTACTCGGGAGGGAGGCTGAGGCAGGAGAATCGCTTGAACCCGGGAGGTGGAGGTTGCAGTGAGCCAAGATTGCACCACTGCACACCAGCCTAGGCAACAGAGTGAGACTCTGTCTCAAAAAAAAAAAAAAGAAAAGAAAAGAAAGCTCTTCTTGGATGGCTAGGCACAGTGGCTCATGCCTGTAATCCCAGCACTTTGGGAGGCCGATATGGGTGGATCACTTGATATCAGGAGTTTGAGACCAGCCTGGGCAACATGTGAAACCCTGCCTCTGCTAAAAATACAAAAATTAGCTGAATGTGCTGGTGGGCACCTTTAATCCCAGTTACTCAGGAGGCTGAGGCAGGAGAATCACTTGAACCTGGGAGGTGGAAGTTGCAGTGAGCTGAGATTGTGCCACTGCACTCCAGCCTGGGTGACAGAGTGAGACTCTGTCTCATAAAAAAAAACAAAGCTCTTCTTGGGGCCGGGCCCGGGGGGCCAGCCAACACCTACCTCTGAGAGGATAGGTCTGCAAAAGACCCCATAATAGAACCCCACCTACCCCAGCACCCTCCCCAGCAGAGGCTGGAAGGCTAGACACAGGGCTGGAGGGCTGAGGTAGGATAGGGAGTAGGGAAGGCATGGCCAGCGAGTGCACCCAAGAGGAAGGCCCACCTGCCCCAGCCTGGCCCTGGCCGTGTAGGAAGCAGGTGCAGGCTCTTTGCCAAGACCTCAGGCGATGGTGCACACCAGCTCCGTCCAACCCTGGGCCTGTGTCTTGATGGCATCCAGGCCCCCAAACACAGGGCAAATGTTTCCTGGGAGAATCCTATTGGGACCCATTTGCTTGCCTCGGGTCCTGAGACTCTGGGAGCTCAGACAAACCTGCCTTATATACCCAGGCTAGGCCATCTCCTCCAGGGGACCCTCTGTCAAACCTCTGTCCAGTGGGCCCATTCAGCACACCTGTGTGTGAACTGGCCCCCAATACAAGAAGACAGGTAGCAAGCAGGTAGGACTTGGGTCTAGTTTTGTGTGTGTGCGAGTGTGTGTGTGAGAGAGAAAGAGAGAGAGAGAGAGTGTGTGTGTGTGTGTGTGTGTGTGTGTAACCAGGCCCTCAGACTTTTTTTAACTTGGCCTCAGTTCCACCCTGAAATGAGCCCCACACTCCCGCTCATATGCTACCCCCTGCTGGCCACCCCATGCCAAGCATTTAGCCATTATTAGAGTGAGCAACCATCTTTTTAATTTTATTTTTCTAAGTAAATATGCGGCCTCGCCATGTTACCCAGACTAGTTTTGAACTCCTGAGCTCAAGTGAGCCTCCCACCTCAGCCTCTGTTAGGTGCTGGGATTACAGGCGTGGGCCACCACACCCACCTAACGTTTGTATTTTTTGTAGAGATAGGGTCTCACTATGTTGCCCAGGCTGGTTTCAAATTCCTAGGCTCAAGCAACGCCACCTCCTTGGCCTCCCTAAGGGCTGGGATTACAGGCATGAGCTACCACACCTGGCCAGGGTGAGCAACAATTTGTCTGAATGGATGCAGGGTCTTCAAGTCCGCTATTTGGAGGGAATTAATCCTTTTGCTCAGGGATTCTAAATGTGAGAGATCTCAAATGATTAGAATTCCCAGGTCAGGAACTTGCATGAAAAAGTTACATCTGCATTTTCTCTCATCCTTACCTGAAATCTAGCATTTCCCTCCATTGTGAATGTCAGCAACAAATCACACTAGCATTGGCAATACCTGGGACTTTGTCAATAGAAATCACAGATATTTTGTAATTGTATTATAGATAGTACAAAATACGTATAAATATATACACATGCACACACATATACACACACATAAAGTAATTTGTCGCTTAACAACAGACATACGTTCTGAGAAATGTGTCCTTAGGCAATTTTATCATTGTGCAAACATCATAGAGTTTACTCACACGAACCTAGATGGTAGAGCCTACTGCATACCTAGAGGCTCTATGGGATAGCCTATTGCTCCTAGGCTACAAACCTATGTGGCATATTAGTGTGCTGAATACTGTAGGCAATTGTAACACAATGCCTATGTGTGTTTCTACAACACATAGAAAAGGTACAGTAAAAATACAGTATTGGCCGGGCACGGTGAATCACACCTGTAATCCCAACACTTTGGGAGGCCAAGGCGGGTGCATCACTTGAGGTCAGGAGTTCAAGACCAGCCTGGCCACCATGGTGAAACCTCGTCTCTACTAAAAATACAAAAAATTAGCCGGGCGTGGTGGCACACGCCTGTAATCCCAGCTACTTTGAAGGCCAAGACAGAAGAATCTCTTGAACCCAGGAGGCAGAGGTTGCAGTGAGCCAAGATGGCACCACTGCACTCCAGCCTGAGAGACAGATCAAGACTCCGTCTCAAGAAACATATATATACAGTATTATAATCTTATGTGACCGCCGACATATATGCAGTCTGTCATGACAGACACATCGATATCTAGTGCCTGATTATAGATACACACACACACACAGTCATCTCACAGTAGTTCCAGGACCTCCCACAAATTCCAAAATCCATGAATGTGCAAGTAAGTCCCTGATACGAAATGGTGGAATATTTGCATATAACCTACACACATCCTCCCGTATACTCTAAATCATCTCTAGATTACTTATAATACCTAATACAATGTAAATGCTATGTCAGTCATTGTTATACTGTATTATTTAAGGACTAATGACAAGACAAAGGTCTGCACATATTCAGTACAGACATTTTTGATGCACAGTTGGCTGAATTCACAGATGCGGAACCTATGGCCAATTGTATATAGTTTTTAATACATAAAATAAATAGAATAGGCTTGGCAGGGTGGCTTATGCCTATAATCCCAGCACTTTGGGAGGCCAAGGCAGGCGGATCATGAGGTCAAGAGATCGAGGCCATCCTGGCCAACATGGTGAAACCCCATCTCTACTAAAAATACAAAAATTAGCTGGGCGTGGTGGCACCCACCTGTAGTCCCAGCTACTCGGGAGGCTGAAGCAGGAGAATTGCTTGAACCCGGGAGGTGGAGGTTGCAGTGAGCCGAGATTATGCCACTGTACTCCAGCCTGGCAACAGAGCGAGACTCCATCCCAATAAATAAATAAATAAATAAATAAATAAATAGCATAACAATATATTTTATGTTCCTAAAATCCTTTTTATTGTCCATAGGCTTTAGCAGACTGACAACTAGAGAGTCTGTGACACATAGAAAAGTAAAGCAAGAGGCTAGGCCTGTAATCCCAGCAGCTTGAGAGGCAAAGGCGGGAGGATTGCTTAAGCCCAGGAGTTCGAGACCAGCCCAGGCAGCATGGCAAAACCCTATCTCTACAAAAAATTAGCTGGGTGTGGTGGCACATGTAGCTTCTGTAGTCTCAGCTACTTGGGAGACGAGGTAGGAGGATTGCTTAGGCCCAGGAGTTTGAGGCTGCAGTGAGCCGTGATTGTGCCACTGGACTCCAGCCTGGACAACAGAACGAGACCCTGACTCAAAAAAAAAAAGGTAATGTCCTTGCTTTAGTGGAGGGTGACTCTTAGGGGAGGGGCCAGGCTAGGGCGGCCTGGGACAGCAGCTTTTTAACAGTTGGAAGGGAAGATCTTAATATTTTAACCACTGGTTTGGCAGTCCCAGTGAGCACCTTGCCGGCCAGCCCAGGTGGGCACGAGCTGTGGGTTTCCCTGTGGTACTTGGGGTTTCCTTCTCTACCCGGGGGCAGGATCCTCATGACACCCCTAAAGAGTCAAAGCAGGCCAGGCACGGTGGCTCAGGCCTGTAATCCCAGCACTTTGGGAGGCCGAGGCGGACGGATCACCTAGGTCAGGGTTTCAAGACCAGCCTGGCCAACATGGTGAAACTCCGTCTCTACAACAATACAAAAATTAGCCGGGCATGATGGCTGGTGCCTGTAATGGGTCCAGCTACTCGGGAGGCTGGGGCAGAAGAATCACTTGAACCCGGGAGGCAGAGGTTGCAGTGAGCCGAGATCGCGCCACTGCACTCCACCCTGGGCGACAGAGCGTGACTCCTTCTCAAGAAAAAGAGTCAAAGCAAAAATGACTGGTCCATTTCAGAGACAAAAGGGAATTGCCCCTTCAAGGTCAACAGCTCATCAGCATCAGAGCCAAGACTAGCCCCACCTCCACCCTGTCTTCCTCCCAGGCAGCCTCTAGGTTCCTAGGGACAGTGCCAGGAACTAAATGCAGCAAGGTGTACCATTTGCAATAGGACTAGTGCCAGAGGCATGAAGACTTAAAAGAAGGCCTGGGGCCAAGGCTTTTCCCAACCTAGCCTCGCCAATCCCAAGGAACGCAGGCCTCTTTTCAAGGTGAGTGCCAACTGGGTGCCTCCTTCAGAGATGAGAACCTCAGAATAGGGACCCTCCTCTCTCTCTGAAGACGGAAGTGCAGCAGGCCCAATCTAGAACCTCAACCCAGTTCTACTTAGCAGCTGCAGTGAGTAGAACTATTATCAGGGTGTTGGGAAAAGGTCCTCTTCCTTGCTATACCTTCTCTACAGACTTGTAACCCCATAAACTACAACAGCAAAACCACCCCTATACTGTACTTTCATACCTCTACAGCCTCATCTGCAAACAAATCCCTCCCTTCCACATTCTTGTCTTCATTCTCCTTCTTTACCTTTGTGGCAACTGATAGTTCCTGCCCACTTGCTTTGTGATGAAATTCTTTCCTCCAAAACATGGCTCTGCTGCCACCTCCCTGGAGGCTCACTCCTCCTGTCTCCATTGGTTCCTTTCCTTCCGCCCAGCTCCCAAACACTGGCCTTCCCTAAGGTGATACATTCTCATTCAGGCACCATCGATCAGGGGATGGGGATTCGTATTATAATAGCATTGTTTGGGAGAGTCCCAGTAATTGCAGGACATTTGGCATTCCTAAATACCAAGAGTGTCAGTGGAGGATCCCATGATCTCAGCCACCATCATAGCTTCAGCAATCACCTTGTGGCCAACGGCCTCAACAATCACCACCTCCAGCCCTTATTCCCCTCCTGGTCTTAGGGCCCACCTTTCCTGTCTCCTGGTAATTTCCTCCATGCCACAGCATGTCCCAGTCTGAAGTCACCCTCTCCTGCTGGCATCCACCCTGATCCAACCTGCATTCCCAAGCCCAGTGATGGCACCCCTAGCTACCCCAGCACCCAGGCCACAAACCAGGCAGTCAGCCTCACCTCCTCCCTCTGTCCAACCCACTCATCCAATCAGCCACCACTCCTGAGGATCTCGCCTCTTAAAAATATCAGTTTCACCTGTTTCTCTCCATCTTTGGGGATACTGACCTAATTCAGATTCTCTTTCTCTCTCACCAGATTCCTGCAGCACCCTCCTCATCCTCACTGCCCCCTGCCTTTAGTATGGTAGTGCATGGAGCCAGACTGCCTGGATTCAAGTCCTGGCTCTGCCACTGCATAGCTGTGCAATGTTGGCTGGGTACATTAACCTCTCTGGACCTACATTTTCTGTAAAATGGGCATCATGATAGTGCCTTCCTCAGAAATGACCATGTTTATGAGTTAACACATGTAGAGCACCCAGCCTGGCACTCAGTACATCTTGGCTATTATTGTCAGTGTCATTCTTTCCAATCCACCATTCACTCAGCAGCCAGAGATAATCTGACTAGCTCATGCCCACTTAATCCTCCACACGGGCTCCCCACTTCTCAGAAGCCCTGCGCCTAAGGCTCTGCCCATCTGTCTTTCTTTCACATCATATTGACTCTTGAACACACCTAGGCTTATGCCCATAATCCTAGCACTTTGGGAGGCCAAGGCAGGAAAATCCCTTGAGCCTAGGAGTTTGAGAGGGAGACCCCATCTCAAATAAATAAATAAGTAAACAAACAAACACCTGACAAATCTTGCCTCTGAGCCTTTGTTTATGCTGTTTCCTGTGCCTAAGCGCTTTTCCCGATCAATTCCCGTCACAAGCACCTGTTCCAGTGCTACCTCCTCTACAAATCCTCCCCAGAACCCTCCACACAGAACGACTCTGATTCTTGCTCTCCATGTCCCCAGTCCTTTTTTTTTTCCCTAGGGACGAGTATATGTTCCTTGTGTCTCACTCATTTCAGAATTCCCAGAATTCAGTGCAGATCCTAGCTCCACCCCACTTCCCCCAGCAAGGGCTTCACAGAATCCAGGTGAATGCCAGCACTTCTGGGCCTCCTAGGGCCAGAGCTCCTCAGCCCAGAGGGTGCATCGGCTCTGGGCATATCTGAAGGAGGGCCTGAAACTGTAGGGTGTGCTCTCTGCCCACCTCAGTTCCTGAATTTCCTCCATTAAGCAGCCCCCTCCTCTGAGTCTGGGGTGGGAGTGGAGGCTGAGGGCAGTGTTACGTGCAGGGCTACCCAGGCATGGGGGCTCCCCAAGGCAGCTGAGAGCAAGGAGATGGCTCCAGGCCTTAGCCAAAGCCTGCCACCATCTATGATGAGGGCTAAAAGCACAACCCAGTGGTCCTAGTGGCCTCTGGGGTTCAGGGACGGTAGCGTGGGGGGTTCAGGGACGGTAGCATGGAGGACAAGGCCACCTCCCCCACACCTTCCCCTTGCACCCTGGAGTTCAGGGCCTTTGTTTCAGCCTCTGTTCTGCCAGGGTTGGCTCTGACTTTGGGCCAAAGCTTCCCCTCTCAGGGTCTGGGTCTCCTTCATCACAAGAAAGACCCTCTCCAGCTCCATCATGTTCTAAATGCTGACTCTAGATGGTGTCAGGGTACAGAGAATCAGGGGACAGGAAGACTAAGGGGTGAGAGTGCACTGGAATGTGGGAGGTAGGAGACATTTTTACTGCCTTAAGCACATTCCTGCCTATCCCTGCTCCTTTCTTTGCCCATACACACAGAAGCTGGCCACACTAGAGAACAGAAAAGGAAAAAGTTTATTGAAAACTATATACAGTTGGTCCAGCTCCTACCATGGGCTGCGATCTCAGCCAGTCCCTCCCACACCTCAGGCAGTGTCTTGGCCCCTCATGGGGAGGGATGGAGCCAGGCCTAGGGCCCAGACTCCCTTGGGTGGCTTGGCAGCTGGAGCCCACCATGGATCTTTGTAAATTTACAACTCTAAATGGCCTGAAGGTAGTGGGCAGGGGACAGGGAATGGATCCCTGCCTGATCTAGTCACAGCCTTGATAGGGGAACACTATTCTGAAACTTGGGCCCAAGTAGGGCCCAGCTAAGTTGTCCGGAAGTCCTGACTGCTTCTCTCACAGGCCTTCCTAGACATGGAGGCAAACAGCCTCCCTACGACCCCACCCCATGGAGCAGGCCCCATGGGCTTCATGGGCTTGACTGGGGACACCAGGTACCCTTCCTCCCAACATTGACTCAGGGTCCGGAGCTCCTGGAGAACTCCCCAAGCCAAGGACTTGGGGTTGAGGGGTGAGCGTTGGGGAGGTCACAGCTCCCGGCCCAGAACTGGAGCCTCCTAGGGTCAGGGTAGCCGTGGGGTCAGGGTGTCCCGCTGTAGGAATAGTCTGCTTTATTGTGCATCACCAGCCGGTCATCCACAAAGTAGAAGCTGTCAGACTGGGTCTCATACGGGTGACGGATCATCTCGCTGACTGCAAGAGAGGCCCAGCCAGGCCGGGCAAAGGTCAGGAGCTTGAGTCTGGCCACTGCAGGGGCTTCAGGACTGGGGTACAGGGACAGCCAAACAGCCTGAAATATCCCCAGCCTCTTTCTCTACAGATGATATGGGAATGGTGGCAGACACAGAAGAGCCCCAGGGTGGGGAGAAATGGGATCAGACCCACAAGTCCCCCTCCCTCCCACAGCTCAGTCTCCAGACGCCCCCACTTCCCCACTCCCAGAAGACCCTGCCCACGCACTCAGCTCCTCGGAGAGAGGGGGGAAGTCGTAGATGTGCTCGCAGGTGTTCTTGCTGCTGGGGATGCAGAAGCCAAAGTGGAAGTCGAAGCTTTTGAGTAGCTGGTTGCGGAAGTAGTGCCTCTCGATCATGCGGAAGTTGTTGACAGGCTTGTCTCCCACTGTGAACTCCACCCTGAGCAAGAGAAGGAGGCAGGGCTGAGTCTGTTCTTGAAGTCAGCTAGCCATCCGGGCTCAGGACAGGCCACCCCTACGAGAGGCTGAGAAGGGCCCACTCACACCCTCTCCCTCACCCCCACCACCACCCCCAGCCCAGCGACTCACGTGGCTCCCACCTGCCTCAAGCGGAGGAAGGCAGGCGTGAACTGGTAGCGGACAAAGCGCCCAGCATTGGGGTCCAGGTCCCGCCGGTTGATGGGCAACCGTTCTGCAATGTACCCCAGCTGGGGCTCAGTGGGCTTCAGGCTGGGCCCTTGTCCACCCAGGGTTCTACCCTTGGGCCCCCATCTATCTGATTTTTTTTAAACTCCCCAAGAAATTCTGGGGCACATTGAAGGCTCAGACCATTGGCCAAATAGTGCCACCTAGGGGTTCTAGGTCTGCAGGTTCCCAATTGCCACTGTGGTTCCGGGGGCCACAGGATGCTGAGGCCTGGGACCCATAGGACTGCAGTTCCCAGAGAGCCCTGCAGAAGGCAGCTTGGCAGGGACCGAAGGGGTAGGGGCTGACCTCGCAAGATGTCCAGCCTCAGAAACATATGGGAAGGAAAAGAAAGGGCCCCCCTGCCTGCAGACTCCTGAGAATGCTGGGGTCCAAGCCCCAGCTCTGTAGACTCCTCTGTGGCCCAAGGAGTCCCTGGGCAGCCTACTCCACAGCTCGTATCTGCCTCTCCATCAATGGCCCACCCAGCCCACTCACCTGAGACTGGGGGCTTCTTGATTTCAAAGAGGACAGTGCCTGAGTCCATGTCCCGAATCTTAAACCTGACGAAGTCGATCTTGTAGATATTCTCCTCGGGGGAGCAGAGGTAGTCTAGGGGAAAGAGGCAGCTGAGCAAGGAAGGGGCTCCAAAGCCCCTGCTGCCAGGTCAGCTTGTGTGGGACCCCAGAGTAGCTACCCTCTTCTCATCCCTGGGATCACTGCCCTCTGGAAAGAGGGACCTCAGCCCCTGCCCTTGGGGAAGGGCACAACTCCGCTATGGGGATCTAACAGGGGATAAGGAGTGCCATCCTAGTGGTCTCTGGGGGCCAGGGAAGGGCAGGGCAGAGAAGGGTAGAGGACAAGGCCACCTCCCGAACACTCTCCCTCCCACCCTGGAGTTGAGGGTCCTCATTCTGGCCTCCGCTCTGCCAAGGCTGGCGAGATGACTTTGGGAGAATTGGGTCTCCAGCCTGGTAGGAGCCTCTCCTCTCATATGGGAAGAACTTCCTGCAGTCTGACCTGTCTCTTCTACTGCAACTCAGTCTATCAACTTCTCTGGTACCCTGCCTTTAAGAACCACACTGTAAAGGAGGCCACACAGCTCTGTCTTGGGAGAGTCACAGTCCTTCTCTGGAGGATATTCCTACCCTCACCTCACAGCTGCCCCTGGCATGACATCTAGATGTATCAGGTGAGGCTGATGTTGAGGGGACTTTCCCTGATACGGGTGGTGCTGGGGCAGGTGAACAACCCCTTCCCTATTCCTCCTCCCCTCCCAACCCCCTCCTCTCAGTAAGGAGCTTACACCAGCCCAGCTCCCTTAAGCAGCTTAACCAAAGCTCTGCTGACTCAAGCCCAGAGCCTGGGATATGGCAGGGGGGAGGAGGCCAACTTTGCTCTCATCCTTTGTTGATCTCCAAATGGGAGGAAGTCTTAGCAAGCAGAGGCAACCCCCTTAGAGGTCATTTACGCAGCCCTGGCTATGAGCCACCACCATGGAGAAAGTAGTCCTGGACCCCCATAGAGAAGAACACAGGCTAGGCCAGGAAGAGGGTGTGGCAGGTGCAGCAGTGGGTGTGGAAGGGGTAAGGGGAGTCCTCAGGCCCAGAAAGGGATCCAAGAACAGTGGGAGGCCCTGCCTGAGGAAGCTCAGGGAGCTACAGGGCCTGATCTAACGCTCACAGCTCTTGCAGCAGCAACTTCAAGTGCTCAGGGAGGCCCTGGCAACAAAGAGAGCAGGGAGGGACTCGTGCTGTCAGCCTGCACAGCATCACATCCTCCCCTGGTGGCCCACAGAAGCCCGGAAATCACCCTCCAGGCCCCTGGGCCACGTCCTATTCCTCTGGGGCAGGAAGAGGAAGTGAATATAAAGTCATTTTCTCTTTCCCAGTCCTGCTTCTTCCCCAAGCCTGATGCAGTCCCCTCCAGGAAGCCCTCCTGGCAGCCATCTGGTACCCTGGGGCCCAGCATGGACTTTATACAGCTTGGGGAAGAGGCAGGGCCCTGAGTCTACTACAGCCCACATGTGGGGTGGGGAGAGAATGGAAGTGGGCAACCCCTATCTCACCCCATTCACCCTATTTTCACAGCAAGTAAGCACCAGTATAAAGACATAGAAAGAAGGTACAGAGCATAGGGAACGGAGGTGGCAGAGTGCGGAGCAGGATCCCAGTGCCCAACTCCCAGATCCCTGTAAGGCCTTCTCTTCTCCCATTCTCTAACTTTTGGAGCCTCTCTCATTTGGGAACAACTTCCTGCAGTCTAAACTCAGTCTCTTCTACTGCAAACTCAATCTATCAACCTCTCTGTCCTTAGAAGAAGTGAGGAACAGGGATGTCTATGGCTCAGAACACCACGGCCACTCCTTCTCTTCTAGGAAGGATGAGGCCTGGGACCCAGGGTCAGGTCAGAATAAGGGGCAGAGTGGCCAAGGGCTCAGAACACAACTGCTCTATTCCTCTCAGCCACAAATAGCTTCCTAAGCTGGATTCAGGGCCCAGTAATCTGGGAACAGCAAACCTCGGACCTGCATGATTAGGGTCAGAAGAGACCAGGCAAGGGGTGCCAGGGTGGAAATCCCTGGAACTCTGTTCTCAACTCCTGCACAGGACGGGGTTCCCATGAAGCCCTTTCCTCTACTTACCCTTCACAGATTTCCCATCTCTAAAGGCTAAGAATTTCCTCCAAATTAGGATACAAATGGTGGTACATGAGCTAGAAGCTCCCTCTAGTTGCAAAATAAACCCCCAAAGTTACTCAGGACTCAGTCAGTCTGACCTCTGGACTTCCTCTGAGAAAGTTCTGTCCCAGAGCTAAGCTGAATCCTAAATGCTGCTATTGCAAATTGTAGCCCAACTGGCTTCAACATCAGCCTGGTCCAGCCTCCCTCTCTCCATGGATGCTTGCTTGGGCAAGGGAGCTCAGTACTCTGGGGGCCCAGCCAAGAATGGCTGCTGCCTAGCTCAGTAAGGAGAGAGGAATTGGCCCCCAGGGACCCAGGAGCACAGGCTCAAGGCTGCCTCCCCTCCACAGCTCTGTCTGGGAGCCCTGTGTTCTGCTGCTTTGGAAGCTCTAGGGCTCAGGTCCACTCCAATACATGCCCCCCATACCCACAGAGAAGCCCCCCAACAGTTATTCTCACAAAGGGGGCCAGGGCAGGTTGCTGGTGAATGTGGCCAAGGTGGAGAGCCACTGTCTCTCTATGCACCTTTCATCCTTTGAGGCTCATCCAAAGCCTCTGCTATGAGGTTTCCTAGCCCTCATTCCCTGCCTATGATGACCCCCTCCCCTGCCCTGAAAGCCAAGTTGTTTGACTCCAGGCAGCGCTATGAGCAGCCCTGTAGGGCCCAAAAATACTACTGATCAAAGAGCCCAATGTACACAGCATGCACAGATGCCAGGCACTGTACAGAATCAGAGGCCTTATCTTCACAATAATCTTACGAGATAGGTATCATTATCCCCATTTTATAGATGAAAAGACATGCTCAGAGAGGTGAGGTTACTTGCCCAAGGTCACACAGCCAATTATATGGCAGAGTTGGAACTTCAACCCAGGCAGTCCAGCTCAGAAACTTTTAACCACAGTGGAGACCAACCCTCCCTTGATGACAGTGACAGAGCCCCCAGAACAGGACAGGTGCTAGTCTAGGCTTGGAGGGACGTTAAGCCACTCCCCATGAGAGGAACCACCGCCAACACACTAAAGCTGCCTGCTCAGTTTCTTTCCCGGGGAAGAAAATGGCCCAAGTCTTCCTGGAGGATCAGGGTGAGGGTATTAACGGTTGGGGAGACATGAAGAGTCTGAATGCCTCCCAAGTAACTCAGCCTCCACCTAGCCTCCAGCGTGGGGGCTGAGGACAGGCTGGCTGCACTCAGCCCCTCTCCTCATTAGTGCAGGGGCGGGCCTCAAGGCGCTCTGGAGACTCCACAGCTACAGGGCTACGGTTGCAGCTGCTGCCGCACGTACCTCCACGCTGGGAAAAGGGGACGGGCCCCTGGAAAAGGAAGGAATAAATCTCGAAAGGGAGAAGAAGGAGGCACAGAGAGAGATCAAGGGAAGGGGGTACACAGAGATCAGACCTGGCGGCAGAAGGGAGAGCAGGGCACACAAGAGAGGGGACTCGGTGGGGGAGGGGAGGCGGGAAAGGGGGCGGGGGCCAGGGCTTGGCGCGCCGGGAGGGCCCCTCGCACCCTCTCCCCTTCCCACCCGCGGGCGGCGCTCCCTCGTGGGTGCTCACCACCCGTGATCCGCTGCAGCCCCAGCACGTCCTCCGGCCCGATCGGCTGCTTCCTCTGCAGCGGCCCCGGCCTGGGCCCTGGGCCTGCGTCCGGCTCCGACTCGGACCCAGATTCGGATTCCGCCGGCGGCTGTGGTATGGGGACCACGCTCGGGCCCGAGGGCCCTGGAGCGGGCTCCGCCCCCGTCCCGGCTCCACCGCCGCCCTTCTTCACCTTCATGGCCTCGCGGGGCCGCGGCTTGCCTGCTGCCGCCGCCGCTGCCTGCGCCGGCTGGAGCCGGGGGAAGGGGGAGCGTCCGCAGCCCCGCCCCCGGCCGGGGCTTCAGGCACCGCCCCGCCCCGGCCCCGCCCCTGGGGTGGGCCCTGCGCTGATCCCGCCCGCCGCCCGGCCCAGCCCTCCCGAAATGCCGCCGACGCGGGGGATGGGAGTCGGGGGATCCTGCCCTGGGCTTCATTCTGTTTTTCTAACACTTTCTTGTACTGGTACTAGTGGGGTCCTGACTACCTCTCCGCTTACTCACTGTGTTCCAGCCTTTCTGCTTGTGATTCCCAGGCTCAGGGTCTCTGGTTGGATGGGCTTCCCCAGATGGCCTCTTTTCTCCTAGTCACAGCTCAAATGTCATCTGCTCAAAGGGCCTCCCTCACACCCAGTCTGAAGTCCTTCCCCCTCAGTCACCATCTGACCAGCCTGTTTTTGTCTTTCTAACGCATTATGTGAAATTATTTTTATTTGTCCTATGACTCTTCCCCCTGAAAGCTCAGCTCTGTGAAAGCACCGGTCCTGCCTACTTTGTTCTCTGTAGGACCCCTGCACCTAGCAGAAGGCTCCCTGCAGCTGGTGCTCAAGATTTTTTTTTTTTTTTTTTGACCTGATGAATTAGTATCTCAGGTAAAAAGCAGATGCTAACAGACTTGGGCAATCCAGCTAGGAAGGGCACATGGCCACGTGGAAGCAAAGTGGACCTGTGGGCACAGGAGGACAAACACCAGGAAACTGTTACTTACGCGTGAATGCAGAAAGAGTCGAGCTCAGACTTTGTATCATTCCAATTCATATTCAGCCAGTGTTTATTAAGAGCCTACTATACGCCAGACACTTTACATGCTGATCACATTTAATCCTCACAACCACCTTGTAAGGGAGACATCATCAGTGCCATTTGAACGAATGAAAAACTGAGGCTCAGAGAGATTCAAAAGCTTATCCAAAGCTCTCCAGACAATAAGTGCAAAAACAAGGATTTGAATTCAGGACTGTTTGATTCCAAATCTGGAACTTTCTGGAACCTCTGACACACACACACACACACACACACACACACACACAAACACACACACACAGACACATACACAGCACCACGTCCTGAGATGCTGCCTCCTGGACTCCCGCCAGACTGTACCTGACGGACAAAGCCAGCTAGGAGGGAGGGGAGGGAGAAGGTCCCAGAGGTGACCAATGCCTGGCCCCTTCATGACGGCAGGGGCTAGAGAGAAGTGTGGAAGGGAGGGACTTTCCCATAATGCTCCCTCCTCTTAGTGCACGAGTGTACTATGTTGAGAAATGGGGCAAAAGAACAGACAGTCCTTGCCACAGAGGGAGACAGGCAGCAGCCTTATCAAACAAGATAAGGAGACCCGGATGATGTGCCTTTTGAGGCCCCTGGTGGTGGAGAAGGATTGAGCCACGTGAATGGGAAAGGAAGAAAAGATGAACCCATCTTGGAGTGTTGTACTTTGGTTGCTGGAGAGCCAACAGTGGAGACTGGAGACAAATATTTAAGTCATTCCGGCAGGCCCCATGTATGTGCCTCTCAATCTAACACCGCCCACCTTGGCCAGAAAGGAAGGCTTCCTATGGAGGTGCTGCCCTGCTCAGTCTGTCTTCTCAGGCTTTTTCCAGGACTTGCGGGTCTCCAGGAAGATCCTGACCAGGGACAGGAGGATGGGCACAGCCATAGGCAGGAAGAGTGGGATGTAGATGGCAAACTTCTGGTCATCAGGGAAATAAAGGAGGTGGAGGAGTGACGGGTCAAAAAAGGCAAGCTCAGAGGATGTCACAGCTTCCTGGCTGGCGACAAAGGCAGATGCCAGGTGCCCAGAGGCCAACTCTTCTGCTGACTTCTGGACTGCAGCTACAGCCCTGTACACCTAGGAAGGAGAAGGGACAAGAGGGTATACCAGTAAGTCCTAGGCATTGGTGGAAAGGGTGCTGGGCCTTACTGTGCCTTCCATCTACCAAGGAAGATGCCTGGAGTTCATCCAGGACCTATGGAAGTCTGTCTACAGGGATATGGTTTATTTTCCTAGGGTCGGCTTGAAACCTCGCACTCTCATCTGCACTCCTGCTTGGGGGCTGGTACTGCCGTCTAGAGGAAGGTTCGGACGCTAAAGATGGCAAGCCCACACATACCGTGGACCTCACAGGCTCTCTGGTCTCACCACACTCTGGCCCTCTCTGGCTACTCCAGTCCCAAGCTGCAGAATCCATCCCCTGCCCGCTTACCTCAGATGCCACGTCGTCCTTAATGACAATGTTGCTGATCTTGCCCAGAAGCTGCGCCAGGGAGGTGAGGGTGGTGGTGGCTGTGGCCAGGTTCTCCACTGACCGAGCCCAGAGCAGCCGGTCTAGCTCCCAGGTCATTAGCCCTTCACTCTTAGGCCCTGAAAGCAGGCATTTTGGAGGCACCTGGGGATGAGCAATCCCAAAGAGCAACCTGTAGGAACATCGGAGTTAAGATCAAGGTGGCTGAGACCACAAGGTGGGAGATGATGGCTAAGATTTCTCAAATATCTGTCCTAAGCCAGTGATTTTCAATCTTACCCAGAACCATAAGGGTTAAAGGGAAGTACCTCAGGGTCTTGGGGGCATAAGGGCAACACCAAGCAAGTTGGCCCCAAACACTGCTTCAACCAGTGTTTCTGCTTTTACCTGTTTCTACATTAGATTTCCAAGATCTTGTTTTTTAAAAAAAGGTTCCATGGCTAAAATACTTCTGATAACACCAACTTAGTTTAATCCTTTCACCTTCTCTACCCTCTCTTTGAACAAATGGGGCCAATGGGACTTAGCATTAAGGGATGATCCAGGACTGCCTTTGCCAAGGTACATGTGCTGTGCTTCTCTAAGCCTGCATCTGTGAGACACTGCTAGTCAATCAGAAGAATACTCTTTCCTAATGTGCCCAGATACAGCCTTAGAATCCTCAACACAGAGCCTCAGGCAGCCACTCAATCCATCAGGCAGCATAAGAATTAACAGCTATTTTCTTAAGCAGCCCTAATCACACTCCATGGACCTGACATTCATGAGTCTATTTTTCTTAAAACTGGTTTTGCTGGCTGGGCGCAGTGGCTCACGCCTGTAATCCCAGCACTTTGGGAGGCCGAGGAGGGTGGATCACGAGGGCAGGAGTTCAAGACCAGCCTGGCCAAGATGGTGAAACCCCGTCTCTACTAAAAATACAAAAAATTAGCCAGGTGTGGTGGCGGGCGCCTGTAGTCCCAGCTACTCGGGAGGCTGAGGCAGAGAATTGCTTGAACTCGGGAGGCGGAGGCTGCAGTGAGCCGAAATGGCACCACTGCACTCCAGCCTAGGCAAGAGAGCGAGACTCTGTCTCAAAAAAAAAAAAAAAAAAAAAAGATTTTGTCACCTACTAGCCTTCTTGGAAGGATGATGGGATCCTTAGAAACTTTTCTTGGTTTCCCTGGGGCTCTAGGCACAGCCAAGATATCCCTGCCAGGTAAGACTTGATTCCACTTTGCAACTCCCCTCTACAGCCAAGGAGACTATGTCCCCAAGTGGATCATCCAGGACCTCACCGCAACTGTGCCAGGAACACCTCCATCACTCGCACCATGTCCACCTCGACTCTCACTGGCAGCACTGAGGCATTATAGGTTTTGGAGTCGACATTATATACCTGAAAGGGGGAATGAGATTGCCACAACATCATACCAGGCCCATGCACAGCTCTGCCCTAGGCACTCTGGAGAGAAAAGGAAGACATATTCTGTGCTCTTTAGAAGCTATAAACCTCATGGTATAGCTAATATTTTTTGAGTACCTACTATGGGGAGCATTAAATACATTATCCCAATTACCCCCTTGAAAGTCCTGTAGAACGTATTTTTTTCTTATCCCATTTTAGAATTCTCCCCCATGAGAAACTTCCAGTCTAACAAGGGAGACAAGGCTCCCAGCCTTGCAAGACTCCCACAAATAAGGCCAAGATGTAAGATGGACACAGAATGATCCTAGGTAAGGGCAAAGGGTCATAGTATAGAAAACACTGGCGGAAACAAAAGTGGGGCTGGCAGAAGAGGGGCATGAGCACATAGCACCCTCACCTCCCTGGTGCCTGCCCCTCCCACAGGCTGGGCCATGGAGGACACCAGAAGGAAAACAGAAGGAACACAGTTTCAGGGACACCTGCCTGTCCCAGAAGCATGGGCTCTGGGGTCTGTGTAGTCTGACTATTACCATAATGCCACCCCAGCGGGGACTGTGGAAGGCATTGGTGGCCACTGGAGCGCCATCCTTGTCCTGAATGTACAGCGGTGAGTGTGCAAGCTCAGGCACGTAGAGTAGAAAGTTGAGCACAGGGTACAAGGAGGCAGCACTGGACCCTGTGGTGTAAAGACAAGGGAAAGCAGAATATCAAAACATGCTGGACCTGGACCTTAGTCCCAGGTCGGCCTCTAACTTGCTGGTCACTCACTCTGGGACTGATTCCCCAACTAACAATCATTAGGATATCCTCCTACCCAGGGTGTCTCTAGTAAAGGGCTTCAGAATGTTCTCTCGAGATGTGCCACACAGATGGAAACATAGTCCTTAGCTCCAAAACACCCCCAAATTCTCCCTCCTCAAAGGCCCCTTGACTGTCTACAACAGCTTTCTTGGCCACTTCCACAATGTACCCATATTACTACAGATAGTTTTATGCAAACCAGAAATCTGACCTTATGTCAGTTCCCTGCTTAATATCCTTCAATGGCTAGCCACCCCCATCAGGTTAAAGTTCAAACTCCTTAACATGGTCCTTTATGATCTGGCTTCTGCCTACCTTACCAGCTTCATCTTTGGTCACTCACTCACATTTCAGCCACACTAAACTACTCTGAGCTTCCTGAATGCCTAAGCTCTCTCACTCTTCTGCATCTAAGCTCACAGTTCCCTTTGCCTGGAATGCCCTTCTTTTCTCTACTCAGCACTGTTATAAGGTAGTCCCTCAGTCAATGTTTGTTGAATGAATAAATGAACGGAGGAATTTTCTAAGGCCTCACATGCCACCCCCTCACAATCCTCGGGCCACACTAGCCTGCCTCTGGTATCTGAGATTCGACAATTAGATATACTTACTTTGGTTTGCCTGTGTTACAGTTCTTAGTCACACCTCCTCTTCCCAATTTCCACCCGAAAAATGAAAAACTATGGTACTAGCTTCAAGGTTATTCAACCTCAATCAGCAGAACTGTCAATTCAAATTCTGCCCTCAAGTACTTTTGCTGTTGTCTTTCCTATGTGTGTGACAGCCTCTCTCCTAGATGGCTTTTAGGGAGACAGACCCAGCCTAGCCATTCATTTGTAAAAAGTGCTGGGAATCATGTTTAATAAATGCTTTTGGATATGATAGGTGTGAAGATGGAGATATCAACAGAGCATCATGAAAAAGGAACCTAGGGCTCAGGCATGGTGGCTCACGCCTATAATCCCAGCATTTTAGGGGGCTGGGGTGGGAAGATCACTTGAGGGGAGTTCAAGACCAGCATGGGCAACATAGTGAGATCCTGTCTCTAAAAAAAATTTTGAAAATTAGTCAAGTGTAGTGGCACATGCCTATAGTTCTAGCTACTCGAGAGGCTGAGGTGGGAGGACCACTTGAGTCCAGGAGCTGGAGGCTGCAGTGAGCTATGACTGTGCCACTGCACTTTAGACTGGGCAACAGAGCAAGGCCTTGTCTCAAAAAAAGAAAAAACAAGCCTCAATCGCCACAGTCTCCTCACACCAACCCAACCTGGGAACCGTCACTGTATATAATCCACCTCCAATTCCCATCCCCCACCCAGCTGAGCCGTCAGGATCCCTCCCTAGCCTGGCAGAAAAGAAAGACCCTCATCCTTAGGTGCTCACCCAGCCGGGACTCCACTGGGTTGATGACATGGGGGAGGTTGTGCATGTCCACATAATAGCTGGAGGAAGCTGAGTCAAAGCGGGGGTTCACCCCCAACATTGCATAGTAAAGAATCTGTAGAGCAAAGAGGGAGTAGTTACTTTGTTTAGATTTATATTCTACTTTCTCCCAAAAAAGATTTGAGGTGCCCTAAAAAAGACACAACCAGGACAAGGCAACATATAAGAGACAAAATCAGGGCTGAGAGAAAATAATTGCAGAAGAAAACAGCAAAGCCAAGGGTAAAGTGAATAAACTAAATACATGTTTTAAAAACCACGTATTTTACCAGGTTTCCTAACAGTCTACACAAAGAGAGAAACAAAGAACAACATAATTCAGTGTCTACAAGATCAAATCAAGCCAGTTATTCAGAAGCAATTACTCCCACTAGTAAGACCTGATAAAAATTTCTCCCACATGTTTTCCCTACAAGGAGACAGCGTGATACAGAAAGCTACACTCTTCACATCTTTTTTTTTTGCGATGGAATCTTACTCTGTTGCCAGGCTGGAGTGCAGTGGCACGATCTTGGCTCACTGCAAACTCCACCTCCCGGGTTCAAGCAATTCTCCTGCCTCAGCCTCCCAAGTAGCTGGGACTAAAGGTGCGTGCCACCATGCCCAGCTAATTTTTATATTTGTAGAGATGGGGTTTCACCATGTTGGCCAGGATGGTCTTGATCTCCTAACCTTGTGATCCGCCTGCCTCAGCCTCCCAAAGTGCTGGGATTACAGGCGTGAGCCGCCGCACCCGGCCCTTCACATCTTTATTGTTACTACAATAACAAATTTCAGGAAGCATTTTTCTAAAAACTAAATTCCTTAAGAATGGCTCTGCTGGGCTCCATCGCTCATGCCTGTAATCCCAGCACTTTGGGATCCGCCAAGGCAGGTGGATCACGAGGTCAAAAGATCGAGACCATCCTGGCCAACATGGTGAAACCCCGTCTCTACTAAAATACAAAAATCAGCTGGGCATGGTGGCGCGCACCTGTAATCCCAGCTACTCAGGAGGCGGAGTCAGGAGAATCGCTTGAACCTGGGAGGTGGAGGTTGCAGTGAGCTGAGATCGCACCACTGCACTCCAGCCTGGTAATAGAACAAGACTCTGTCTCAAAAAAAAAAAAAAAAAAAAAGATGGGTCATGGCATTAACATCTAAGCACAACTGGTGAGTATAGGTCTAGAGGGAGCTATAGGAAGGTGGTTTGTTAACAAGCACTGACAAACTCCCTCAACTGGATGCCAAGGAAGTAAAGACACCAGAATCTGCCCTCAATGGATGGATGGACACAGACAAGGGCACACACACACCCCCAGTACCCGCCCTTATGACACTCACATACATATACACACAGGAAATTCCTAGCAAATCAGCAAGCTCTAAGAGATGGAGGAACAGACTGCACTTGTAAATATGTATAGATGTTGAAAAGGACTCCTCACCTTGCTCCCGGTCTCACCTGAGAGTCCACAGAGAAGTTGCCAGTGGCACTGAGGGCATTCAGGAAAGGTTGCACATAGCGCAGCACAGCCCCCTCAATGTCCCAGTGGACGTCATGGGACTTGGGGTCTGGGTTGAGTAAACTGAAGGTGATCTCATAGCCTACAGAAACAGGAGTCAGGGAAGTCAGAGGCTCTTGTGGATCAAAGAAGAGGGGCAGCCTGTACTCCCAGCTGAGCTGAACTTGTTTCTCCTCTGGAATGGGGCTGCTTTCCATCATGGAACCAAAAGGAGGACAAAACTGGGATGAGGAACACAGTAAGAAAAAGCTGCTAGGCGCTGTGGCTCATGTCTGTAATCCCAGCACTTTGGGAGACTGAGGCAGACGGATCACTTGAGGCCAGGAGTTCAGGACCAGCCTGGCTATCATGGGGAAACCCCATCTCTACTAAAAATACAAGTGTCGGCCGGGTGTGGTGGCTCACGCTGTAATCCAAGCACTTTGGGAGGCCGAGGCAGGCAGATCATTTGAGGTCGGGAGTTCAAGACCAGCCTGGTCAACATGGTGAAACCCCGTCCCTACTAAAAATACAAAAATTAGCTGGGCGTGGTGGTGGGTGCCTGTAATCCCAACTATTCAGGAGGCTGGGGTAGGGGAATCGCTTGAACCTGGGATGCGGAGGTTGCAGTGAGACAAGATCACGTCACTGCACTCCAGCCTGGACAACAGGAGGCTCTGTCTCAAAAAAAAATAAAATTAAAATTAAAATACAAGAATTAGCCAGACGTGGTGGCATGCACCTGTAATCCTACTCAGGAAACTGAGGAGTGAGAATCGCTTGAACCTGGGAAGCAGAGGTTGTGGTGAGCCAAGATCGCGCCACTGCACCCCAGTCTGGGCAACAGAGCAAAACTCTGTCTCAAAAAATAAAAATAAAAAAATAGGCCAGGTGCGGTAGCTCATGCCTGTAATCCCAGCACTTTGGGAAGCTGGGGCGGGTGGATCACGAGGTCAGGAGATCGAGACCATCCTGGCTAACACAGTGAAACCCCGTCTCTACTAAAAATACAAAAAAATTAGCCAGGAGTAGTGGCGGGCACCTGTAGTCCCAGCTACTTGGGAGGCTGAGGCAGGAGAATGGCGTGAACCCGGGAGGCGGAGCTTGCAGTGAGCCGAGATCGCGCCACTGCACTCAGCCCAAGCAACAGAGCGAGACTCCATCTCAAAATAAATAAGTAAATAAAATAATAATAATAATAACATAAAATAAATAAGAAAAAAATTGAGACTAGAGAAGAAAGGAGAAAGAAGTTGGCATGCAGATTTCCCTCCTGCCCCATGTAATTCATTTCCTCTCCCTTCATGTGGCAGAGCCTGGTGCCCTACCCAAGCTGGACTTGAGAGGCCGCCTCTTCTCAGCGCTCCACTTGTCCTCTGGAAGGTGGTCAGCCAGAGCAGCAGCAAGCACATCCTCAGTCAAAGACATGGCCTGGGCCACCTGGACTATGCGGCGGCCAATGATGTTAAAGGCCTCCCGGTGCATTATCCCCCGCACCACTGCTGTCCTCTTAGGCCCAATGTAGCTCATCATGTCCTGTGGGGGTGAGCAAGGGACAGAATGCCCACGGCTCAGCAAAGAAAGCCGAAAAGCACCCTGGCTCCTATTGTTCCGAATCTGCCCCTTTGCCAATGACCAACAGGTTTGCACCTCTCTTGATATTCATGAGCTATTAACTCAGCATTTCTGAGCTATGAGTACATATTGTTTTCATTTGTTTCCGTTCCCTTCTTTTTCCCAGCAGACATGGGTCCAGGCAGCATCTAACTCTTCAGGGGCTGGCAAAATGGTGAAATAGAAACTCAGAGATGGCATGCTGAGCAAGAAAAGCAGAATAAACTGACAACTGGAGAGTCTGAGATAAAAATGGCACATGGCAAAGAAACAAGTATTCACAATAGCATTATTTCTAGCAGTAAAACCTAGAAATAATCCAAATGTCCATTAGCAATAGAATGGGTAAATTATGTTTATGTTTATACAATGATACATAGATTCAACTATATAATTATGGATGATTCTCTCACCAGACTCTGCCACATGAAGGGAATAAAATAAAAGTGGCAGAGGAACATGTGCTATATGCCACCATTTATATAAATTCAAAAATGTAAAATACATTGTTTACAGAGATACAACATATGTGACCAAACTCTAAGGAAAAGCAAGAAAATTACAAACACAAAATCTGGTTGCCTTGGGCCGAAAGGGAATGGAGTATAACCATGGAAGTACACACTGTGTTACTGCACTGCAGTCTGTGAGCTGGGGGTGGGATGGGGATGTTCATTAACATTTTCTTTAGTGTTTTTATAAAAATTAAATATTTCATTATAAGTTTTCTTTTTGAGACAGAGTCTCACTCTGTCGCCCAGGCTGGAGTGCAGTGGCACTATCTTGGCTCATTGCAACCTCCGCCTCCTGGGTTCAAGTGATTCTCCTGCCTCAGCCTCTCAAGTAGCTGGGACTACAGGCACCCACCATCACGCCCGGCTAATTTCTGTATTTTTAGTAGAAATGGGGTTTCACCGTGTTGACCAGGCTGGTCTCGAATTCCTGACCTCAAGTGATCCGCCTGCCTCGGCCTCCCGAAGTGCTGGGATTACAGGCATGCACCACCGCACCCAGCCGATTCTTGTATTGTTAGTAGAGATGGGGAGTGCAGTGGCATGATATTAGCTCACTGCAACCTCCACCTCCCAGGCTCAAGCGCTCCCCCCGCCTCAGCCTCCAAAAGTAACTGGGACTACCACATCCAGCTAATTTTTTTTATTTTTTGTAGAGATGGGGTTTTGCCATGTTGCCCAGGCTGGTCTTGAACCCCTGAGTTCAAGCAAACTGCCTGCCTCAGCCTCCCAAAGTGCTGGGATTACAGTGTGAGCCACCAGACCCAGCCAGTATTCTTTATGAAAAATATGTGGAGGCTGGATGTGGTGGCTCACACCTGTAATCTCAGCACTTTGGGGGGCCAAGGCAGGTAGATCACAAGGTCAGGAGTTTGAGACCAGCCTGACCAACATGGCGAAACCCCGTCTCTACTAAAAATACATTACATGGCACATGCCTGTAATCCCAGGTGCTCAGGAGGTTGAGACAGGAGAATCACTTGAACCCAGGAGGCGGAGGCTGCAGTGAGCTGAGATCCCGCCACTGTACTGCAGCCTAGGCAACAAAGCAACACTCCGTCTCAAAAAAAAAAAAATTTTTTTTGGAGAGTTTTCTGTAGCAAATGGAAGAAATGGGTAGCAATGATGCAAGAAGGAGGTGACCCAGGAGTCCACGAGCTGAAGGGATAAGGCAAAGTCGCAGCCTCTCTGTTACCTTACCTGGGGAAGAAGTGAGGAGTGTTCAGAGATCACGTACACAGTCAGGGAGCCCTCCGCTTGTTCCTGAGGCTCATCTAACATGGCTTCTGCCTCTGGGGGCAAGAACAGGTGGTACACTAAGAGCAAAACACCATTCCATCTCCCCCCAGCCCCACAGAATGCCTGACCCACCCCTTCACCCACATTCAGCTGACACAGTGGTCAGGCTTGGGTAAGCCAATCAACCTCTCTGGCCCTCAGTGGACTGGGCTGAATCCCACAGTTCCTCATTCCCAGCATTCCACGAGAGGTTTTGGAGGTAAGCCAAAGCATGGGAACTATGCACTTAGAGATCAGAAGGAAAAAGAGTGCTTCACATTAAAATGGTGTGCTCATCCCTTCCCATACCTTGCACACTGCCCAATGACAGGGCCTCCTCTTCATGGTCCAAAGCCCTCCGATAGGCCTTCTGGAAACGGCATTTGATTTTCATTTTGTCTGGGAGGGATAAGAAGTAGCACGATGAAAAGAGCAAGCATCAGGCCTCTGCCCACCTTCCCAGACCTAACACTGTCCAGCATCTGAGGACAGCAAGATGGCTGTTTACAGAAAAAGACCAAGCAGCTGCAGCCAACTCTAATGATTTCTGAATAGATGATATCAAACACATGACACCCATTTCTCCCATCTGCCCCAGCTCTTGCCTTCACCTCTGCACACACTGGTCCTTCAGCTTGAAATATCTTCCCACTGGGAAATCTATTTCAATAGTCATTACATTAATAGGCAAAAGGAGAAAAACCATATGGTCATTCCAATCACTGCCCCAAAATAATTAAATTCAGTGAACGTTCCTGATAAAAAACAAAACACACAGGCTGGGCACGGTGGCTCCTGCTTGTAATCCCAGCACTTTGGGAGGCCAAGGCAGGCGGATCCCTTGGTCTCATGAGTTGGAGATCAGCCTGGGCAACATGATGAAACCCCATCTCTACAAAAAATACAAAAATTGGCCAGGTATGTGCCAGACACAGTGGCTCACACCTGTAATCCCAGCACTTTGGGAGGCCAAGGCGGGTGGATCACCTGAGGTCAGGAGTTCGAGACCAGCCTGGCCAACATGATGAAACCCCATCTCTACTAAAAATACAAAAAATTAGCTGGGTGTGGTGGCAGGCGCCTGTAATCCCAGCTACTCAGGAAGCTCAGGCAAGAGAATCACTTGAACCCAGAAGGCGGAGGCTGCAGCGAGCCGAGATCACACCATTGCACTCCAGCCTGGGCAACAAGAGCGAAATTCCATCTCAAAAAAAAAAAAAAAAAAAGCCAGGTATGGTGGTGCACACCTATAGTCCCAACTACTTGGGAGGTGGAGGTGGGAGGATGACTTGAGCCTGGGAGGCAGAGGTTGCAGTGACCTGAGATCGCACCACTGCACTCCAGCCAGGGTAGTAGAACCAGACCTTGTCTCAAAAAAATAAAAAATAAAAAACCACACACTTAATGACAAAACATTAAACATAATTCTATAAAGTTAATAATAAAACAAGGATGCCTGCTATCTCCTCTATTCTCATTGTTATTCAGTATTGTTCTTTCTGAAGTTCTTGACCAATGTAATATGTGAAGAAAGAGAAAGAAAACTTATAAGTATTGGAAAGAAACAGACAAAATGGCCACTTTGAAATAGCATAATTATTTCTCAAGAAAATCAGAACCAACTGAAAAACTATTAGAACTAGCAACAGTTCAATAAGATGACTAGATACAAGAACATGCAAGAATCAATACCCGCATAAATACCAGCAATATCTGATTAGAAACATCTCTTAAAACCTCAATCACATTAACAATAAAGTATAAAAATACCCAGGAATAAATGTATAAAACTCTAAGAAGAAAACTTCAAAGACTTTACTGAAGGACATAAAATATCTGAATAAAATGGAAAAGTATACAAGGTCCCTAGATGAATATTATAAAGATGTCACATTATAAAGACTATTATAAAGATGTCAACTCTCCCCAAATTAATATATACATGTAAGCCAATCCTGAAGGGATTTTTTTGCCTCCTGAAACTTGACAAGCTAAACCTAAAATTTATTGAAAAAGTTCCTCTTTTCTTTATAAAAGAATTCCAGGTCATACATTTCTTCCAGGAAGATGAAATGACAGAATTGTAAAAGTCACTAATTTGGACAGGTGTGGTGGCTGATGCCTGTAATTCCAGCACTTTAGGGTCCGAAGTGGGAAGATTGCTTAAGCCCAGGAGTTTGAGACCAGCTCGGGGAACACAGTGAGACCCCGTCTCTACAAAAAATTTAAAAATTAGCTGAGGCCAGGTGCAGTGGCTCACGCTTGTAATCCCAGCACTTTAGGAGGCCAGGACAGGTGGACTGCTCGAGGCCAGGAGTTCAAGACCAGCCTGGCCACCATGGTGAAACCCCGTTTCTACTAAAATTACAAAAATTAGCCAGGCATGGTGTCTGTGTGCCTGTAATCCTAGCTACTCAGGAGGCTGAGGCAGGAGAATCGCTTGAACCCGGGAGGCGGAGGATGCAGTGAGCTGAGATTGCGCCACTGCACTCCAGCCTGGGTGACAGAGTGCGCCTCTGTCTCAAAAATAAATAAATAAATAAAATAAAATAAAATAAAATAAATAAAAAATTAGCTGGGCACAGTGGCACATTCTTGTAGTCTCAGCTACTTGGGAGCTTGAGGTAAGAGGACCACTTGAACCCAGGAGTTCAAGGTTACAGTGAGCTATGATTGGGCCACTGCACTTCAGCCTGAGTGTCAGACCCTATCTCAAAAAAAAAAAGGACCCCTTCTCTACTTTTTCTTTTTTTGAGATGGAATCTGGCTCTGTTGCCCAGACTGGAGAACAGCAGTGGGATCCCGGCTCACTGCAACAGCTGCCTCCCCGTTTCAAGCAATTCTCCTACCTCAGCCTTCCAAGTAGCTGGGATTACAGGCATGTGCCACCACACCCAGCTAATTTTTATATTTTTAGTAGAGACAGGGTTTTCCCATGTTGAGCAGGCTGGTCTTGAACTCCTGACCTCAAGTGATTTACCCGCCTCGGTCTCCCAAAGTGCTGGGATTATAGGCGTGAGCCACTGCACCTGGCCTACTTTTTTTTTTTTTTTTGAGACAGAGTCTCGTTCTGTCTCCCAGGCTGGAATGCAGTGGCACAATCTTGGCTCAATGAAACCTCTGCCTCCTAGGTTCAAGCAATTCTCCTGTCTTGGACTCCGGAGTAGCTGGGACTACAGGCACACACCACCACACCCAGCGAATTTGTGTATGTTTAGTGGAGAAGGGGTTTCACTACATTGCCCAGGCTGGTCTGAAACTCCTGACCTCAAATGATCCACCGCCTTGGCCTCCCAAAGTTCTGGGATTACAGGCGTGAGCCACTGTGCCTGGCCACACACCAGTAGTCCTACCTACTTGGGAGGCTGAGGTGGGAGGTCTGATTGAGCCTAGGATTTCAAGGCTGCAGTAAGCTATGATTGAGCCACTGCACTGCAGTCTGGGTGACAGAGTGAGACCATGTCTCTAAAAAAAATAAAAATTAAAAAAAGCACTATCTTGTGACTGCTAATGAAATGGATTCCATGATCAAATAGATGCTAAAAATATCATGTAAAAGGTTGATGAGAAAGTCTAAAATATAGAGATCAGGCTGATAATACCTGAACTCACTACATAATCTTTGCATCACCCAAAATGGAACAACTAGCCATTAAGTGCTTCAGGATACAACACAATAGGAAGTACACTGCACCACCTACAATGTATTCTCATCCAAAAAATTGAACCTGGCTTTAATCAAACCACTAGATCTAACTCCCAGTTTATAAGAAATATGGATGCTAGAGGAATGAGTTAAACTGTGAGGAAGCCACTTGCCAAATCCCAAATGTGAGATGTTCTATAAAACAAATGACCTGGTTTCTCCAACAAATCAGTGGTGTGAAAGAAATGTATGGGGGTAGGGTGGGGGGAGCTGACATAAAATAAAAGTGACAAAAAGACAAATGCAACTTATTGATCCTGATGGAATAAACCATCTGTGAAAGGATTCCTTGGAGATAACTGGAGAGATCTAAATACAGACTGAGAATTAGGTGATATTAAGGAATCACTGCTAACTTAGTTAGGTGTGATAATGGTAGTCATGTTTAAAAAAGAAACAAAAAACCTTCAATGCTTCCCTTCTTATCTAGAATAAAAGCCTAGAATGCAAATTCTCACAATGACCTACCAGGCCCTAAGTGATTCAGCCCCCTTCTACTGTTCTGGTTTTATTTCATTTCCTCTTTCTCTCTTCCTCATTCACCCCAGTGAAGCCACAAGGAGATTCTCACTGCTCCTGAAAGGTACAACACTTGCTCTTAACTCAGGACCTTAGACATGCTTTTCCCTCTGCCAAGATGCTCTTCCCCCAGATATCTGCACAGTCTATTCCCTCGCCTTTTAGGTATTTACTTGAATGTCCTCTTTTCAATGAGACCTCCCTTGTCCACCCTATCTAAAACTGCAATCCCCTCCCATTCCTCAAGAAAATTCCCTCTCCTCCTGTCCTGCTCTATTTTTCTTCTATCACCATCTAACATACATTTGACTTACTTCTCTTTTTTTCTTTTTTTTTTTTTTTTGAGATGGAGTCTCTTGTCACCCAGGCTAGAGTGCAGTGGTGGGATCTTGGCTCACTGCAACTTCCACCTCACAGGTTCAAGCGATTCTCCTGCCTCAGCCTCCCAAGTAGCTGGGATTACAGGCGCCCGCCACCACGCCCGGCTAATTTTTATATTTTTAGTAGAGATGGGGTTTCACCATGTTAGCCGGGCTGGTCTCGAACTCCTGATCTCAAGTGATCTGCCTGTCTCGGCCTCCCAAAGTGCTGGGATTACAGGTGTGAGCTACCACGTCCAGCTTGGTCTTTTTTATTGTGTTCTTCTTGTCTGTTTTGTTCACTGCTATATCTCTAGTAACTAGAACTGTATCTGACATAGGTACACAATAAATACTTGTTGAATAAGTGAACAACCCTATTACTATTTCTGTCTAACAGATGAGGAAACCAAGGTTTAGAGAAGTTAACAACCTTACTCAAATTTACACAAATAAGTGGCAGAATAAGGCTTGAATTCCAGCTCTCTGATCCCAAATTCTATACTCTTGGTCACCCTTTATACGTGTTGCCTATACTATACGTTTACAGTATACCCATATTACTGAACACTGTGTCATCAAATATGAAGAAATCCATGATAAACTGAAAACAATCAAATTGCAAACTAACTTGTGAGGGATAGTCCAATTTTCGTTTAGAAAACAAGAAGTTTGGCTGGGCATGGTGGTTCACGCCTGTAATCCCAGCACTTTGGGAGGCCGAGGCAGGTGGATCACCAGAGCTCAGGAGTTTAAGACCAGCCTAGCCAACATGGTGAAACCCCGTATCTACTAAAAATGCAAAAAATTAGCTGGGCGTGGTGGCAGGCGCCTGTAATCCCAGCTACTTCAGAGGCTGAGGCAGGAGAATCATTTGAACCCAGGAGGCAGAGGTTGCAGTGAGCTGAAATCGTGCCATTGCGCTCCAGCCTGGGCAACAAGGGTGAAACTCCATCTCAAAAAAAAAAAAAAAAAGAAAAGAAGTTTGTGTGTGTACAGAGGCTGAACCATATGAAATATTTTTTTTAAAAAATGTTTTAACCAGCCGGGTGCGGTGGTTCACACTTGTAATCCCAGCACTTTGGGAGGCTGATCACTTGAGCCCAGGAGCTCGAGACCAGCCTGGGCAACATGGCAAAACCCTATCTCTACTAAAAATACCAAAACAAATCAGCTGGGTGTGATTGTGTGTGGCTGTAGTCCCAGCTACTGAGGCAGGTGGGCTGAGGTGGGAGGATCGCTTGAGCCCAATAGGTCAAGGCTGCAGTGGGCCCTGATCATGCCACCATACTCCAGCCTGGGCAACAAAGAGAGACCCTTTCTCAAAAAAAAAAAAAAAAATGTTTTCACCAAGGCTAAAGAACTAAAAAAGTAAATGGCACACAGGCGCCTCATGCTCTAGACTCAGCCCAAATCTCCAGTCATTCCCAGTCTTTCACTACGCATTCCAGTAAGGCAAAACTGCTCATAGGTCCCCCAATATGCTGATTCACCCCGCCACACTTTCACACAGGAGTATAGTTTGTTGGTTAAAAGACTGAACACTGGAATCAGTCAGGCCTGGATTTAAATCCCAGTTCCATCTCTTACTAGCTGTGCGATCTTGAACAAGTTAAATTCTCTAAGCCTCAGTTTCTTCATTTATAAAATGGGGATCATATCATTAGAAAGGATTAAATGAGGCAACACATATAAAATGCTTCACCTAGTTTCTGGCACACAGCGAGCAACAACTATCAGCTATCTTTATACTGTCTCATGCTATTCACTTTGCCTGAAATTCTCTCCCTCCCTTTCCCATTTAACCTGAATTCCTACACATCCTTTAAAAATCCGACTTAAGAATTACATCTCTCAAAACTTTCTCTGCCTTTCTTTCCTCCCAGATGGTTAATACTCTTTACTAAGTGCAATCTCTGTTTCTTGTATACTTCTACTGTAATTTATTTTATCTTTCTCCCCTACCTATGAACATCTTGAAACCATTATCAATTTCTTATTCACTCCTAAATTCCTGGTACCTAAAAAAAGTACCCCAGTAAAGTGTTTAGTGTTAAACTGAATAGGGCCTGGGCGCGGTGGCTCACGCCTGTAATCCCATCACTTTGGGAGGCTGAGGCGTGCGGATCACCTGAAGTCAGGAGTTCGAGAGCAGCATGGCCAACATGGTGTAACCCCGTCTCTACTAAAAATACAAAAATTAGCTGGGCGTGGTGTCGCGCGCCTGTAATCCCAGCTACTCGGGTGGCTGAGGCAGAAGAATCGCTTGAACCCAGGAGGCGGAGGTTGCAGTGAGCCAAGATGGCGCCACTGCACTCCAGCCTGGGCGACAGAGCGAGGTTCCGTCTCAAAAAATAATAAATAAATAAATAAATAAACGAACTAAATAGGGCCTATATGCAAATCCAATTTAATTTCAAACTCTGTGTTCTTTCCACTATATCCCACCTCTTCCCCTATACCCTGATGGGCATCAACTGCTTCCGATTAGGTAGCCTGTCTTATGAGTAAAATTGCTATTTAGTGACTGTGAATTTGAAAGTAGTTTTTTTCTGACCAAACACACTGTTCATTCAGAGAGGTCTTTCAACAGTAAGTTTTTAACTGCGTTTATGTTACACCCCCGCTCCTCCCACCCAGCTCAGCTCTGAACTGAGCTCAGACGCGAAAAGCAGCCCTGATCCCCAGGAACTCACATTTCAGAGGAATCTCTCTTTCATGCACAACGGTGAAGGGCAGCTTCTCCTGGTCGTCCAGGGGCACTGACTCCCGCGTAAACACGACAGTGACAGGCACCATGAGGCGGAGCTACAGGAAGGAGCATCAGGGCCGTCACTGAGTCTCCACCTTGCCGGGGGGCTGTCCCCCGACCCTCCCGCACAGCAGTCTCACCTGCAGGGCATTCAGCCCACTGATCTGGGAGTAAGGCAACGAGGCCCGGTAGGTCTCCGTGGTCTTCCACCAGAGAGGTAGCCCCAGCACGATGGCCACCGCAGCGAAGAAGAGGGCGGCGCGCTGGCCCCGGGCCACCTCTGAGGGCATGGGGAACCGACTGAGGCCCTGGAAACGGGCTAGGGTACCGGCCCCATCCCCGACGCGGAGAAGCCCCAGCCACAGGCCTCCAGGGGCCCGCGTTCATTGGGATCTCAGTGCGAAGGGACCCGGCCCAAGCCTGAAGGGAATCTCGTCTGAAGAGACCCCCGAGCCCCCCGTCCGCGGGACCTCTCGCACACCACAAGCCCCACCCCTGCTATTCCTCCCTTGCCATCAGCTAGCTGCAGGCCCCCACCCGAAGCCCACCGCACCTAGGTCTGTAGCCGCAGCCCCAGCCCCGGCGGCCGCCATGCTAGCTTCCGGCTGCTCCGGCCACCGCGGGGGGGGGCGGAGCTTCGTGAGCCTCACCCAATCGGAATCTCCGCAACGAGGGGGCAGGACCGCGGCAGTGATCAGGGCCAATCGCGAGCACTACTCCAGACCCGCAGGCGGGAGCAAGCGGGCGAGGGGTGGGAGGGCTCCTCTGGGAGTTTCGCTGGGGGTCTGAAAGGAAGTCACCCGAGCGCGGAGGGACTGCCGAGGGGCCGTGCGGGTTTCGGCGCTGTTGGAACGAAGTCCCCCGCTTCCCTGTTGAACACACTTCTAGCCCCGCAATCAAGAGCGCAACCTCTGCAGTCCTTAAATACTAGCTGGGCAACTACAGGCAGCTCCGAGGCTCATCTGGAAATGGAGATACTTACATAAATGAGGGCGTTCTTGTGAGGAGCCTGGCACACGGAAAGCCCTCAACGCCAACTGTCACGATCTTATTATCCTTATCGTAGAGCTCCTCTTGGGGTGCCCTCTCCTCAAAGCCTCCAACACGGAGGTAGCAAGCTAGTATGTTTTAGCACAATTGGCTCTCTCGCTATTTTAAAATACGTTTTAATTCATTTCCAACTTGGAAAACTCAGGATACTGCACTTAAAAATCTTGAAAAGTCATGAGCCCAGACTCTAGATGCTGATCACTGCGGTTCAAATCCTGGCTTCATCACTTATTAGGTGAGTGATCGTGAGATCGTTCTGTGCCTGTTTTCTCTATTAAAATAGGGATGATAGTAATAGTACCTACTTTATAGAGTTGTATGAAATGTGTCAGTACATATAAAGTGATTAGAACAGGGTTGGTGCTATGTGCAAGCTATTTTTGTTATTATAAGGTCAGGCCACACAGGGTGGAGCATTTGTAGCCTCCCTAGTTGACACAGAACACACGCAGCTTGTTATCTCTTCTTTTTATCTGCTTAGACTCAGGTTCTCAGCCAACCTCACAACCCAGCCCAGTGGTCAAAGTTCAGCATCAGGCCTCACCAGAGCTGTCCTTACCCAGACCCTCAAATTGGGTCCCTTTGTGCCCACTTCTACCCCAAATGAGAATGGGCCATAGCCCTTGGCAACTTCCTGGATGCCCTGCTCAGCCCTGGCAGCCCGCAGAGCCTTGGCTTTCCTCTTTGGGCGGGAGTCCAGGTGCTCGCTCGCCCTTATTGGTGTGGCTCCCCCTAGTGGAAGGTGCCAGGTCCCAGCTGGGCTTAACACTGCGAGATGGGAGACTCCCACCCACTCTTATCCCAGCCTGTCCTGCTGCCTCCCTGCTTTGAGCCTTGCACAAATCTGCCTTCAGGAGTTGCCAGTCTGGCCTCACTCCATCCTTCTGTAGCTGCAGCCCAGTGCCACTGATGTGGCAGTCCCTAGAAGACTTGCAGTCTTCCTCATTGCCCCACTCCAGACTTGGACATCAAGAGAGCAAGAGCCTGAGCTGGGGATGGTGACTGCATGTGCCCTTCCTCCATAACTGGAAGCCCAGTAAGACTCAAATCCCACCCTCTCCACCTCCAGAGTCTGAGGGCCCAGAGATAGAATTAGCAGAGATCAGAAACTGGGAGGTGGGAATTTGATGTGTAAAACAGACAGGCAAAGTAGAATGTTTTGCTACCATTTATTTGCTGTATGGTATGTACTCAAGGCATGAGTCAGGGCTTCTGTACTACCCTCTGATCCCAGGAGACAGGGCAGGCAAGAAGGAGAGCCCAGGGAGAAGCTAGCTCATCATGGGAAAATTGTGGGAGCTGGCAGAGGTAGGGGGAGACCCAGCCATCCTGTTCTGACTTCTAGCAATTTCTTCTGCCCTCAGTCATCAGGGGCTCCCTATCCTCCCATCCTATGGTCCCAGGTGCAGCAATGAGAGAGGGGAAGGGAGGAGAGAAAGGAAGACAAGTTGGTGCCAGGTGAAGGCATCTCTGCTCTGCATAGCTATTTGGCCCTGGCCATGACTACAAGCAAAAGTGGGTGCAGATGGCTGGGCCAAGGGCTGTGGTATGGAGTGGATACTCAGTAGGCATGGTTGGCAATGTAGAGAGACTGTGCTGCTGCTCCACCATCTTCTCCACTGCCTTCATACTTGCCCTGGGCTGCAAGCCCATTCACCTGCAAAAGGGAGCATGGAGTAAGCAGGCTGAGCCAGCCCACAGGTGCCAAGCCCTGCCAGGCTATAGCCTCTGGGTGCTGCCCCCACCCACCACCACCTGTAGCTCCCAACCTCAGCCCGCTTGATGAACTCCTCAGTGGCAGCCCCAGCATTGTCCCGTTGCCCTCGCCAGGCATTGAGTGCAGAGGCTTGCAGGGCACGCCCATAGGAAAAGGTAAGCGCCCAGGGCCGGGGAAGGGGGCAGCGGTTGATGGCATTGAGGTTGAATGATGCCTCTTCTTCGCTCTGACCCCCAGACAGGAAGGTCACTCCTAGTGTGGAGGAGAGAAGACAAACTGACTGGTCACTCCCAATTTTTCCAGGATAGGGAACCCCTGAAGGCCACAAGAAGGACCTGAAGATGGGCCTTAGGGATAGGAGCAGGTTAGGGAGCTGGGTAGTACCTGGGACAGCTGGGGGCACAGTGCGACGCAGGGCAGTGACAGTTGCCATGGCAATCTCCTCTGGGGTATACTTGATGGGACAGGCATGGCCCGGGGTTACCATGTTGGGCTTGAGCAGGGTCCCCTCCAGGTACACATGATGGTCACTCAGGGCCTTGTACACAGCAGCCAAGACCTGGGTGGGGATTAGAGGAGGTTTACTAAGGGTCTGGGCCCCCACTGGTTACTGCTCGATGGTCCCTATCTAGGGGTACATGGGCACAGACTGTGAGGGCTCAGTACAGGCTCAGATCACAGGCCTGTGCTGGGATGAAGTGAAAAAGTGCTAGGAGAAAGTGTACCTGGATCTAAGCTGGGGGCTCTGGGGAACAGGCACTCCTGCCGAGCTGTCCCTGCAGTATGTTTGTGTGCCCAGATGTGGACTCACCTTCTCTGTAACATACTGACAACGTTTGAGGTCATGGTCTCCATCAGGCAATATTTCAGGTTCCACAATAGGCACAATGCCATTCTGCAGGCAAGAGCAGAGATGCTTGGGAGGGGCAGTAGGGGAGATGAAGAAAGCCTTGTAACTCTCTCCCCACCAGGCATACAGGGCACCTAGCTCACCACCCTCCCAACACACACACCTGCTGGCAGATACTGGCATAACGGGCCAGCACGTTGGCATTCTCCAGAATGGCAAGTGCAGAGGGTGTGCGCTCACTGATTTTCAGCACACAGCGCCACTTGGCAAAGTCAGCACCATCCTTCTTGTACTGGGCACAGCGTTCTGAGAGCCCATCCAGCCCTGCAAGCACGGTGCCAACCTCATTACTCTGCCCCTCTTTTACCAGCATCAACTACCTAACACCTCTTTGGTCCTCAAGCCCACCCATCCTATACCTTGAGTGGTGGTTTCTCCATCAGTCCCAGCTAGAGGCACCACACCCTTGTCAACCTGTAGAGGAAGCACAAGCAGAGGGTTGAATCCAGGCAGGATTCTCCTTGCTACCCCTCCTACACAAGCTTATTTTCACACCCAGCTTCCATTCAGAGCAGGGCCAGGGGCTGCACCTTGATGCCCACGACAATGCCCTTATCCTGGATGGTTCGGACGAAGGGAACACCATTATCATCTTTCTGGTAGAGGGTCTCATGGAAGAAAATGACGCCTCCAATGCACTTTTTCACACGGTCATCAGCACTGAACAGGACCTGGCGGTACAGCCGGCGGTTCTCCTCTGTATTCTCCACCCCAATTTGGCTCAGCCGCTTGGCCATGCTGCCTAAGGGGCAAAGAAAGGCAGTGAGAACATCCCCAGGGTCCCCTAGCCACCTGTACCCTACCTGGCTACAGATGTCCACTTACCTACAGATTCATCCGCAGCCAGAATGCCTTTGCCCGGGGCTACAATCCGCAGGGCAATGTCAGACAACTCCTTCTTCTGCTCAGCAGAAAGGGCTGGGTACGAGTGAGGCATGGTGACAGCTCCCTGGAGTGGAGACAAGATAAAAAAGCCAGACCTCACCCACTACCTCCTCTGCTGCCTCTCCTGGCCAGATGGGCCAAATGGCCTCCCCCATCAAGCAACGGGCTGGGAACAGGGCAGCAGTCCTTGGCATGAGTCCTGGGCATCAAGTGGCACCAGTCCTTCTGACAGCTAGCAAGCTTAGGGCTCCAGTTCCCACATCTCCTTTTGTCCCTGGTAGGCATCCTTCCCAGCCCTGCGGAAAGTTGCAGGGTGGGGGTGGGCAAGTGAGCAGCCCTGAAGCCACAGGTCTTCTGATGAATCCGCTGCCCAATCGAGGATGCCAACCCTTATTTCACTGAACTTGGCCCCTTGTTGAGGTAGGCAGAAGCCCTGGCCTTTCCAGCTTCCCTTTTCTCATCCTCCACAGGACCCCTAGGGAAAGTGTACTTACTTCCAAGGCTTCAGAATGAGGCAAAAGTACTTATTGCCACCCTCTTCTCTCAGCTTCTAGAGGAAAAGGTTGGAAGAACAGGTAGGGAATAGGAATGGCACGAATACCAGTCACAGGCTCCTACAGCTTCTCCTTTTCTGTACTCCACACCTGCCTGCCTATGCCTAATGCCTACTCCCACCCAGTACCGGAGGTTGGCCCCAGTGGAGCTGCAGTGTTGTAGGAAAGAGGGCCCAGCGGGTCAGCTGCGTTAGTGTGTGGAGACTGCGGTTAGTGACACCTCCGGGTCATCTAACCTGTGGCAGGAGGGATAGCAATAGGAAGCACTTCAATTCCCCACAACTCAGACACCCAGACGGGAGGGCAGAGGACCAAGGCTGAAAGGAGTAGAGAGCCTGAGAGAGATGACACTGAGGGGAGGTAGTGGTGACGCAGGCTAACCAGTCAGCGGGAGAGACCTAGACTAGGGGCAGAGAAGGCGGGAGAACTGGAGAGAGGACCTAGCCTAGGAGGAGAGGGAGCAGGCTGAGAAGGAAATGCTCTGGGTAGGAGAGGCAGACTCCAAGGAAAAATCCAACAAGTAGAGGAGGATTTGGGATTGGAAAAGCTGAGGTCCAGGTGGGAGAGCTGAGGAGGGATAGAACAGAAGAGGTTGAGCCATGGGGTTTGAAGTACGCGGAAAGGAGCAAAGATGTTAGGAAAGGGTCGAAAGGGCACATCCCGGAGTCCCAGGTAGCAGGACGAGGATGGCAGGGGAAGAGCCAAGGAGACGAAACGGAGATATTGAGGGCTCCCGCCTTGCCTGGCCTTACCTGTGCGCAGCCAGTTAGCAGCTGCAGCCACAAGCACAGCTCGGGTTCTGATCCGCAAACAGATGCGGCTGCAGCCCTGGCTCCCTCTGGTAAATGAGGCTGCGGATGTCGCAGAGCTACGTGACTCCTCCGGGGGCGTGGCCTGCATGCCCCGCCCTGACCACATCCCCTCCCCAGGACTGGTGTCCGGGACAAGACCACGCCCTCAGAGGCGGGGCGGCGAGGTGGAGTGAGCGCCCCGCCAGGCATCCGTGGCTGTTAGGGACTGTCCTCCCACCTCGGGGAGCCTGGCAATGACCTTGCGTTTATTTCTGCCACAATCCCTTTACCACGTGCCGGGCACTTGCTGGATGCTGGGGATTAAGCTTGGTCTGGTGAAGAGGAGGCACCAGAACAGTAACAACAGGTTGAGTAGGTAGGGCAGAAGCATCTTCAAGGTGCCCAAGTTCAGGGCAGGAAGTAATGAACTGAGCTTCTCTGTCCTCACCCCCATATTTGCCAGGGTATACCCCCGAGGGGGCTGGGGAAAGTAAGAGAATGAAGCCTTTCTGTTTTCTCCAGGCGGTGAGCCAGGGAACAAGCAGTCCACTGCCCAGAGTTTTGGTGAAAGGAGGGGAAGGGAGGAAGGGCAGGCAGCCTTGGCTTTGGTTGCAGCAGGAGGTGGAGAGGGATCTATGAAGGGTGCCCAGGCAGGAGGCCCAAGCTGCCTCTTCTCTGACTTCATCATCCACCCCCTCTCACCCAAAAAGTAAGATTCCGTAAGCTTGGAGAAATTCATTAAATACACTTTATTTAAATAGCATTTATCTCAGTTGGCTCTATGCCAGTTGGTCGTGGTATTGGGGTAAGGGGGTATTGCAGGTAAAAAGGGGTGAAGCAGATTCTGGCTTTCAGTTTCTTAGCTTAGAAATTCCAGCAATCCCTGTAGCTCTTTGCATCCCCTCACCACCTCTGGAATAGAGAGCAGGGTCTGGGAAGAGAGGCAGAAAACGCAGCTCAGGACCACAGAGCTAAGGCCCAGGGCTCCCAGCCCCAGGAGGCAGCCACTGAATTAGAGGGGAGAAAACAGACACCACAGAGAAGCCTGCAATAGTGATTCAGGCCCAGCTCTCAGCATAGGCTGGGAACCAGAGCTGTGCTCATTAGTACCTCCTGGGGCCAGGACTTGTACCAGGTGCATTAGTGATATCACCTCCCTCCTGCCTATACCTTATAAATATGCTGAACAATGTCATCTAGTTTTTCTAATTCCTTGTCAGAGCGCCGAAGGTTCTCCTCTAGGATATTTCTCTAGAAAGCAAACAGATTTTATAAGTCCTATGCATAAAAGAGCAAGCTTGGTAGGACAGGGGAAACATGGCGGGGCATTTGCTAACGATGGTAGGAATGGCCCTGGAATGGCATGGACATTCTTACATGGCTCTGGAACTTGATCATGAGTTTTTCCTTCTCATTTTTCATCTCCAGGAACATCACTCTCAGTTTATCCACCTAGAAATATGTCCAGTTCAACAGGGGTACAGCCTGGGGCCCCCACCTGCTGTCCAGCTCCTCTGTTAACTCTGAGTCACCTCCTGAGAGAGCCACACTTTCTCCTGGATCCAATTGGTGGCCACAGGCTGGCAGTTGGAGTCCAGCTGGCCTGCCAGGGCCTCCTGGAGCACTTTGGTCTCTGTCTCTGCACGCCGAAGTGAGCGGGTAAGGTGGGTCACCTCCTCTCTAAGGCTCTGGGAATGAGAATGGAGAGGTGTCCAATAGGACATAAGGATAGACAATATGTGGTGAACAAAAGCAAACCTTTCTCATATTTGGGATCCTGGCTGACCAGTAACACAGAAGGCAAAGGCCTGGGCATGATGGTGAACATACTATGAGCTCGCCACTCTTGTCTATCTGTTCTAGGATCTTCTCATTCTGCTGCTGTATCACTTCCTGGAGCTCCTTTTCATTCTGTGAGGGAAAGGGAGGTGAGAAGACACATGGAGAGCTGGTCTCTTCACAGCCCTTGCCAGGAGGTAGGAGAGAGTGCTTGACCCATGCTTAGCCCACATGGGACCAATTGATATCACGCCAATTCTTCCCCCAGGACCAAGCCAGGCAAGGCACATTTCAGTGTTGGGAGAGCTCTGCTAGAGTTCCTGACTTCTCTCCTAGGTCGGCCTGGGAAGACAGGTCAGCCCATAGCTGATATGTGAAATGTCTGACCCCAGGAAGGGCAAAACTAGGGCAGTGGTTGGAAAATCCCCACCACCCAGATTCCTGGAGAGATAATGGCTCCCAGTGGGCCAGTAGAGCTGCCCCAGTTCTTCATCGCCCCACTTCTAGGTCCCTCCTTCACCTTGTAGCGCAAGCACAAGGCCTGGTTCAGCTTCTCTATGTCTGCTTCCTTTGCCTTCTGGGCTTCCTGATGCTGTTCTTCCTGGGCCTGCAGCCTAGCTTGCAGCTCACAACTGAAGGAAGGAAGAATTCAGCAACATTCCTGTCCTCTCAGGGGCAAGTTGGACCCTTGGCATAAGAGGCTGTTTCACTGTCCCTCTGTCACCAAAACTGCATCCCACTCACATTTTTCGCTGCAGAGTCCTGACGGCTTCTTCTTTAGACTCTTGTAGCAGGGAACAAAGACTCTGAAGCTCAATAGTCATAATACTCATTTCTGCCAGGCTCTCCTCCATGCCTGGGGTCTCTGAAAGAGAAAGTCCCAGATAGAAGTCTAGCCTTCCAGCCCTGGAAGGAAGGAGTGTATAGCCATCATTTCCACAACTCTTATCCGTGTTCCCCACCCACAGGATTTGAATGTCTGGAACATTACAGATCCCAGAAGGCAGAAATAAAATGAGCCCAAGTAGAATTGAGGTTTTTAGAGCAAAGCACTTCTCACTGCTTTTGTCTTTACTCATCACCACCAGATTTTCTAGAAATGAGGCAGGATCCCTGGAGCCTCTCCTAACCTGCGGGCTGAAGGGAAACCATTGATGCTACTCGGGTGAAAGCACTCTTGTCACTTCCAAGCAAGGGCACAGGAGTTGATTCTGGCTCTAAGAGAAAAACCAATAATGGGAGAGGGCCCCTCTGATGATCCAGGCAGGGGTCTACCATAATGGAAGCCAGGGTAAGATAGACAAGCCCGCTGGTGGACATCTTCAACAGCTGAAGATATCAGGAGCAGTGTCACAACTTTCCCACCCCCAAATCCCAGGGCCTTTAACCTTCATCTGCCACTGCTGTCAAGATGCTTCCCAGGAAGGTGCTGTCATTAGGCAGAGGGTGTTCCTGGGTGGCAGCACAGGCTGTACTCAGCAGAAGGGTCTCTTGTTCAGTCTAAGGGCAAACAAGAAAAAATAGCCGCTGTTCAGGTCTAGTGAACTCCTGGGCTTCCAGGTAGCTCCCAGCCATCTCCTCCAAAATGCTGTTCCACCTATTATCTCAATTCTCTATCTTCAACTTCTCCATTAGTGCCTTTCTCTGAACATGTTTATATTCTTAAGCCTCTCCCACAAAAACAGCAGTATTTTAAAAACAAACCTAAACAAAACAAAGCCCTTCTTCTTACCTTAAATCCCCTTTTAGCTACTGCCTTTTCTAGAAAGAAAAGACAAGAAAAGAAGGAAGGAAGGAAGGAAGGAAGGAAGGAAGGAAGGAAGGAAGGAAGGAAGGAAGGAAGGAAGGAGAAAGAAAGAAAGAAAAAGAAAGAAAGAGCCTATACTTCTTGTTTATAACTCTCACCATCTATTGACTCCCCAGCCCACTACACTCAGGCTTCTCCCCTGTCATTCCACCTAAATTCTTGTCATTTGGTTCACCAATGGCAGCCTTACTTTCAAATGCAATGCATATATTTCAGCTCTTGTTTTACCTGACCTATTTGATATTGATGACCACATTGTTCTTTTAGAAACTTCCTTTTCTTAGCTTCCAGGACATGAGTCTCTCTCCTTTAAAGGCAGGCCCCACACCTTTCTGGTTATTTCTTGTCTATTCACAGATCCTTCCTTAACTGCTGGATCCTCTGGGTTAAGTCCTTGGCCCTAAATTTACTCTAATTCATTCCCAGGGTGGCCTTGCCTTGGGAGCATCACAAAAGCATCTACTTCAAACTTCCCTTCCACATGAATGACTCTTCCATCCCTCTCTCAACTGGATTTTTTCCCAGTCTGCAGACTCAAAGGCTAACTGCCTGTGAAGAATCTACCAGAAGGTTCCACAGTCAATCTGTCAACTTAGTATGTATGAAACTGAGTTCACCATTTTCCCTGTGCCACCCTATCAGAAGTCTGTTCCTACTCCTGTATTTACTATTCTAGAGCAGGGAGAGGGAAGGCTAGCAAATTGTGGCCTACAGGTCAAATCTAGCCTGCCAATTATTTTTGTAAATAAAGTTTTATTGGAACGCAGCCAGACCCATTAATTTACGTATCATCTATGGCTGCTCTTGAACAACAAAGGCAGAATTGAGTAGTTGAGACAGAGACCATATGGCCCAAAAAGCCAAAAATACTTATTATATGGCCATTTATAGGAAAAGCTTGCTGGCCTCAGTTCTGAAGTAGCTGTGCTTGTGGCTGCAGCTGCTAACTGGCTGCGCACAGGTAAGGCCAGGCAAGGCGGGAGCCCTCAATATCTCCGCTTCGTCTCCTTGGCTCTTCCCCTGCCATCCTCGTCCTGCTACCTGGGACTCCGGGATGTGCCCTTTCGACCCTTTCCTAACATCTTTGCTCCTTTCCACATACTTGAAACTCCATGGCTCAACCTATTCTGTTCTATCCCTCCTCAGCTCTCCCACCTGGATCTCAGCTTTTCCAATCCCAAATCCTCCTCTACTTGTTGGATTTTTCCTTGGAGTCTGCCTCTCCTACCCAGAGCATTTCCTTCTCAGCCTGCTCCCTCTCCTCCTAGGCTAGGTCCTCTCTCCAGTTCTCCCGCCTTCTCTGCCCCTAGTCTAGGTCTCTCCTGCTGACTGGTTAGCCTGCGTCACCACTACCTCCCCTCAGTGTCATCTCTCTCAGGCTCTCTACTCCTTTCAGCCTTGGTCCTCTGCCCTCTCGTCTGGGTGTCTGAGTTATGGGGAATTGAAGTGCTTCCTATTGCTATCCCTCCTGCCACACAGGTGAAGTGCTCCCTGGGCACACAGATGACCCGGAGGTGTCACTAACCGCAGTCTCCACACACTAACACAGCTGACCCACTGGGCCTTCTTTCCTAGCAATCTAAGGATCATCATTCACTCTTCTGACTTACTCTTACATCAAATTGGTTCTACTGCGTCTGCTTCTTAAATATCTATTGAATTCATTCACTCCATCCTCTCCTTTCTACCGCCTATAAAACTGCCATTATTTCAAGCCTTCAAAATCTGGCCTCCTGCCTACTTCTCCAGTGTTCTCTCCTGCCTTGCCCCACATAGCTCTCACACTGCAGCCATGAAGAGCTGCTTCCCATTCCTCAGACTTGCTGCATTCCATATGAGCAGCATCTTGCCTTGTTCATCCTCTAGTCCCAGCACCTAACCCAGGTTTTATAAGGTAGACACTATAAAAAAGAACACATCATGTACTATGTGCATGACTTTCTATGTACGACTCTCATATGTAGTCAGATGAAACTTGCATACACCGTTCCCTCTGCCTAGTGGGACTTCCTAAATACCCTCCCCTGCCCCACAAACTTCTAAACCTCAAGACTGTACCCAAGGTCAGCTGCTTTGAGAAGGCATCCTAATTCTCGAAGGCTGAAGTGGTGCTCCCCTCTCTATCTCTCACAGTGGTCCATGCAGACCTCTACCATGATCATAAGTCAAGATGACAAGTTTACATCTGTTTGTCTTCCATGCTAAACTGTAGATTTGTTGGCATTTCCTGTGCTCGGTACCCAGTTGGGGAAGAGGATCAGGTCATAAGCAATTGCCAGATTTTAGGATATTTGTTGTGCCGTTATCTGCTGAATAAGCTAATTACCTTTGTATTCTGAATGATGTCAACCATTTATTGTTTAGTGCACACTGCGGGGAGGCCAAAGAAGGCTATATTTCTGCTTTCTTGAAACATAGTCTGGTTGAAGAGACCAGGTATCCAAGGAAAATTAATACAAATACAAAAGGAGAGTAAGTTCATGAGAAATATGGCAGAAGAAAAGATCACCGGGTCCACATGATTTGATTTGGGAACATTTCAAAGAAGGTAAACCAGGGAAGATTTCTTTTTTTGGGGGGGGGAAGGGTTTCACTCTCACCCAGTTTGGAGTGCAGTGATACAAAAAAATTAGCCAGGTATGATCATGGCTCACTGCAGCCTCAACTTCCCAGGCTCAGGTGATCCTCCCACCTCAGCCTCCCAGATAGCTGGGACTACAGGTGCACAACACTACACCTGGGCTAATTTCTGTTTTTTTTTGTACAGATGGTTTTCACCATGTTGCCCAGGTCAGAAGGGAGGATTTTAATAGAAAAGGCATTTCCAGTTTGAACAAAGAAGAGAATGAATGTGGGAACAGCCAGAGTCTGGGTTCTGGGGATAAAAATGGGGACATGTGTGTAGCATACAGGCAATCTAGCTGGGGCAAAGTGTTCATAATAGGGAGGTAGGAGACAGGGGAAGAAAGGTTTGAGCAACAGGCTAATGAGGTCCTGTAGGTAACTGAAAGTCATATAAGGTCACAGTCAGAAAAACAGTAATGTTTTAGGAAGACTATTCTGTAAAATAAAGATACAATTGGAAGAGAAGAGAAGGAACCCCAGGATCCTACCTTCTCCTTTAGTTTTGTCTGTAGGAAGAGAGTCAGGCTCTGTAGTTGCTCAGTCAGCACCCCTAGCTTTTGAGAGTACTGCCGTGTTTTCTCCAGGTCTTGCTCCTGGTTATCTGCTATGGTGCTGGCCAGTTTAGCCCTGAAATAAGGAACAGGGAAGATGACCAAAGACCAAATTACCTTCTCTGAACGCCTCTCCCAAATCCCCACAGAGCTGCGTTAAAGGAGAGAAACAAGAGGCTCAACACTCACAGTTCTCTTCTTGGAGATTTTGGCTTCTAGAAGTGTTCCTGAGAAAAAATAAGCACTTAGGGGGAAGTATAGAAAGTTAGTGAACTTACGTTAGGTTCTCTACAGTGTCCTTGAGGTTCTCACACTGCAAGCTGCGCTCCCGGAGCACTTCCAGTGTGGTTTTCAATTGACACTCAACCTGACCCAGCTCCAGGTGAGCAACCTGATTCTCCTGGTCTGCAAACTGGGAAGACAAGAGAAGGAGCAAGACAGGCAGGGAGAATTTTAGTGCCCTGGGTACAGAGGCTTTTTCTAGTTCACAGTCTCAAACCTTACCTCAACACTATCAGGCAAGAATCAGACTCCTGAAGCTTACCAGCTCCCTTGGCCCAAGCCATATTCCTTACCTCTAAGGTCTCTTTCAGGTCCCGCACCTCTTTGGCCAGGACAGCTTGTTGCTGCTGCAGTTCTGCCTGCATGTGTTTTAGTGCCATCTCTTCCTTTTGCCATCTGCCAGAGACCACATATTAGATCCCATTTGGTCCTAAATCCTGGATGCCTACTGCCACAGTACCCTGTTAGGAACTCACTGAGCAGCCTGCTCCTCATTGCTCTGGGTAAGCTGGCAGAGTAACTCATCCTTCACAGCCAGGTCCTGGGCACAATGGTCATGCTGACTCTGTAGCTCTTTTAGCTGGCTGTCCATGTTGGCCAGAATCTGCAACTGAGCCCGGAGATCTAGAACAAAAGTATCCTAATGACACCATGCGGTCACCAGGATAGAAACTCCCCAAACTTGTGCTCCAAAGCAAGTGCTCCTGAGTACTTCCTTGCTCTAGTGCCACACTCCAAGCCTTAACAGGGCTCAAATGCTTACATGCGTGCATACACACACACACACACACACACACACACACACACACAAACACCTGTTGTTAGACGACTGTTTTCCAATTCCAGTTGTTCTGTTTGGCCTTTGCACTCCTCTAACTGGGCAGAGACTTGTTCCAGCACCCTAGAAACCTAGGAAGAAAAGATGGTTTTCCTCCTATAGTTCTTCCTGAATCAAATCCCAGGACTTGGTCCAGCTTCTCTTTCTGGACAAGACAGAAAACTACCTTGCTCCTGGGCATCAACATTGCAGAAAATAAGGTTGATCCTCAGGAAAAAGTAGAGACAGGAGAAAAGTTGCTGAAGTAAAGATGCTGAAGGGCAAAGGAAAAAACTGGGCTTAAGGCCATCTTACAGCTAAGAGACCTTACTGGCTGGCCTCCAAACCCACAGGATGAAAAGAAAACAGATCCAGGGTAAGAGGCTAATGGTATCACACATTAGGAAGGAAACCAAGCCTAAGCAGTCCCCACTCTTGGTTTGTACCTCCTGCTTTTCCTCAATTGCCGCATCACGTTCCTGCAGGGCCTGCTGGCTCTTGACTGTGAGTTTCTCTGTGAGTTGTCGAGACCGACTCAGTAAAGCTGTCCATGTTGTATACTACCAGGGGAAGCAAGCAGGTCAGTAGAGCACACTTGAGGCAAAGCTCCTAATAGGACTTGATGTGAGTAAGGAATTAGTTATGATGGCCCCAAATACTCACATCCAGTTGCATGGACCTCCAGTCTTGTTGCAAGGTAGAAGTAAGACTCACTGTCTGCTGAACCAGCTCTTCTTGCTCGGCATGAAGCCCTACCTACAAAAGAAAGACTGCCTAGGCGGGAGCCCCTTCCCTTTGGATACAGCAAAGTGGGAGTATGCAACCACCCTCCCAGTCTGTCAGCACAGACCCCAGGAAAGAAAATGTCCTTAAATTACCAGTTGGGTCTGGGCGTCCTTCAGAAGGCCTCTGAATTCCCGCATGGATGCTAGGTCCTGTTCCAGCTGGCTGATGCGCTGGCTGGCATGTGCACAGAAAGCCTCCAGCACTATCTCTGCCTATTGAGGGAAGAGGTTGCAAGGACACAGTGGGCAACAGGGGAGCCAGCACAAAAAGCTGTAACCATCTGACACCTCAATAGATCAGTTCTTTACTGCCCAGGGCAGGCAGTTCTTAGGCCACCCATCTGTGTCTAAAGTGCATTTGTGTTCCTGCAGGAACCTTGAGGTGGAAACCTCCCACATCCAAGAACAAATGCCTGGCACCTTACCGCATCCTTGCCTCTGAGAGCCATTTCCTCTCTGTGCCTTGCCTCCTCCCTTTCTGCTTTGAGGCTCTGGAGCTTTGCCCTCAATTTCTTCAGCAGATCAAAACAGCAAGAGACCAAGGTTTCTGTACACCGAGACTATATGATAAGAATCAGTTGATGTGTCTGGTTCCTCTTTATGGCTTTTAGTCCCACCACAGGCCTCCACCTCCATCTTCATGCTGCTTACCTCCTGACTCACAGTAGTCTTATCTTCTTCTAAATGCAACAGGGATAGGTGAAGCAAGGATATCAGCTCTTTAGAGACAAGCACCCATGATTGCTGTAGAGAAAAAAATGAGTAGGTGAGATCAAATAAAGTCACTAAGCAGGAAACAGGGGCACTGGGGAGGAAAACCGCTAACCCCAATTCCAAGCTCCGCATAAGGAGATGTACTTTACAAAGGTTTGGAAACCTCCCTTCACCACCACGGCTTAGTATCACCATCTACTAACCACCCAGGATTCTCCATTCTTGATCTTCACAGGAGGCCCAGTGGTGGTGTACGGTCAATCAACACTTACCATGACATTTCTGGCCTGCTGTAGGGCCTGTCCCATCTCATGGTTCTCCTTAAGATGCTGAAGTTTATTAGTTATCTAGCCAGAAAAACAGAGTTGTTCCTTGTTTTGTTTGTTTGTTTTTGAGAGTCTTGTTCTACCATCCAGACTGGAGTGCAGTGGCACAATCTCGGCTCACTGCAACCTCCACCTCCCAGGTTCAAGCAATTCTCATGCCTCAGCCTCCCAAGTAGCTGGGATTATAGGCATGCACTACCACACCCAGCTAATTTGTATATTTTTAGTAGAGTTGGGGTTTCACCATGTTGGCCAGGCTGGTCTTGAACTCCTGGCCTCAAGTGATCCACCGACCTCAGCCTCCCAAAGTGCTAGGATTACAGGGGTGAGCCACCATGACCAGCCAAGTTGCTCCTTTTGAGTAGGCAATATGTACCACCAGCACCTCATTCTTCCTCCCACCCAGTGAGTTATAGGAGCCTTTCCTATTTTATTTATTTTTTATTTTCTGTAGAGATGAGGTCTTGCTATGTTGCCCAGGCTGGTCTCAAACTCCTGGCCTCAAACAGTCCTCCTGCCTTGGACTTCCAAAGTGCTCCTGCCACACCCAGCCACCTTTCCTATTAAAAGCAGAAGCAAAGTTCTCAATTCAATGAAGCCAAGTCAGAAAGAAAAATCCACAGGTAGGTAAAAAATTTCTTTGTTTAGCCAGGCACAGTGACTCATGCCTGTAATCCCAGCACCTTCAGAGGCTGAGGCAGGAGGATCACTTGGGTCCAGGAGTTCAAGACCAGCCTAGGCAACACAGTGAAACCCCATCTCTAAAAAAAAAAAAAAAAAAAAAAAAAAGCTGGGCGTGGTGGCGCACGCCTGTAATCCCAGCACTTTGGGAGGCCGAGGCAGGCAGATCACCTGAGGTCGGGAGTTTGAGACCAGCCTGACCAACATGGAGAAACCCCATGTCTACTAAAACTACAAAATTAGCCAGGCGTGGTGGCACGTGCCTGTAATCCCAGCTACTCCGGAGGCTGGGGCAGGAGAATTGCTTGAACCCAGGAGGCAAGGTTGCAGTGAGCCGAGATCACGCCATTGCACTCCAGCCTGGGCAACAAGAGTGAAACTCCATCTCAAAAAAAAAATTTTTTTTTCATTAGCCAGGCATGGTGGCACATGCCTATATTCCCAGCTACTCAGCTAGACTGAGGTGGGAAGATCCCTTGAGCCTAGGAGGTGGAGGCTGCAGTGAGCCATGTTCGTGCCACTGCACTCCAGTATGGGTAACAAAGTGAGACCCTGTGTCAAAAAAAAAAAAAAACAAAACAAAAAAGGACGAACCAATGAACCAATTTATATCCTACAGATAAACAGAGTATGCTTACCAGCATTACCTATTTTATTCTTTGCTATTTAGTCACAAGAAAATGGCATCTCACTGTTCAATATGCATTTTTTATTGACAATAATGCTAACCTTCTTAGGTATTTATTCATCATTTTTACTTTCTTGTCTGCTCATTATGCTGGGTCAGATAGATAAAACTCATAGTATGCATAGAGTAAGTAGGTATGTTCTCAAAGGCAGTAGAACCCCAGAAGACAAGTTCTAAGAGAAAAGTGGGAGTCTTCATTACTGAGGCAAGGCAGCCATCATCTGGGGAAAAAATTACTACTGGAGCAGCACTGCTGATTTCTTGGAGTTCATGGCTCCCTTCCCCAGCAAAGCAGTTATTCACTGCTGCATCGTGAAATAAGGCACAGAGTAGCACATGACCTTGGATAGGGCTCACATAGTGCTCAGCTGGACAGTCAGGCAGGTGATGAGATTAATGTGAAGGAGGCAGCCAGGCAGCAAGGACATGGCATGCTGATGGAGAATGGCTAAAGGTATGTCATTTCCCCTCTTTGGTTCTGCTTCAGTGGCCTACAAAGGGACCTGGCAAGCTTCAGGGGAAGAGGATGCATGGCAGATTCAGGGATGGGAAACAAGGTCAAGAACAAGAGGAAAGGACACAAAGATAAGAAAACAAGTGGGAAATTGAACAGCTGGAGGAACACGGAGCTTATGGTTTCCAGGATTTTTGGCAAATGGTAAGGTCATTACTTTGAGGATATTTTCAACTCAAAGGAGGTCTCTGCACATTTGGGGACCATCTCTTCTTAGCAGCAGCCACCTATTATCTCAACAGCCACAATGGTGAGGTGCTATCAATTCCTTCACCTGCCACCATTCCCTTCCTTCCTAGGCCTGTGTTGTAACAGAATCCTCTAGAACATTGTTGTTGTTGTTGTTTGAGACAGCCTTACTCTGTTGCCCAGGCTGGAGTACACTGGTGCGATCTCGGCTCACTGCAACCTCTGCCTCCTGGGTTCAAGCGATTCTCATGCCTCAGCCACCCAAGTAGCTGGGATTACAGGAGTGCACTACCATACCCAGCTAACTTTTGTATTTTTAATAGAGATGGGGTTTCACTATGTTAGCCAGGCTGGTCTCAAACTCCTGGCCTCAAGTGATCTGCCAGCCTCAGCCTCCCAAAGTGCTGGGATTATAAGCATGAGCCACCACATTGGGCCAACAGTGGTCTTTTAGCTACTTTCCTCTAATATTTCCCACAAAAACTAAGTACCCTTAAGTTTAAATTGTTGCAAAGGCTGTAATGTCCAGCATATTACCAATATTGACAATTTAAAATTTTTTTTTTTTTTTTGAGACAGAGTCTTACTCTATCCCCCAGGCTGGAGTGCAGTGGCGCGATCTTGGCTCACTGTAACCTCTGCCTCCCGGGTTCAAGCAATTCTCATGCCTCAGCCTCCTAAGTAGCTGGAATTACAGGTGCCCTCCACCACACCCGGCTAATTTTTGTATTTTTAGTAGAGACGGGGTTTCGCCATGTTGGCCAGGCTGGTCTTGAACTCCTGACCTCAGGTGATCCGCCCGCCTCGGCCTTCCAAAGTGCTGGGATTACAGGTGTGAGCCACCGTGCCCAGCCTAAAATAAAATTATTAGATTATTCTTAAATATATCCAGTGGCATAAATACCACATACACCAAAATGATGAGATACCTAGTTGCTATCTTTTAAAAATACAAGAAAAAGCTCTTCTTAGCAGTCAGAAATTTTACTATGTCGTGCCTTTTTCTCTTTGAACATATATTTTTTATTTTTCTCAGAATTTCATCCTAATGTAATATATTTGTATGCTTTAAAGTCTGTTATTAGCTGGGCACAGTGGCTCACAGCTGTAATCTCAGTGCTTTGGGAGGCAAAGGCTAGCAGATCACTTGAGCCCAGGAGTTTGAGAACAGCCTGGCCAACATAGCAAAACCCCATCTCTACTAAAAATACAAAAAAATTAGGTAGGTGTGGTGGCATACACCTACAGTCCTAGCTACCCAGGAGGCTGAGGTGGGAGGATCACCTGAGCCAAGGAAGCTGAGGCTTCAGTGAGCCCTGATCACAACATGGTACTCTAGCCTGGGTGACAGACCGAGACACTATCTCAAAAAATAAAAATAAAATCTGTTATTAACCATCATCTCTGCAACAACAACAAAAGGTCATCTAAATTTAAATTAAAATTTCCTTTAAATTCCTTTGACCAGAAGGCTTTAAAGTGAAAAAGCTTTCTTTTGGATAGAGAAATCTTTTAATCAGTTGTATATTAGTCACTGTAATATAATTTCTAATAAAATAAACATGCTTAGCAAAATTTAATTAGGAATCACCTATTAATGAAATCGATGCAGCTTCCTTCCCCTTATTAGTTCATATATCTGTGGATTACTATAATTCCAGCAATAAGAAATGGTTCAGCAACAATTCATGACTCTTTGTTTTTTGAGGTAGGGTCTGGCTCTGTCACCCAGGCTGGAGTGCAGTGGCAAGATCTCAGTTCACTGCAGCCTTGAACTCCTGGCCTCAAGTGATCCTCCACCTCAGCCTTCCAAGTAGCTGGGACTATAGGCACACACCCCCGCACCCAGCTAATTTTTGTATTTTTTTGTAGAGATGAGGTTTCACCATATTTCTCAGGCTGGTCTTGAACTCCTGAGCTCAAGCGATCCTCCCACCTCACCCTCCCAAAGTACTGAGATTACAGGGGTGAGCCGCCATGCCGGCTGACTCCTTTCCATTCTGACAGATGTAAACACTGAGAAATCTTCTTCACATAAACAATAGGGGCCGGGCGCAGTGGCTCATGCCTGTAATCCCAGCACTTTGGGAGGCTGAGGCAGGTGGATCCTGAGGTCAGAAGTTCGAAACCAGCCTGACCAAGATAGTGAAACCCTGTCTCTACTAAAAATACAAAAATTAGCCGGGTGGGGTGGTATGCGCCTGTAGTCCCAGCTACTTAGGAGGCTGAGGCAGGAGAATCGCTTGAACTCGGGAGGCGGAGGTTGCAGTGAGCCGAGACCACGCCATTGCACTCCAGCCTGGGTGACAGAGTGAGACTCCGTCTCAAAAAAAAAAAAACTAAAAGAGTATAATTGGATTGCTTGTAACACAAAGGATAAATGCTTGAGGGGACAGACACAGATATTCCATTTTCCATTTTCCATGATGTGATTATTGACCATCACATGCCTATATCAAAACATCTCATGGACTCCATGAATATATTTACCTACTCTGTAACCACAAAAATTAAAAATTATTTTAAAAAATGTTTTAGGCTTATTCATAATTTTTCTTAAAATATTAAATATAGTCTACCAATGCAAAAAACGAAGAAAAAGAATACATGTGGAAGATGATGATCTAAAAACCAATTCCTTTAAAAGTTTCCTTGCTTGCACTCCTTTGGAAAGTTTTGATGTACTCCAGGGGTATAGTGACTACCCGCAGCTTTAAGGGGATTTTCCAGATCCTCAGCTTTTTTGTTTTAAGAGACAGAGTTTCACTCTCTTGCCCATGATCATAGCTCACTGCAGCCTTAGCCTCCTGGGCTCAAACCATCCTCCTGCCTCAGCCTCCTGAGTAGTGAGGCATGCAAAACCATATCCAGCTGATTTTTTAAAAATCTTTTGTAGGGATGGGATCTCGCTATGTTGCCCAAGCTGGTTTCAAATGCCTGGCCTCAAGCAGTCCTCCCACCTTGGCCTCCCAAAGCAGTGGGATTGGCCGGGCGCGGTGGCTCACGCTTGTAATCCCAGCACTTTGGGAGGCCAAGGGGGGCGGATCACGAGGTCAGGAGATCGAGACCACAGTGAAACCCCGTCTCTACTAAAAATACAAAAAATTAGCCGGGCGTGGTGGCAGGTGCCTGTAGTCCCAGCTACTCGGAGAGGCTGAGGCAGGAGAATGGCGTGAACCTGGGAGGCGGAGCTTGCAGCGAGCCGAGATCGCGCCACTGCACTCCAGCCTGGGTGAGAGAGTGAGACTCCGTCTCAAAAAAAAAAAAAAAAAAAAAAAAAACCAACAAAGCAGTGGGATTACAGGCATCAGCCATTGTGCCTGCCCAGATTCTCAGCTTTTACAAATGTTCTAAGTATAAGCCTGTGATAGGAGTCCCCTTTGCCCTCTGGCAGCTTCTCAGCTTAAATTCCAAGGAAGAGAGCCCACGGGGATCCTTCAAGCTTTGAGAGGAACCTTCTTACCCCACTGTGAGATGTGTCAGTCTGTGTGCTACTGTCCTTGGTTTCTGGGTGAGGGACAGCCAGCTGGCTCTTCCAGTCCCGAAGCTGGCGGGAGAGAACCTCCAGAATGACCAGAGAGCTCAGCAGGTTATCTTCCAAGTCATGTCGAGACAAGGCAGTCAGATCCGGAGGCCGGCTGCAGCAGAAAGAGAAGAACATGATGAAAAGAAAGGGAGGGGAAGGGATGGGAGGGGAAGGTCCAGGGTAATGGAACTCACGAGGCGCAAGGACATAGGGGCACTTACCCACACGGGAGCTGCTCTGTCTCAGAAGTACTGTCCTTGGTGCCAACCAGGCCTGTCTGGGATGTGTTTGTACTCTTTTCCTGTGGTGCTGAAGGAGTAAACCAAGTCCCCACCGAGCAAGCAGAGAAAGGGGTAGTGCCAATTGCAACATCCCGAAGCATCGAGGGAAGGGATAAGCTTTGGCGGAGATTTTCCAGCATGACGGAGGTATTTACACCTTTTTCCAGCCAGGCCAGTGGGGACATCCAAGACTCTGCATCAGAGCCAAGAATCCTACTAACATCTTCTACTGCTGGGCCTGG